>NC_084826.1:5230139-5830139 GCF_958449725.1 Rosa rugosa | reverse complement strand
ATCTTGAGGTGACTTGTATGTTCATGTATATACAGATAGCTGGGGCATCACTATTTGGCATTCTTATCTCGAAGTATGACCCAGTAACATGCTTGAAGTTTGGCACAGGTTTAATGGTGTGGTCGTTGCCTTTTGCAGTAATGCTCGTGTCCTTACTCTTGTTGACTTTTCTGCTTGGATAACTGTCTCTTTTCATATTAACTATAAATTTCCAATTCTCAGATTGTTCTCGCGTGTTTAACCAACAAGCTTTCTAGCGGGGTTCTTGACCGCCCTAAATGTTCACAAACCTGTTGTAGGACATTTACTGAAGGACCTCTTCTTGATACCAACAATATAGGTAAACTTGGAAAAATAATTTAGTATAGGTTAATACAGTACATTTGATGGCTCTATTAAATAAATAAATAAAGTTTTTTTTTACTGTACTGACTGGTTTTTTTTTGGAATGTCAGTGGGTAAAGGTTTCGAAGCTATTAAACTTGGATGGAAGGAATACTTACAGCAGCCAGTTCTTCCTGCAAGCCTAGCCTATGTCCTGCTTTATTTTAATGTTGTACTAACTCCAGGCAGTTTGATGACAGCCTATCTAACACAGAGTGGTATTGTGATACTTTTTCTTCTTTTACATTTAAATTCTCTGGAAAAGACCTTGACTTCAATAAAATTCAAACCCCATGAGGAAATGATATACCTCAGCCAAACTTGATCTGCTCAACATGCATTTTGCACTAAGACAGAATGTAGTCATGTACATCAGAGGGGTTTCTAACAGCTACTAGTTACTGGCCATACTGATTATTGCATGCACTTTGTTGGGTGCACTTATTCCTTTTGGCTTTTTAGGATTTAGGAGGTCATTTGTTTGTTCAAAGGCACAATGATGAGAATCATGGGATATTATGTATGTTGATCTGAATCCCATCTTCACTATTGATTTCTCTAATCTTCTGCAGAGATAGTTATAGTTTCCATATGCCTTTGCTTCATAATATATTTTTGGATTCTCTAAAAACCCGATTATAATTCCAAGATATTGTGACATTAACAGGTCTAAATCCATCTATCATTGGCGGTTTCAGTGGACTATGTGCCTTTATGGGTGTCGCAGCAACATTTGTCTCGGCTAGCCTGGTCAGGCGACTTGGCATCTTAAAGGTCGCCTCATCTTCTTTATTCTCTTACATTCTTTTGTCATTTGTATTCTGTCTAGTTCTGAACGAGTTTTTTACCAGGCTGGAGCAGCTGGGTTGATAATTCAGGCTTCACTTCTCACCGTAGCTGTTGCTGTTTATTGTAGTAGATCTCCTTCCCAGCAAAGCCCCCTTCTTTTCTTCTTGTGCTTGATTGTAAGAATCACTTTTCTATTTCTTGTTTGTAGTAAATAATCAATGAAGCTGGCACCTGTGATACAAAAGCTTAACAAAAGAACTCGATGGTGGCCTCTAATACTAGCCTCATCTTTAGTGGATAGGGATGATAGTTGGATTTTAGCAGCTAAGAAAATATATTAATGATCTGATTGGGTAGTGGAACTTAAGAGCTATAACATTATGTTAGATTCGCAAATATGACTGTGACCTATGATCGTGATTACTGATTCTTAGATGGCTGATTTCATTCGGTACTTTGATTTCAAATTAATATGAGATTTCGTATTTTACCTGCATCAGTTGATCAAATAGAACTAAATAGGATGTTAGAGAATGAGGGAGGAAATGTAGGCAAAAAGTGACCATAATATTCATTTGGATTCCCTGCATCACCCAGATTATGTCAGGGGAGTTTTTTTGACAAAAAGTGATTTAATGTAAATTGTCCTACTTTTGTATGCAGGTATTATCAAGGTTAGGACACATGTCATACGATGTTGTGGCAGCCCAGATTCTTCAAACTGGGATACCGCCATCCAAAGTAAATATCATCGGGACAACAGAAGTTGCTGTTGCTAGTCTGGCAGAGTCTGCAATGTTGGGAGTTGCGATTATTGCCAACGATGTTTCACATTTTGGATTTCTATCGATGTTGTCACTCCTATCAGTAGTTGCGGCAGCATGGATGTTCTGCCGGTGGTTGTTGAATCCAACGGATGAACAAAGAAGTCTTTTCTCATTTGATGCCCGCTGTTAATATTGAGGTACGTTCTGCTGATTGTCTTTCGACTTCATTAGCGCTATCATAATAAATGCCCTCAATTTTTTCTAATCATCTTATATTGTCTGCAGTTATCTGTGGTGGAAAGAGAGTTTGGGGTTGATCAGAAACAGGATATAGTAATACTTCATATGGTGGCGGTAAGACGCCTTCGTATTGTTTGGATATAGATGAGATAGCTCTGATGGACCCTTCTTGTACATACATTTTGTAAATCATTTATTTATTCAAAATCTTTTTGTGTCGGTAAAGCTTTGTGTTATTGTGTATGTGCTGAATCATTTCTTTTTCTGGGTTGGAAAAAGAATGAAAAGAAACAGGGGGACTTGTGAGCCATAATGCATATTACATTCAAAAACATGGAAATAGGATTATTAGTGATTCTTGATGAAATAATGAAGCGAAGTTGTGATCTGAAATAACTTGCGAACAATCTCCAAAATCTCTGAGCTTGCATGAACTAAATTTTGAGTACAAAGGACTCCATGAGTCTCAAGTCTGACTTCTTGTCTTGGTGATCAAAAGACTCCACGTTTTAAGTTCCCTTTTCTCAGTGATCAACTAAGAAAATTTCCTCAACTTCTTTTCTTTTCTGTGTGATCAAGATTGATTTAGTTTTTCACCGCCAACAAGATAAATATGCAAAAATGAACTTCATGACCACCTGGTAGAAGAACTGATCGAATAATTAATAGTACAGAAAATATTACCAAAAATCAAATAAGTTTCAAAGAGCTAGTAGCTTGTAGAACGGACTAAAACCTGAGGTTTTTCACAGTTGAAACGTTGGCACAACCCATACTGGAGGTAGTTCGGTCTTCTCCACTAAAAAGGTCATAGCATCTCCAGAGAAAGGCTTTGAAATGCTCTTGGTCTTCATGTTATACACACCAAAATCATCATTAGAGATCGTTAAAAACCTGACGTCGTAATCTGTCAGATAATCATTATCTTGATTGAAGTATATGCAATCCGCTTGACTTCTTGAAGAACTTGAGGCCAGAACAGATATTGTATTCATATTGCCCACAAAGAGAGCCGCATCACACTTGTCGAAACTCAGTTCGAATATTTTGAACTTTTGTGTGACGAATTTTCCACCTTCCCTTATCATATATCTTTGTACCAACATTAATTTTTTCTCATTTAAATCCACGATATATCTTTTGATGTATTCCGCTTCGCATGGTGCAAACTGTTCAATCAACTTCTTTACATATGAGTTGGATTGAGCAGTAGTATCCAAACAGATAAGTTTATTCCAAGCACCAACAGCATAAAATTTATCTTTAGAGTAAAGAACTTCTTCAATCCCGAAACTATAAACAGGAATCCACATATAACAGAATCTTCAATTCTGCGTCTAGCACTATTGGGTCAGCTGAAATCATAGCCTTGTTTTGTTCAAGAGGAGGAAGAGGAATTGTTAAGTTTTGTTTCTCTTCGATGCCTGAGTCTGTGACCCTTGAGAATGCGTTCACCAAGGTTACTGATAAATCATATTCCACAACTACCAACCATCCTTTGAAAGATCCAAGAAAATGTTTCCTCGGCACGTTTATTTGCAAATCGATCTAGAACTTTGTTATCCATAATGCTGTATACGTTCCATGTATCCTCTCTGTCACTAGCAATCAAAAGCATTGTGAGGTTGATGACGAGTTAGCATCCTGGCAAGGCTTTGATTATCCTTCGCAACACGTACGAAGCCATGAAGTACAAACAACGCTATTAGAAGCTACAAAATTATACGCTTACCTGCTCCCATACTCTTCTTGGTTTAGAAGTCTTCAGTCTTCCTTGTTTTAAGGCTTCTCCTCACTCTAAAGTCTTCTGCAGTAAAGTCTTTTAGGTCCTAGTTTTATCACTTTTATGGCTCATAGTTTGGAGTTATTAATGATGCACAGTCCTTGACCCGTTGGTCATTGGCTTGCTATGTCTTCCTCTTTATATAGTCTGTATCTTGTACATGTTTTAGTGTGATCAATATACAAACACCAACATTCAAATTCAACAATATAAAAGGTGGTCGGGCAAATTTGCCCAATCCGATTCCATAGTTCCAACCCTGGAACTCATATATTTAAATCCAGAGAAGGTATGCTATCCTCTCCACAAAGAATATGATTGTAATTTGTAAAAGCTAAAGCAAACTTGGTCTCCGACTCCAAGTGATTACCCTAGGTCAAAACTAGGGTTTTATTGGGTTTTCAGCTCTTCTGTACGGCGCTATATCATAAGCCTAAGAGTAACTGTGTTAGAGAGCCTGAGAAATCTTAGGTGCCCCAATTGCCTTTATGGGCAATCGGGTCGGGGTAATACAATAGTGTCGGGTTTCATATTTCATATTTGTGAGCAGCACGTACGTTTTTATATGTTGATAGCTCTGATGGACACTCCTGGTACGTACTCAAAATCATTTTGTGCTAACAAGCTTTGCATATATGTGCTGAATCATATTCCTTTTCTGGGTTCATTTTTTAAACATGAAAAAGGAATGAAAAGAAATCAGTGAATCATATGAATGACGTGATCGGATAATGGGAACTTATGATCTACAACATTATGTACGTTAGATTCGAAGGCCCCAGCAGTAGGCTTGTTGATGACTCTTGACAAGATAATGAGGCAAAATGAGACTAGCTAGCTAGCTAGTGTTCTGATCTCAAATATCTTGCGTATCTTGAATCTCCTCCACAATTCGTGAGCTTGCATGAACTCAATTCTGAGACTCTCGAGTACATACCACTGTTCAATTGTCTTCCTTTCTTGGTGATGAAACAAGACTCAGTTTAGTTGTCAAAAAAAAAAACAAGACTCAGTTTTCTAAGTTTCATTCCTCGGTGATCAAGTTCTTAATGTCTCAACTTTTTTTCCTTTATATGTGATCGAGTAAGAGAAAAGAACTGGGCTATTTTTAAGTACTGGCCTGTTCCTCTGTGTATCTACGAAGTAGAAAATTTTAAATGCATAGTAACTAGGCCCATGCATGCGCTCGAGGGAAAATTTCTAGCAGACTAGCACAAACTAACTTACTTCCATTTACTGAAATAAAATTTTGCAACGATGGGACATAAAATCTTAAAAAAAAAAAAAAAAAAAAAAACACTTACTTCAGCCATGCGAAAAAGTTTAATAATTGATCATATATTTTTTTTGAGAATAATTGATCATATATTTAACATTTCAGAAAATATTACTAAATGTCAAATAACGTACAGAATTACGGTTTCATAGAGCTAGCTTGTAAAACCTTCACATGCGAAGCCTCTCACAATTGAAAAGTTGGCACAACCCAGATTGGAGGTGGTTTGGTCTTCAACACTAAGGTCATAGCATCTCCGGTGAAGAGCTTCCCAATGCTCTTGGTTTTCAGGTTATACACACCAAAATCATCATCAGATACAAAATTGAAAAGCTCGATCGACATCGAAATCTGCCAAATATTCATTATCTTGGTAAAAGTATATTCAGTCCGGCCGGTTAATACCTTGAAAAATTTGACGTCGAGATACAAAATTGTATCACCCAAAAAGAGAGCCTTATCACCCAAGGTTTATTTGTCGGGGTTTTCTACAGTACTTGGATGTTTACGATACACTCATTTACATCTAATTGAACCAAAATTACAGTTTAGTTTAACCAAATTTACAACATTAATTGACAACAAAGTTATCACATTTGTTTTACACATTTACATATAATTGAACAAAGTCACCACATCGATCGACAACAATCATAGGTGGAGTAATTACCTCTGATAGAACTAAAATTACCAAAAAAATAACTCTATTTACCACAATGACAACAAAATTGTTGTTAAATCTGTAAATGAGTGTATCACATACATATAGGTACCGTAGAATTTCCCTTCTTTGTCAACCCATTAACACTAACCAAAACTCAATTTGAATACTTTAAACTTTTTTGTCACAAGTCTGTGATCTTGCCGTACCTCATTGTATCATCAGTTCATCATTAATTCTTTCTCATCTGAATCCGCAAGATATCTCTTGATGTTTGCCACTTTCCACAATATCGGCCTGAATGGTGCCATCAACAGATATAAGAGAATCCGCAAGATATCTCTTTTATGTATGAATTGGATGGAGTTGTAATTAATATCAAGAGATATAAGTTTATTCCAAGTACCGACAGCATAATACTCATCTCTATCAGACTCTAGCATAAAGAACTTGTTCAATCAAGGTAATATTTGTCTCTTTCTCAAGTCTAATAAAAGCGAGTCTAGTTGGAATCTCATACATGACAATACAATCTTCTGCATCTGATATTGGATCTGCTGAAATAATAGCCTTCTTGACATAATCAGATGAGCCAAAAGTTGGATGAAGCAATCAAGCAAAGGAGAAAGGCGAATGCTTGAATTTTGTTTTTTTTTCCTCAATATGACCTTAGAAAATGCATTTACCAAGCTTACTGAATAATCTTTTTCCACGATTTCTAGCCATCCTTTGAAAGACCCACAAAATCACGTAGTTGGTATACTGTTTTGCATATCAAGAACCTTGTTAACAAGGATGTTGTATACATTCCACGTATCCCTTCTATTAATACTAGCAATCAAGAGCATTAATTGGTTATTGGAGGTTGACGGCAGGTTAACATCTTGGCAAGGCTTAGGTTATTCTTTGCAACATAAAGCCATGACGTACAAACAACACTGAATGGCAAAAAATCTGTTAGCTCTAAAATCAAATACAAAAGTCTCCAGCAAATCTACCCAATCCGAATCCATAATTCTAACCCTAGACCTCATGCTTCAAGTTTTGCTCCTAAAAGAACCTCTCCACCTATTTTATCCCTATTTCTTGTGTATACCATTAAAGAATAGGATTGTCAAAGCTAAAAAACTTGGTCTCCATTCTGATTTAGGAAAGTGATCACCGTTAGGGTTTATTGGGTTTCCAGCTTTCTGGCCCATGCATGAGGAGTTTAAGATATATAGTTTAAAACAGTAACTGTAATTCTTTTAGTTGATGCCAAATGGGGTACCGAGTCCGAGAAAGTTTATGTGCCCGAGTCGTGTTCATGGGTAATCGGGTCGGTCTGAATACAATAGCATCTGCAGGCATTGGGTTTCGTTCTTGTGAGCAGCACGTACCCGTCACGCTTGACTCCCTATTCCAAGAAACATAGTATACTTATAAGTTTGTGCAATTAATATAAAGTTTTTATTTTATTTACTTTTTATCTTTTTATCAAATACAACCGATTTCATCCGGTACCATTTGGGGATGTAGCACTAATCTCCTTTTTATAAATAAGAGCTGGGGAGTTCAAGTTTCATAAGACTAATTATTATAATTTGTAATTGTTGTAATTTTCAATTATTGATGTATCAAAAAAATAATTATAATCAGTTTCAAAAAGTGCATAGATTATTGAAATTTAGAGAAATGAGTCATTAAATTACTTCAATTTGATGCGTAATCTCAAACTTTGAGTTATCTAACCTGTAATTTCAAACTTTGAGTTATCTAAATTACTGAAATTCATGAGATATGAGTCACTAAATTACTTAAGTCTGATGCGTAATCTCAAACTTTGAGTTACCTAACCATTTGATTTTCAAAATTTTAAATTTTTAATACTGTAAAAGACTATAATTATTTTAAGACAGAATTTAAAAACACTGTAAAACTTTTGGATATAACAAACATTTCTAATTAAAAAAAAATATGAAAAGAATAATGGGAAGGTTCATCAGTCCATGTGTGTGGTGGATCAGCTTTGTTTTGAGATGAAGCTAATTTAAAAAGGACCGCACTCTCGAAAAGATAGCTGTCTTTCACCCTTTCATTCCAATCTTTTCTTGTTCTTTTTAGTCTTTTTGGTAAAATAAAAAAGGGGAAAATTAGGAACCCCAGGTTACAATGAGTCACGTGAACCAAGAGGCAGGGAAGGGACTACTACCGCCAAAATCAATTTCACGTCCCCGTGTTTGTCGCGTGTATTCTACGTCTCTTCCGCTGTCGATCTTTCTGTCAACTTTGGTACCAGTTCCTCCTTCTCGCGATATTTTGCTAAAACCCTAACTCAATATCTCGTTTTCCCTATAAAATCAAAATCAATAATACACTAGCTGTTGTGCTAATTTTCAAGTCATTTGCTGTTGTCGATCATTCACACTCTTGACTCTTGGAGAAACTACAAAACCATGGAGTGTACGTGAAAGCATATATTGTTCTATAAGGACTTGTATGATTGTTGGTGCATGTGGTTTGATCAGATGCGGACCAAAAAAAATTAATCAGAGCTTGACATGTTACGAATTGTCATTGAAAAATAAGGTTACTATCTACGAAAACGTGAATACAAGTGGTGTATAGTTGTCTTTTTGCTTATGTCAATAAGGTGTTGAGTCATCTAACTAGTGTAACTCTTGTATTTATTTTTCACTAATGAGTTTTGGAACTCAAAATATATTACTAACGATAAGCTCGAGCAAATGAAGTCATCCGGGCTTAGACAAAGGGTCACCTTTCTAAGAAAGCCAAATAAAGCGAAAGTTACTTTGTTCACACGCATTTTAAATAAAGTAGTCAAATGGTGTAACATTGATAGTCATAGTATGTATAATTACTCGGTCGGTTATTTTAAAAGTTTGTAATATGTAAATAACTTAACGAATTTAAGTGAGTGGATTAGAATGATTTTGGCTGTTGGCAAAACAAACTAATAATCAACACTAATATGAGTTTAGTGGAAATCACCATAATCAAAGGCAACAAAACCTCAATTCAAATGTCATGTCTAGTCTGTTTGAGAAAAGAAAATCACCAATAACTCATTTGTTGGGTGAGGAGAAACTGGGACTGGTAGGAGGTCAATTTTCAAGAAGACACTCAATCTTTTGAAGTAAAAACCAAAACCATCCCATTTCCCCAAAACTAAAAAGAATTTCCATACGACGAAGACCCACACTTTCCCCAAAGACCCTTGAGAAGCGACATTTCTAGATGGGCATTAATAACCCACCTTGAAAATTGTATATGGTGATTTGATATAGTTTTGTGGAAGGGAGAGAACCAGAAGTGAGAATGGGAGAGAGAGAGAGAGAGAGAGAGAGAGAGAGATCCACTGCCATCAATCCCAATATCATATCACACTGGAAAAAGGAGGGAAGAAACAGAGAAAACCCATGTGAGTTTTATACTAAAACACAGGACCCTAAAACACAGCATGGAATGGAAAACCGTTGCTTTCTCCCTTGCTTTTCTCCATTGCCTATATGCTGTTTGATAATAAAATGCCTGAATTAACCCAAACCACCTCACCATCATTTCAACTACACCCACACTCACACTCACACTCACACTCCATCATTTTGTGCTGGACAAGTGTGTAAACTGAGTAGACACTTGTATAAACACAAAAATGTACCAAGAAACAAGTAGGTAAAACCTCTCGCACTCTCTGTCCCTCCCTCTCTGGTAATTACTTCACAGTCAGATTTCCATGATTTTACACCACTAGGTTGATATTCTCCAAACCCTACTTCAATCCACTACTGAATGTTATTTCTAATCGCTTCATAGATTAACCTAACCCATGAAAAGAAATCTACTTTCTTTTTTGTTTCAAGGTGTGTTGCTGATGTTTGTTGCCACAGTGATTTGGACTTGAAAGCGCCCATCTTTTCATGTCTATTGACACTGATGTATGATAGATCCCTTGGCCTATTTAATGTCCTTTTGACCCTTTTTTTCTCTCTCCATCTCCCTCTTATTTTCACTCACATCCTTTGTCATAGAAACACTGTGCTCCAGTTATACCTGCTAGAGTTGGTTCAGAGTTCTTAAGAGAGGAGAGAAATAGAGAGAGATAATGGGGTCTTTGGGAGGTGAAGAAGCTACCAGGAAGAAGGCAATGTGGCTCTACCCAAAGCTTGTGGGATTCAATCCTTCTGAAAGATGGGGGCACTCTGCTTGTTTTTTTCAAGGGAATATGTATGTTTTTGGGGTATGTATAAATCTTGCTTCTTTCCCTTAATTTTAACCTGTATAAATTTCCCTTAAATTTTCATGGATTTATGAATATACATGAATTAGTTTGATTGTTTCCTCTGAAGTTCTCATGCTATAAACTTGTTTTTTGTGTCAAGTTTATGGTGGTAAAGCTAGTTCTTTTTTTTTGTTGGGATGCATGTGGAATGCTTACCTTACCCTGTTGTTTACTCTGATTCTTTCTTGTTATATGCAATATGGTTTATACTTGGTTAATGCCAAACCAACTTTTCTTCAACTAGCTATTGTTCTTTCCTTTTTTCTACCTTCTTTAATTTTGGTTTGAGAATGCTTTTTGAACTTTGACTACCTGTTGTTGTTTGTTTATGTTTCTCCAATTAGTAGGACAGTAAAATGTAGGTGATAGCACCTGCTTTCTTTAGTATCTTCTTTTATTTTCAAATATTCCATATTTCATATTCAAATTGGTTAATATGTTTTTGTTTTCATTATTTAATTTGAAAATTATCCTTGCATAAATTATTGATGGTTTAAGCTGTTTTCTTAATTCTGGAATGAAATTTCTTGTGTTGATGTGTTGAACTTTGGAAGTTATATTTTTGTCTTTTAAATATAGGGATGTTCTGGAGGTATGCATTACAGTGATGTTCTTGTGCTTAATTATGAAACGATGGCCTGGAACACTCTTGTAACAACTGGTCAAGGGCCTGGTCCTAGGGATAGCCACAGTACTGTTGTTCTGGGTAATAATATGATAGTTTTTGGGGGTACAAGTGGCTCCAAGAAGTGTAATGATCTTCACTTTTTAAATCTGATGACCAAAGAATGGACTCGACCAGAATGTGGCGGAACTCCACCTTCGCCCCGAGAAAGTCATTCTGCCACGCTTGTGGATGATGAAGAATTAGTGGTTTTTGGGGGAAGTGGAGAAGGTCAAAGCTTGAATGATCTGCATGTTCTAGACCTCAAAACCATGAGATGGACTTCCCCTGAGGTGAAGGGTGATATTCCTGTTCCTAGAGACAGTCATAGTGCTATTGCAATAGGAAAGAAGATGCTTGTGTACGGTGGTGACCGTGGTGATAGGTATTATGGTGATGTTGATATGCTTGACATGGACACAATGACTTGGTCAAGGGTATGGTTTTTTTTTTTTTTTTTTTGAATTTCAATTTAGAATGATCTTAGTTTGTACATGTTCTGACCAATTTGAGTGAATTGAGGTTTATGCGATTGTTTTGGAACAGTTGGCTGTTCAAGGATCTTCACCCGGTGGCCGGGCTGGTCATGCAGCTGTGAGTATTGGCACAAAGGTAAGTAATACTCTACCACTTATGGTAAATAGGCATTGCATGAAAGATTGAAAATGACCAATTTCATCTTATTCATACAGATCAAGATATGAGAATGCTCTCCTTTCTGAGCATCATTTTAAATGGACCACCTATGTCAGATTTGGATGAGATTACTGTATTAAACAAAGAAAAAAAAAACGATTAGTGTCACCCTGATTTAAATATTAAGTCTAGTTAGAGTTTCACATTCTGAGTGTTAAATCTCAAACGAGAAAGTCCTTGACCTCTGAAAAAAAAAAAAAATGCAGGTCTATGTCATTGGAGGGGTTGGACACAAACGGTACTACAATGATGCATGGGTCCTGGATTCAAGTACTTGTTCATGGACCCAACTCGATGTATGCGGCCAACTGCCACAAGGGAGGTTCTCTCACACTGCTGTTGTTACCGACTGTGACATTGCCGTCTATGGAGGGTAATTAGCCATGGGTAGCCATGGTTTTGTTACATATTTACTTCCAAGTCCCTGTACCCTCATGAGTGCATATAGTTGAGTTCCATCTTAATTTGCTGGTATTAACCTGTAGGTGTGGGGAGGATGATCGTCCTCTCGATGAGTTGTTGGTGTTGCAGCTTGGAACAGAACTGCCAAATGAGTGTTACAATGTTCCTATGTGCAAAATTTTTGGAAGCCATTTAAACCAAGAGAGGAGAAGGTTCTCTAGGGGAGCTGAATTTAACACGGTACAGAACTTGTTATAACAATCCAGTTTCTTTATCCATCTTTATGTTCCTATTATAAATGGGAGTGTTTTTGTAAATGCTTGAGCAGAATGTGAAACCTATGCTTATGGGGAATCCTGTAGTAGTAAGACAGACGTCCAAGAGATCAGAATCAGAAACAAAGCGAACCTCTTTAAAATCAGGTTTGTATTTGAATAAAAGTTCATTTTCTGCATCTGGGTATACATGAAGAAGTCATTGCTGATGATTTTATATTATCATTGTAGATACTCTGCATCCAAAAAGGAGAAGAAGTACCACTTCAAAAGCATGGGATGTTGAATCAGAACAAGAAGAGCATTCTCTATCCCTGTCCCAGCATTCATCATCATCTCACTCAGACCAAGAACAGCAACAGACCCCAACTCCCAAACTTGAAGATTCTGCCCCACCTTCTCAAGGTTTTCATATCTTTAAGCAATTAAATCAGAGTCCGAACATAAAGATCTTAGAAATTCCAGCCAAAGATCTCAGAATTTCCACGCAAAGAACTCCAGAGGAACTTAGCCACTTGTTAGGAGCACATCAAATGAAAGCGAGACGAGAACAGTATCTTCATGGTAGACCAAGCATGCACTTTCAAGCTGCAGGGCCTATGCAGAACCCGGTATGCATTTCTTTTAGGTTTATCTTCTATTGCTAGTTTGTACTCTTCTATTTCCTATTTTTGAGCTTCATATTGGCTTTTTTTTTCTTGTGTTTAGATTGGTGCTGAGGTCCATGGCAAAGTTGATGGAGCATTTGACTCCGGTTTCCTAATGACTGCAACTGTTAACGGAAATATATATAGAGGGGTCTTATTTGCACCGGTAAGCTTCAAATTTCTAACTATGTTGCAAAACTGGCACTGAATTCTTTAATGTAGAGGCAAAGAAATGTACTTAGCTTGCTCGCACAATTTTGACAAATCAGGGAGCTGGGATCGTCCCAAGAATGTCAATTCTTCCACAAAATTCTTCATCTTTAACAAGTCAAACTGGCAATCTGGGACCTGGAGTCATTGGAAGAGGGTCAATTGTTCCACAAAGTCAGATAGCCAATGCTGTGACACAACCCTTTGCAAACTCAAATCATGCAGAGCCATCCTCCTCAAAGCTATCCGAGCAGCCAATGAAGAATTCCCTACCAGGGTCTAGTCTAGGCCTCAGACAACCTCAGGTAGCTCGGCCATTTTCAGGAGTTAGAGCTTCATCTTTAGTCAGAGAACCTAATCACCGAAATGATTTTCAAGGTCTGGTTCTAACACTTGGAGGATCAGGAAGTGGCTCTGGTGGTTTGTAGAGAGGTAGCTTCTGATTGGTGAAATTTGTTAGATGTAAGTGCGCTACCAATTTATAGGCTTGTGGAGACCCGTAGATATATATTAGTTGGTCATTAGTTAATGTTCTGTATGAAATGATGGTAAGCTGGTGTACTGTCTGCAGTCGATGGAAAATTATGAGTTTTTATCTGTTGTTTATCAGGATTTCTAAGCACATAAGATGAGCCATTCGACTAAGGCAATGGTTACTAACTACTAACCAAGGTTTCAAATATTTACAAAACAAGTTGAAATTTTCATAATTTCACTTCATCCATATTTGAGCCATATTTAAATCAACAGGGATATGGGGATGAGCCTCTTAGTTTGATTAGGTTTCAAACCTATTTTCAAAATATCTTTAAAATCCTTATGAGTAAATATTTAACCGCTATTTGGTACTTTATGAATTGCCGGTGAAATTTACAATGTTTTAAAAAACTTTGTTCTTGCAGCATGTGTTGTTTGTGCTAAGTGAATTATGTTTTCACTAATTAATAAGTCACTCTTAATCAACTCTGATTGACTTCATTCATTTCATGAGAGCAAATTCACTCATTGGTTACTGGGTCAGACACTATTCTTTTTTTATTTTTATTTTTTTATGTTTAGTTCGGTCACTCTCTTGGTTAATTTCATGACTTATAAATTGACTCAAAATAATCCAGGTCAGTTTCTAAAATGACCTAATGACCCAGCGGATGGAAACAAACATAAAAAAATAGTGAATACTGTTTGACCCAGTAACTAACGGGTGACTGATTGTAGTAAGAATTGAACATGTAAACTCTCGAATAAAATATGTAAATAACCAAGACATCGCAGCTGACCGACCCGTAGTAAACATTTCACTCACTTTGACACCCAACTTTTTACGAGTAGGGATTTGCATTTTGGGAATCTGGAGTGAATCAACACATAAGAACGTGAAGGAAAAACAATTAGAAAGTTAAAAAAAGGGAAAATTTCGCAAACAGTACACCAAGTAAAGACCACTAATAATTCTTATACACAAAGTTTCAAACCAAACATTTCGGTACACGAAATCTGAAACTCGACCCACTATCAGTACACGACGTCAATTTTTGACACCAAAATGTCCATTATGCCCTCAGTTTTTTTTTTTTTAATAAATTTTTTTTTGGATTAATTATACAAAATAAGCTTGAGGGCTAAAATGGTCATTTTATGACCGAATAATTATACAAAATAAGCTTTGAAAGAGGTGAGGTTCGAACCCCCAACCTCTTTCACAAGAGCCAAACTCCCCACCGCTGGAGCAGGAGCTATACTCAATATGTTATGTACAAACTTCATATTTATACTCTTTTTAGGCAAGGCCGAATAATTATACAAAATATATAAACCTTGACAGACATGAGGTTCGAACCCCCAACCTCGAACACCACTGGAGCACGAGCTGCCAATTAAATATTTGCTACAAATATAATATTTATACTCTCTTTAGGCGAGGCCGAATAATTATACAAAATATATAAATCTTGGAAGACATGAGGTTCGAACCCCCAACTTCTTTCATAAGAGCTCAACTCCTTACCACTGGAACACGAGCTGCCCATTAGACAACTGCTACAAACTTTATATTTATACTCTTCTTAGGTGATAGATTTAAATATTATCTTAGGATATATATATATATATATATATATATATATATATATATATATATATATATCTTAATTTCTTTGCTATATATAAAATAAGGCTTGGAAATTAAGACTAAGATATTAATATATGTATGTATATATATATATATATATCTTAATATTTATATACTCACCTAAGAAGAGTATAAATACAAAGTTTGTAGCAGTTGTCTAATTGGCAGCTCGTGTTCCAGTGGTAAGGAGTTGAGCTCTTATGAAAGAAGTTGGGGGTTCGAACCTCATGTCTTCCAAGATTTGTATACTTTGTATAATTATTCGGCCTCGCCTAAAGAGAGTATAAATATTATATTTGTAGCTAATATTTAATTGGCAGCTCGTGCTCCAGTGGTGGGGAGTTGAGCTTTCATGATAGAGGTTGGGGGTTCGAACCTCATGTCTGTCAAGGTTTATATATTTTGTATAATTATTCGGCCTTGCCTAAAAAGGGTATAAATATGAAGTTTGTACATAACATATTGTGTATAGCTCCTGCTGCAGCGGTGGGGAGTTTGGCTCTTGTGAAAGAGGTTGGGGGTTTGAACCTCACCTCTTTCAAAGCTTATTTTGTATAATTATTCGGTCATAAAATGACCATTTTAGCCCTCAAGCTTATTTTGTATAATTAATCCAAAAAAAAAAGAACTGAGGGCATAATGGACATTTTGGTGTCAAAAATTGACGTCAACTGAGGGCATAATGAACATTTTGGTGTCAAAAATTGACGTCAACTGAGGGCATAATGAACATTTTGGTGTCAAAAATTGACGTCGTGTACTGATAGTGGGTCGAGTTTCAGATTTCGTGTACCGAAATGTTTGGTTTGAAACTTTGTGTATAAGAATTATTAGTGGCCTTTACTTGGTGTACTGTTTGCGAAATTTTCCCTTAAAAAAAAGATAAGGTGTGATTAGATTAGATGAGTCCCGGCAACTTAAACTCTGATAAGTTTCCCCATGTAAGAGTATTGAGAGCTAGTGTGTAAGTTAGAACGCGCCCCACGCGCGCGAAGAGAGAGAGAGGAAAACAGTCGATTCGTGCGATCTCTCCCGGCCGAACGCCACCGGCCCTCCCGCCGTAGCGTTCCGGCCCGGGAGAGGATGTTGATATGGGTCTGCAGCGTGTTTCCTTGGCAAGTGGGAGACGAGTCATGCACGGCGTGGACAGATCGCTTCCGATCTGTCCTTCCTGGATCGGGGATGAGGGTAGGCGACGTACAGAACGGGACTGCGGCTTGTCGGCGTTGGAGATCGGTGTGGAGGTTGCGATCTCTTTCTTCTGACCGAGCTGTGGATGGTGAGGGCCGGGCTCCTTTTGAGATCCGGTTTGGGTTCTGGGGTGGCCTGGGAAGGGAGGCGGTGGTGCGACGACGCTTGGCTCCGGCACGGCGGCGTGGCGATCCTGGGAGGCAGTCGGTTGCCGGTGTTGTATCCCAGATGTCTGGGCATGGGCTCCCGTTGCCGAGTTTGCTGCAATCTCTGCCTGGGTTGTTATTGTTGGTTATAATTTTGTTGTTTGTAGGTTTTCATGTTTTTTGTTGTTGTCACCGATTTTCTACTTCTCTAGTCCAGGTCTACCTTCGAAACTGTCCATGTCCTCTTTGGATGGCATTTGTTGCTAGTGCTACTGGTTTTGCTTCGTTCTCCACCACCCTTAAACGAACTTACGCCCGTTGGTGTATTTTCGCTCCCAAACAGCGAGTGGATCGATTTCCGCAATCACACTCTGCTAGGTTACTTGGTGTTACTTGGGCATTCTTGAGCCCTGTGTGTTGTGTCCCAACCGGTGTTGAAGGAAGCAAGACGGTGCTTTGGTGGCTGATACTGTTCAAGCTTGGACATGGTGGCGGCGGGGGTAGTCTTGGGATGGAGCTGTTTTTCCCTTGGTGGCTGCTAGCATTTGTATTAGGGTTTTTCATTTTTATGGTTGGGCTTACAAATTGTATTTGGGCCAAGCCTATTAGAAGCTTTATTTCTATTTTGCTGGGCCTGTGTGCCTTATTTGCTGGGGCTATATGCCTCTTTTCGCTGGGGTCGTTTGTACCTCTTGTATTGTGGTGTATCTTTGGACACATCTAATACAAATTTTATTTTCTTCGACCAAAAAAAGATTAGATGAGTCCCGGTAAGGTGGAGTTGAATAAAAAGAGCACCCGCGCATCGCGCGCTATAAATGGGTGTTGTCAAGCCGGAAAGAAAGATAGAAAAGCTCTCTCAGGGTCGCTGTCAGCCGTCTAGTCTGTCTGCCCAGTCACCTCCACCAGCCTCTAGTTGATTCGATTGATTGACATCAAGGTTGTCAGAAAGGCAGGCCATCTTGTCATCGGAGAGACGGGACTAGACCTCAGTCCCAGTCGTCTCTAGCTCACCTCACTCCCGGAGTTTTGGGCCCCACCTTTCACCGTCAGACGTACTGGACGGGTTGCGTACGTACGTACGCGTCGACCAGATTTGAACCAGATGAGAACTGAGCAGGTGCTGTTTTAGTCTTCGTCTGACTGCAAACTCTATCTTTCTCTGACCTAGTTGGTCACCTGGGTATACAGAGTTCCATTTATTTTGCAATGGCCCCTGTGGGTATACACTGTTGCTTCTATTTTCATTTGTCAGTTTGCTGGGAAACTCGGTTCAAAAAATTACCGTCCTTACTATCTAACGAGGAGAGGCTATGAGAGTTGGGTCATTGAGTGCAAATTAATGCAATAGTGAAAAGGGAACGAGGACAGGCCATCAATGCATCGATCACTAGCTACCATTGTCTTTTTGCTAGGGCAATGATCACGATATTAGTGTTTGAGAATTAGTTCCGTACTCGTGAAGCCATTAACCGGGATCTTGGAGCCTTTAAACTTACGTAAGTAGTTTTTGTTCTAATGTTAATTTTTTTATAAATTTATTTATTTATTTATTATTTTTTTTTTTTAAGGAATTCCTAGGTGTTTCATATTTTTTTTTATAAGTCTCACTTTCTTAAGTAAAACGTTTGCAATTAAGTTATCGTAGTCGTCTATAAATTATAATTTTTTCTCCTCTGTAGAAAGAAAAGCATATGACCTAAGTTGCTGAAGCTCTTCAAAAACCTTAGTTGCTGAAGCATATGACCTAATTTGCTCAACTAATTCTCTCCCTTAGCACCCCATTTTTCTCATTGAAATGGTTCAATACATGTATGATTTCCTTGCCATGCCATCTTCGAAAAGGGAGTTTAACTACAACTCAGCATTTTCCGGTTTTGCCCGAGTTGAAGTTTTGGGTTCTCACTGACCATCCAATCGAAAACTCCATTTCAAGAATGAACATATGATTGGTTTCTGGCTTTATGCATAGAAGCCAACCATATGTTCAGGTTTAGAGAGCACATTGTCTGTGGCTACGCCGGTCCATAGACCATGAGAAAGGAAATCGGGTTGCTATCTCATTAAAACACATCATTAGCTACCTTGGTTTCTTGCAAGCATCCCACTAGAGTTTCCTCTAATGCAGCTACTGCTAGGCGCCCGACCCACTCAATGCCTAGTCCACTACAATCTCTGTTTACACTTTACACACAAGGTCATCTCTCTGCTCATGGGCCAAGTCTATAGACCCAATTGATGGGAACTACCAACGACACCACATGGTGGAAACGACCTCTGAGGCTCTGATTTACTCATGACCTCTGCATCCTTGGTGTTCTTTTACAATGCCGCTTTTCAAAAGGGAAGTAAAATTTGCACTCCTCAAATTACAAACTGCACTCTTTAAAAAGTCTATTTTACCCTCAATTACTTTAAAAAAAATATATATGTCTCTTCCTCTGTTTTTTTTCTTTTCTTTTTACCTCTTCTTCTTCCGGCTCTCTCGCCTCCTTCTTTTCATCTCCTCATCAAGATGGTTCCAATCCACAGACATTCAAGAGGTGAAATGAAAAAAAGAAATAAAAGAGAGAGAAAAAAAAAAAAAAGTAAGTGAGGGCATAATAGACATTTTCAGCAACTTTAACAGAAAATTTTGATTTAACATAAAATTTTAACGGTAGGGACCAATTATGAGGAAATTGAGAGTTCAGGGACTTTTTATGTGAAATTCGAAGGTCAAGGACTGAAACGATGAAACCCTATAAGTATAGGGAGTAAACAGTATTTAATCCAAATATGAATCTGCTATATTAATTTATCATCAACCTCCCCAAAAAGAAAATGCCCAGATTCGTTATAAAATAAAGCAGGACATGATACCAAATCTGATGCCCAGATTTTACATTATTTGAAACACAAATCTTCTAAATTTGATTTTGTTTTCTGGGTTTTGTTATTTTTCCTTCTTAGGTTTCAATCACAATAGCAATTCATCATAATAGAGAAGAAAATTGATCAAAATAGACAAAGATTGTTGGATTGTAAAACCAATAGACAGATGGAGAACGTTGTCCTTGCTCAAAATTTCTACAAGGATCCTTCATGAGCAAGATCCAACACCTTTAACGTGGTTGGCTTCGAGAGCAACCCAAAGAGCTTAACTTCCCAGAATAAGACGAGCCTATGATGGTAGACCAGATGCAACTCAAAAAAGGGAAGACACTACCCAAACGCCAAATTCAGAGGAAGAATTAATCATCTTAGGACTTTCATTTTCTTTGTTGTTTATACATGAGAGATAGATGAGAGTGATGAAATTGAAAGAGGGGAAATAATTTTTCTAGAAAGAGACAAGGAGAGAGTCGGAAACTTTTTCCGCTGTTAGTTCAAGAAAGAAGTTGTGATATGTAAGGGTAATAATGGAAATACATATGAGGAGAACATATACAAGAGTGGGAGTGCATATTGTAATTTGGAGAGTGCAAATTTCACTCCCCTTTCAAAATGGGGATGCATAGGCTGTAGTGCTGTATGCTTTTGTAACATGGCCACATGGGGTTTATGTACTGACTTTTTGATAAAGCTCTTATGAGTGAGTCATTATTCACAATTTTTCTTAAATTGAACAAATATATGGTTGCTAAACAAATGGTCATGGCGAAACATAAAGTAAAATGAATAGAAACTGCTTAACTTATATAAATAACATACTTATCATCTTACTCGCAAAATACTAATATATCATGAAAGTTATAAGTTTGAATATGTGTGTAGACCTATCAATGGACCGGATTTTCATCCGGATTCAGTCTGAATTTGTGGTTATTGAACGGAGTTTGGATTGAAAATTTGACCAGTTGATCCGAATGGTCTGAATCAGTTAATCCATTTATTTAATGATTCAAACACGAATTTTAAGTTAATCTGATCAATTAATTATCCGGTCCGCTTTTATAAAAAATTAAATATACTTTTTTTATAAATACAATATTTTGCTTACCTTAATGTATTATTCTAAGGAGTATTTTGGTTATTTAATTTAACATTCGGTGATACTCTTCATTTTGTTTCAATGTTTTATTCAAGTTTTATGGAGTATGATGATAAAATAAATTTAATATTATTATAAACCGATCATATTAGTTGACCGGGTATCTGTTAATATGCCGGATACATATTTGGATTGTGCTATTAACGATCCGCCGGATTATTAGATCGAGTTGAATTTTGTAGTTATTAAACGAATTTGGATTGAGATTGATATGCTTTTGTACATACCAGCTATATGATGAGCAAAAACACATCAAGTACTCGACTCTCAAACCAGGCAAGAGCCAAACAAACACCATTGGGAGACACTTGAGATACGATCCTACAAGATGGGCCTAAGAGCTAACACAGACATTGACCAGAACCACCTTGTGGGATTTGTCCAATGAAGGCTGAGACCTCACATTTTTATCTTTGGGAAGAAGCATTTATTCTCACATGGAAACAGATAAGGAATGACTCTCAATATTTGCTACATACATTATACGTGCATTTACTCTTATTTACGGTAAGCTGCTATTCCTTCTCCTATCGTTATTCTGTTAATATTTCTACAAGTATTGGACGTTTATAGGCCTGCAACCCCGGTCTTATATGACCTTATGTTTGTCTTAACATGTAGCTTGATGGAATACATAGGCAGCTTCTGGTGATTCTTAGTTCTCTCGGAACACAAACGTAATCATTTGGCTCTTCTGAAAAAAAAAAAAACAGAAATATTTAGCGTTTTTGTTTGTTTGTTAAAAATGTGAAACATTTGGCGCTAGAAGGAGGATCGTCGATGAAAAGAAAAGAAAAAAGAAAAGTTAATATGTGGGCGTTTGATTACTAATCACGCGCACTGTTGATCCAACCCAACAGTCTCAACTCCCAGGTCCGAACCCAACTCACAGAGAGTGACTGCTGATGAAGAGCGCTCCACAAATGTACAAGATGGTAATAACCCAACAAAACTACAACACCACTATTCAATTTACAAAAATGGTGAAAACTAAAACTATAGGTCCCCTGCAGCAAAAAAAACCCAAACTTTAACTCGGTTCTGAGCCACCCCCTCTCATTCTCCAATCACATTGCACCACATAACCCAGTTCGTATTCTTTAAGTCCGGCACGGCCGTCTTGTCGGTCCCAATCTTAGGGTTTGCTCTGGATTTTGGTTGCCTGGTCGTAAAGGTAAAATCTTCATCTTTCTTAATTCTATCAAATTGTTGCTGTTTTTGTTTGGTTTTCTGATTTGGGTATTCGATTTTGGCTTATTGGATTCGAGTTCTGGGATGGAAAGAATGAATCTTTATTACGCATAAGTATTTCTAAGTATTGAGAAGTAAAGAATGAATCTTTATTAGCCTGAGTATTGAGAAGTTTGGAAGGTTGATTTTTGTTGTGTTAGTTTGAAGCTTGCTTGAACTGGGTTTCCAAAATTGATTTTGCATTTCTACCATGATTGTTTTCCCGCTGAATTTATTTATTTTTGGCGCCAATATGCTTTCGGATTATCCTAAAGTCATGGCTGTCTGTTGTTGCATATCAATTTTTATACTTGGTTCTTCTTCTTTTGAGCCAAGATGAAACAAACAAAGTGACTTGTCAGCTCAGTTCAGTCCGAGTTTCAGATTGGTTCAACTTTGTAGGTAGAGATGGTTGTTCAATGCATGCATTGGTTTCGAAGATTTGTGATGGTTGTTTGTATTGTTATGCTGGATTGTTATGAACTTATGATGTTTAATTGTGTGTGGCATTTACCATCACTGCTTATTTGTTGCTCATGACTTACTCAGCTTCCGTTTGTGGGAAGATACGGGCAGCACTAGGATTCTGCTTCACCACCTGTCGCTAGAATGGAGAGTTTCGGCGGCTTGGGATTCAGTGAAGTAAACAGTGCTGCAAGGAGGAAAAGGAGCAATACATCCCGTCGTCCTCGGAATGAGTCACAGCTTCCTTTGGATTATCGTGACATCTCTTCGCTGTCGTCAACTCCTCCTTCAGACGATGTAAGTGCACTGTCAAGTGCTGAGACTAACGATTATTTGTTTAATCACTCAAAAGAGATAAACTCATAAATCAATGAACCTATGCGCCCAATTGCTTCTCTTAGTAATGTTGTTGAATCTGATTCTGTCCAGAATATGATTAAATCTGAGGGAGGAGGATATGTTGAATCTGATGAAGCTTCAAATAATGGTTCTTTTCGAGGCAGTAATGAGCATAGGCATACTGGGATTGATTCCAAAAGGTCGAGCATGGGTGTCCTTGGCCCTGCTAATAGGAAAGGCCCCAGCAAGGATGGGTCTTTTGGTATTGTTTCAGATAATTTAGAGAATAAGAGTACTGTGAAAAAGGTTAAGCTTAAGGTTGGTGGTGTTACACGCACAATTCAGGCCAAGTCTACATCTGGTGGTGCATCTAATGTCGGGTTGTCTTCTACAAAATCTTCTCATATTTCAGATGCCCCTCGACCACGGAAGAGGTTGATTCTTCAGGTTTGTGACCATTGACAATTGCTTTAAGATTTTTCTAAATTTGACATCTGTTGTCAGTAACAAATCTTCATGATGATTTCCTTGGTATTGCAAATCCCACCATTTGGCAAGTGGACATGGAATTAGGTATCATATAGCAGAAACTGCATTTTAAACCATATGCTTTACAAACTTCAGATATGGTGCTGGAAAGTTCATTGTTTAGTTTCCTTTTTCTTGGACATCCTCTGTTTTTGGTCTTGTGGATTCTCATCTCCCATTGGTTAATTAGTGAGATAATGTTAATTAAGGGGAAATTTTATTAATCTAACTAGTAACTGCATCCCTGCTACAGGAAAATTCAGATGACAATGGTTCCTTTGGTTCAGACAAGGGAAGTGGGTTACGAGGGGTTGCATCTAAGGATCCATCTAAAAGTGTCTTTGATCTTGGGAAGGATGATAGTTCAAGGGGTAGGATGCCTGAAGAACCTATTCGCAAGAGCAAACGCATCCCTAAGAGACGTGTGCTGGATGGAACAGTTGATGTTGGCGATGATGATGATGATGTGGAAGTTCGATACCTTGAAAAACTCAAAACATCAAAGAATACCCCAGATTACAGTTTGGACTACCAAGAGGATGAGGAAAGAGCAGTCAGGAAAGAAAGGAAGATTTCAAGGGTGTTGAAGGGAAGTGGTGTTGGCCAGTATAGTGTAGATATGGTAGATTATGGCATATCAAGGTCAGGCAAGGAGGGTAAGAAGTCAAGATCGGGAGGAGTCCTTGATGATACTGATTATGTAGAAGAAGACGAACCTGTTTCTGATGGCGAGCCAGAACTCAAGATCAGGAAGAAGTCGAGAAAGGAGTTTGTTGAGTCATCCTCAGATAATAAGGAGATGACAGTAACTACTCGTCGAAGGGCCCTTCAAACTAGCAAAGATGTCTCTTCCAGCATAGGTGCAAGCGTAATTGAGTTTCCCAATGGGTTGCCTCCTGCGCCACCAAGAAGTAGGTGATAATATATTTTAATTATAACATGTGTTAAATACACACTCACATCTCTCATGATTGTATCTGTTGTTTATTGGTAGAGCAAAAAGATGAATTCTGTGCAGTGGAGCAGCAACTGAAGAAAGTTGAGGCTGCTCAGAGACGTAGGATGCAAGTAGAGAAGGCAGCTAGAGAATCTGAGGTTTGGCTTTCTAGTTTCCTTTTGTCTTCCCTAGCAATGCATATGAGTTACTTGGAATGTATTTGTCAAACTTATTCAAAACCTGCTATTATAGGCTGAGGCAATCAGAAAAATTTTGGGCCAAGATTCCAGTCGGAAGAAAAAGGAAGACAAGATAAAGAAACGGCAAGAAGATCTGGCACAGGTAAACACATAGTGGATAATGCACTCTTATTCTTCATATCATGTCATATAACATTTCCTTTAATTACCTTATGTTGATTTGTTATGCAGGAGAGAGCTGCAAATTCTATGCTTCCATCAGATTCTGTTCGATGGGTGATGGGTCCATCAGGATCGATTGTTACTTTTCCTGATACAATTGGTTTACCAACCATATTTGACCCCAAGCCTTGCAGGTATAGTAGCATTTTGAAATCCTCTGGCTTGCTAAGTGATGCTTCTCTTGGATCTTGGATTAAATATTTCTTAATTTTTTAATGATGAGAGTGCTCTTCTGGTCTAAATAGTAGTTTGTGAAGATCATGTTGTCTCATTCCTCAAACTTCACTTTCAAGCATGTCCTGTTTTGCTGCGGATGATTTTACTTTCTTGCTTTAGAACCCTACCTCTAATGATCTAATCCATGAAAGCTATGCTGATACTATAACTAGGCAACTTATTTTGGGTATATATGTGGATTTCAGTTACCCTCCTCCCCGTGAGAAGTGCGCCGGACCATATTGTACAAACCCATACAAGTACAGGGATTCCCAATCAAAGCTCCCTCTCTGCAGTCTCCAGTGCTACAAGGCAGTTCACGAAAATATGCCTTCTCTATCTGCCTGTTAATTCAGTGAATTCGGTTTTGCAGCGAACCTCATATGTGGATATTCCTGCACTTCATATGTACTCTTAATTTAATAGATGTAGTCTTTCTAAAAACCAAATATGTATATACATTGTAACGTCATGAAGATTGAAGTGATTTTAGCACAGTTACACACATGATATGGATGATAAATAATGAATAAAACCAGTATTACATACGACATGACTCAAAGCTTCCATGTAATACCTCCCATATCTTGTTAACCTTTTGCTCTTTCTAGTTCTCTTTGCTTGGAGAAAATTCGAATGTTCATTTTACAGACACAAAGGTTACATAACAAACCGATGGTTTCTAAGTTGAACTTAAGACTCCGATTAACAAAGACGAGACTTATGTCACTACATTGAAATCCATTTCATACCATTACCACTCAAAGGCTACTCTTTTTTCTCTTCTTTATTTTTGGGTACAAATTACCACACTACTAAACAAATATATGACATTTTGGGCGCAAAAGTAATCAAATAGTTTCAAACACACAACCCAATAAAAAAATAAAATTTCCTTTCTTTCTTTCTTTCTTCTCCAGAAGCATCATCGTCTCACAATCAAAGCGGCCATGGCTAGGGCTCCAAGCAAGCACGGTCGCGAACAAGCTCTGGTACCTCACTTTTACTCTTTACTTTTGCAATTATATTGGTATTGTTATCTTCGTTAAGAATTGGAAATCAGAAAAAAAATGAAAAGCTGAAATCTTTATGTCCCCTATTTCATGCACGGCTTCAGAAACGTAATTACAAAACTTAGATATGTAATTTGGATTAATGTGCTTTATCTGCGCAAGTAAATTTGAGTTTCGGTTCAAGAAAGTTTGCATCTTTATATTTTTGTTGGCAAAGTTATTAGGGTTATAGTTTATAATTGTAGTGTATTGCTTTGTTATTGGGTTGTTCCTGTTGGTCCGATGGTCCAGGATTTCCAGGGGTTTTTGAGTGACTTGCAGGACTGGGAGCTTTCACTCAAGGACAAGGATAAAAAAATGAGACCCCAAGAACCCAACAAGGAAATTCCGGTAATTTTCTTAGCAAACCGGTGTAATTTAGTGGTTTCGGTGCTGCCCATTTACTCTATACTATTGCTTTTGTTGAGAAATCGTTGTGTATTTTGTCTTCCATGTGTGTTCATTCTGGGCCTTGTAAGTGTGTTCATTGTTGCATGTGACATTGCATAATTTGTAATCAGTGTTGGTAGTGTTCTCTTCGATTTGTTACTGATTGGCATTTCCTAATGCTGTTGCTGTTTCAGAAATCAGGAGATTTTGGAACTAGTTCCTACTCGAGGAATTATGATCCAATCAATACTATATCCAGTAGTTTCGGTTCTGAAGATAGTCTTCCAGATGCTGCTTCGGAAAAGGACTTGGTAGGAATTTATAGTATTCTGCTGTAGTTATAATAAGGCTGTCTTGTAAGTATTCGGTCAATCTCCATCCTTATTGTGCTATTGTCTTTTAACTTGTAGGGTAATGAGTATTTTAAGCAGAAGAAGTTTAAGGAAGCTATTGACTGCTATTCAAGAAGCATTGCCTTATCTCCAACTGCTGTAGCTTTTGCAAATAGGGCAATGTCATATATCAAAATCAAAAGGCAAGTGTTATCTTACACCCTCTGTTAGTTAATTTTTGTTTTTATAAATAATCCCTATTTATACTTCTACGAATGCAAAGTTAAACTTTTAGATTATAGATAGTGGTTTCCATATTTCTATGAGGTGTTTTTCTTTTAAGAAGTAATCAACTGAAGTATTTGTCTTTTCCACTTTGTTAATTAGATTCCAGGAAGCCGAGAATGACTGTACGGAGGCCTTGAATTTGGATGATCGCTATATAAAAGCATACTCACGACGTGCGACAGCTAGAAAAGAACTGGGAAAATTTAAAGAATCTATTGAGGGTATGTTGAAATTTGAAACAGCACTATGACTTTGTTATCTGATATACTTGTATGGTTTCTTTTCTGATATATTGTACTTTTGATCTGTCTGATGTAATGAATATAGCCAACTGCAGATGCAGAGTTTGCTCTGAGGTTGGAGCCACACAACCAAGAAATCAAGAAACAATATGCTGAGGCCAAATCTTTGTATGAAAAAGTAAGAAAATTCCTATACATATTTGAAATAGCCGATTCTAATGTGTTTAATGGTATTTCATGAATGTTGATTGATCAATTTAAATTGGCTTATCTTTAGAAAATCCTACCCTCCTGCATGTGAAAACTTTTTTTCTTTTAACTTTGTACAGTTAAAAGTTTTCATATGCAGCAAGGTAGTTTTTTTCCTTTGGTTTCAAGGGGAAAGAGAAAGACAGCATTTTGGTGTTCCTAGATCTGTTACTTTCCCTGCAAGTTTAACTATTACGAACTTTTTTTAGAAGATATAGTTGCCTGGACTTTGTTAGTGGATAAAAGTGGCATTGAGTGTGACTTTTGCGCTTGTTTTGTTAATGGGCCAAATAATAACTTAAGTAAGATGGAATATTTAGTTTAATTAATTTTCAACAATATAGGTAAAGCTGGCTTATGAACAAGTCCTGTTATTACATTTTGAATGGAGTCTTTGAATTGTTTGTTCTCAGAGAATTCTTCAGAAAATTTCTGAACAAGAAAAGCAGAAAGTGGGAAAGTTGAATACCAAAGTGAATGGACACAGCATCCAGCCTGTTTCTAGTAGTACTCAAAGGACAGAAATGACTGCAGTTGAGGATCACACTAAGGTATCAGTAATTAGTACCTGCTTGGTTTTTGTTTGTTCCAAGTGTCTTCTACTCCTCTTCTTCTTCTTCTTCCAATGAGTAAAATTGAGTAGTTTATGAAGCCTTACTTAACTCCATTAGTCTCTTATGCTTCTAATTGGTGGACATATGTGCTCTATGCTTCCACAGGCGGCTTCATTATTTACAGCAAAATAAATTTTCATTATGCCTTTTAGTCTCTTGATAGTTGGCACTAGTCTAATTATGATTATTTTGTAGAAAATTAACACAAGTGGGAAGCAAGCGTCGAAGGTATCGGTACAGGAGCTTGCTTCTCGAGCTGCTTTGCGAGCCAAGGTTCTAGCTGCAGAAAACATCACACCACCAACTTCAGCTTATCAATTTGAGGCTTCTTGGAGAGGACTCTCTGGAGATCGTGCTCTTCAGGCTAAATTTTTGAAGGTCTGCAAAAATTCCATTATGTGTTAGATCATAAATATAGACTGCCAAAATGCAAGATTTGTGTTGATCATTTTTATCCCTGTGTTGGTGACCATGGGTATGGTATCTTTGCATGAACTGTGTAGATTCTGTAGGTATTATTTATGGTCCCTTTTGAATGGTTAGCTAAACCTAAATTTTTACCAGTGATCATCTTTGTCAGTCTGCCAATCTGGCTTGTTCGTGCTAAGGGTCCTCAAAATTGGTTGCCTTTTTATTCCATTTCTGTTAGCAATGTTCAAAGGTCCATTATGGAGAAAGATAGTTGCATTTATAGTTGGCATTTCAGAAGCCATGTTAACTTTCCATTATGTTATACTTCTCATTTCATGTTGTTAATTTTGTGGTTTCCTCGTCTAGGCTATATCTCCCAGTGCACTGCCGCAGATATTCAAAAATGCTTTGACTCTTCACATACTAGTTGATATCATCAAGTGTGTGACAACCTTTTTTATGTAAGTAATGCTTATCTCCGATGAGTATGTTTTCCTCAATGAACTCGATGAAAGGCTTACCTGCACCTTTGGTTTATTTCTTCGTCAGGGACGAAATGGATTTGGCGGTCAACATTTTGGAGAACTTAACGAAGGTTCCTAGATTTGACACACTTGTCATGTTTCTTTCATCCAACGACAAGGCTGGTATGCATATTTTCTCTTTGTTGCATGTAGTAGAGTATATCCTATTATACTAACTCCAATTACCTTGTAACAGATCTTGCTAAGATATGGGATGAAGTGTTCTACAATGAAGCAACCCCCATTGAGTTTGCTGAAAAGCTTGATAACCTGCGTACAAAGTACTGCCTTAAGCGATAATGAAATGCATTGTAAAACAGATAACTCGAGCCATAAAGTTTTTGCCTTCACTCTACCTGTACTGTAAATTGAATTGGTGAAATTTAGTAATGCTCCAGCAGGGAAGTCTCTTTCGTGATTGCAAGTCTGCCAAATTCAACAAAGATGCATATTTGAGAATGGAATTCTTGTCATTATTGTTGGATAGTTTACAAATCTACCCAGAATTTGGTAAATGTCAATTGAGGGAGAAGAAACTAGATGCCATGGGTCTCTTCCCGTATGAGATCTGAACTATGTCTAGGTTCAATTCTCGTGTTTAACTTGAAAGATAATTAGGAAATGCCTCTGATTTTGTGCTTTGTGGTGTTTGAAAATATACCTGATGCTCATTTAATTGGACTAGCTCTAAAGTTCAGAACTTGATATGAAAAGGAAATGTTAGTTATGTCCTTGCTTCTGTGTTGTCTGGGATTTTGTTTTGTTTTTTTTTTTTTGTTTGACTTTGTTAAGGGGAACCCAAAGGCTTCCTAGGTCCAAGATAAACTCCTTCGGCGCATGTGAAATGCTCCAACTGTGCATTGCAGCACAGTGTTATTTCTATTTACAAATTTTGAGAGGTAATTTTAAATCTTTGTAGAGAAATAATTTGATGATTCTCCACAACATTGATATAGGAGAGATAATCATTGCATTTCGATATAAGAGCAACCAAAGAATCGAGGTCATGTCAATTCCGAGCATTATTTGGTTTTTCTTATGCCTTCTGAGCATTAAGTTGCTGCTGCTGATGAACAACTAGTAGTACTACTACTGGATCTTCTGATAAATAATACCGGGGAAAGGCTTGCTGCCAACTTTCTTGATCATCGTCATCATATCCTTGTGGTGCTTCAGATCCCTTGCATAGCCGCCACTCCTCTCATTCCCATCTAGGGTTTCTGAATGATTTCCTTCAGGCCCCGTTTCTCTTGAGACAGCACAGCAGTGCCCCTGTGAAAGAAAAAATCTTAAAACATCTGTTCGTCAACCATACGAACTTCCTGAACAACAAGCTATCCCTTGTAGTTTTTCAACTACTCATACCTTGTTAAGAAGAGAATTAGGTGTTAGATTAAATATAAATATTAGATGACTTCACAAGATAATATAGATACAATTATATGAACATAAAATGAAGAATTATAATTTGATAAATGGATCATGAACCATAACCTGAATGGCCACTCAATCCAAGCCTAAGTCTTCTGCGCTTCTCTCATGTGATATTCTCTTATGGGGCAAGAAAAACTATATTACCGATGATGAGAGAGTACAGGGACCTAAGCCTTATATAGAGGCTTGGATATTCAGTATCCTCCCATAAAAGAAACAGAATCACATTCCAATTAAACCTCTATTAATACATATCCATTTTGACAGACTAACTTAATAGCCAAGTCATATTAGATTTCCTACACTTTATTTATTCAGAATCCACATAAATAAAGTCTCTAGGAGTTAGATTCTCAATGATTCTCTAATTGCTTATTCTGCAAATAATAACAAGTTGTTGTGCTGAACGTGAACTTAAGATATAGTCCAAACATTCTTACAATCTCCCACTTGGACTATCGTAAGTTCACTCAACAAGAATGTTATTGAAAATCAGATGTAGCAATCACTCTGAAGTGTGCACCTGAGAAACATGAGTTCTATGAATCTAATTCAAGACTCGGTCAAACTGCAACCATGACATAAAGCTAAGGAAAGAATTATGTTTAACAAAACACAAGCACTCCAAAACTACTAATGCCACAACTGCAATCCACATGAGTCACCAACAAAGATATGACTGAAGAATACATGTGCTTATGTATGAATCTGAGTCTTAATGCAACATGTATATGGTCCTACCTAATGGTTTTGATCTCCAAAACCTCAAACACAAATTTCCATAGAAATTTAATGAAAGTGTTTATCCATCTAAAAGATGCTGAATTGTTGCCTCAATATTCCGAGAGCAACATAAAATCAAATAGCTAATTTATAATCAAAGCACAAAAGGCCTTTATTAACATTGCAATAGCAATTTACCATGTTAGCATGAGATCGTTAATAGAAACTATAACGAAAGAGAAGTCCAAAGTCAAAATATAACAAGAAGATCATTGATAAGTAGAAGCTATCTACTCCCACTAAACCTGCCATACTTCAATGACATTAAACCAAAACAAACATGTATTCAGTACAACTTAATTTGTAGATAACAACGGAATAACTGTATTGCATAGAATTTTTAATGGGTTTCAAGAATTCTCATTGTAGTGCATCCAAAATAAAATAAGCACTTGTTCAATCCAAAGTAAACCTTAAGACATCACCAACTTCAACAAACGGTTTGAAATAAGACTGATTAAGCCAAAAACCAATTCAAATATCCGAAACTAAAGAATTAAAAAATTTATAGGCTGCAAAATACACAATTCATTAATTTTTATTTTATTTTATTTTATTTTTATATGCAAATATCCTTTCATGCCATGAAATTTAACCATTACTCCCACTATGACAATGAGAATAATGAAAGCCAAAAGTTGCAGATTTAATCAATTATTTAATAAATAGAACAATGTCAAAATCAAGTACTACAAAAGATCCTTATAATAATAATAAAAAAAAAAAGATGTAAACAAGAAAATACAATACTTTCTCCCCCTTTTTAAAATTTTTATTTTTTTATTTTATTTTTATTGTTTTTTATTTTAAACAAGAATCAATTTCATATCCAGCTGACTTGGCAAGAAAACATTTTGTCTATGCAAATATATTCTTTAAAATAACTGAAAATCTGCAATTAATACATGCTTTTGGTGAAAATTTATTGTAACTTCAATGATATTCTCATGCACATAAAATCACAATATATGAGAATAAGTGGTGATAAATTTGTGACTATGCATTTTCCTCTAAAGATAAATCACAATATATAGCAATTTTTGAAAATCTTCGTTCTATCATCATTTGCTTTAAAACAATTTGGAAGCATTAAAACATGCATGTTTGCAATCTTTTACCCAAACATGTAGCCCACAATAGCTTGTAAATTGTGGATTCCAAATCATCTTTCTAACAAGAAATTTATACCACATCTAAACCAGAAACATGTGAATGCATAAAACAAATTGCTATTGTACTCTTTCATATTCAAATACTTAGCATAGTCATTACATTCCAAAAATAATTTCAGGAATAGATTATTTAGAACTTGAAGATAAAGGTGATACTGTTTGCTATATATGTCTTACAAGTAATGAGAAAATAGTAGACACTTGTAACCATTATACAAATAGATGTACTGTATTAAGCCCCATAAGTGTTTTTATCAATGTCAAGCAACACCTGTTGGCACGAAGACTTGACATTCTGAAGTTTCTAATTCACAGAACCAAAATAAAAGAAAACATGTTATCCCTGACACAGTCAACACCTGTTGGCAAGAAGAAAAGATCAGTTATCTTTATATGCTTTCCTTTATTTTGTGGTGTGCTGTTTTGCATTTTAAGAACATGAAGTCATTCCTCCTGTTGGAGATACATTCATGATCCTGCTATGGCAAAGACACAAGTTTCTTGATCTTATAACCTCTATGATCAATGAAGGATCACAATGGCGGTTTGCTGTCTGCAACATGTACCATTGAGACACCCCAGAGACCTAAGATCAAAGTTGGTTCGTTTTGTCTCAATCAAGCACAAGGCTTGATGAAACACCAACTATGCTTACAGTAAAATTTAACAAGACTTAATCTTTGGGAGATATTTTCTATATTTTCTTGACAATAAAATTTTACATAAGCAATTAATATAATGATTATCAACATATGCAAAGAACAATGTAGGATATTCAAGATCATATAGGAGCAGTAAGACAAAAATGTATTCATCAACATATGATCATCACTAAATATCCTAATTAAATACCCAAGGCAGCATGCTTTAATTAAAAATTACATCCTTGACTGCTCTAAGCAATAATTGACAATCAAATATAAAATTTTAAAATATACAGTTTCCAAAGTTTCTTGAAAACATACCTTACGCTCCAAGTATTGCATAAAACATATCAGCGGAAGCAAACATAAGTGCAGCACAAAAGTATCTCTGCAATCTGATTTCAAGAAGTGTATCCTTGACGTCGAGTCTCAAAATAATTGACACATAATCAAAAGCTTAATATACATTCTGACATTAGCGTAAAGTAGTTAATGAATAGACAACCTTGAAGAACTTATTTGTAACTAAATAAATGACACGCATTTAAAAGCATTGCGAATTCATTTGCTTAAATAATATCTCTTATCTGTATAAGAACATATGATCAAAAGAAGAAATTCCAATAACCAATCATAACATTTAATATTCATTTCGAAATTCCCCGAAATTCCACTATATTCATCAAAGCCTAGTTGACGCATGTTCAAATTAAGACACGCTAGCTACCGTAAGCATACAACACAAAAGTAAACTCTCAATGGAGAATATAGTTGTACTCTGATTCCATATGGCATTCACAACAATTGACTGAAGATTAAAAACAAGTGTTATAAGAATGCATGAATTTCTCTGAGCAGTTAAAAACATTCATACCATAAAAGGTTCTCTATCCTGCATAAGGAAAATCTTTGCTTTCAATTGCTACAAGTTAGCAACATATAAAGTGATCACATGTTAGCAACCATGAAGCTAAAATTAAGACAAAATATTTCGCGTAATTAGCTATCAAGCCTGTTATCTATCAACAATAATTTTTATTGCATATTTAATATTGTATATGTCATTGCGTAAAATTTCCCTTCTCTTTATATGCATGTACAAATACGAAATTGACACAATATTCAGGTGCTTTATCTTTAATAGCAAAAAAAATTTAAACCACAAAATTTGGAGGCATAATTAATGATATGAAGACCGGGAGAAAAGACCCACCATATACCAATTATATATAAGTTAGGTCAATTGTCACTACAAAATCTAAGCTTTGAACATTAGCAGTGTTTTCTCTCTTCATAAGGTGATCGAGTCCAGTGTCCCACGATACAAGTCTCGAAAACCATAGCTATAAAGGTTGATGGATCTAGAACTATTGCATTTACCCTTTAGCAACCAAGATAATTAATATGCCCTCATTTAAACATTATATATGTGATGACTAGTGTTTACCAATATCAAAATAATAAATCTGTACTGTTCATGAAAAACTGCCAAGTACAAATATGTCAGTACTGATATGAAATTTCTATATAAACACTTCCATGGTCATAACATTGCCAAAACAAATGCATAAAAGCAAAAATTTGAAGATAAAGAAAATTCAAATAGTATATGTGTGTGTGTGTGTATATATATATTTTTTTTCTTTTCTTTTCACTACTTGGCAAACACATAACCATCGATCAATGAATCAAACGTACAAGTAGCTAGTACGCTATAGGCAAAATAACAGGCTTCGACAAATAGCAAAACCATTGAAACCTACAATTCAAGTTTCCTTTAGTTAAATCCCATAAAAAATTGTTAATAACAAACAAGTCGATTTGGTTTCAACAAACATATGACTAGCATATAACATGTATTGGTAGCATATATAGAAAATTTAGTCCAAACTTACTGATACCACACACACAATATGTATATAGTTATCAATTAAAATGACCCTTAGACAATTAAAGAGGGATCTATAACTATATTGATGTTTACAATATCAAAATGGAGATTCTTTAGCAATTTCCATATATATATTAAGTATATGCTACCTGCACGTTTCTTAAGAGCCAATAAAACAAAAATTTTGGTGTCCAAATTATCAAGCTAATATACATGCTCACAGAAGTAGTGTGTGCCTTAAACATTTATTATAATGATGAATCCATGATATTCAATAAATAAAATTAGTATAATCCCAGGACATATGTATACAAAGTATAACATACTAATAGAAAACCCAGCCTGTGAAACGTATTTTGGTCTTCACAATCATTGCATGTATTTTATAGTAACACAAGCATCATTAATTTTTTAGTAATAATGCAAGTTTATGATTTTATGTGCTCGTATAAATGGTAACAGAAGAGTGCAAGAAAGATAACATGAAGCTTAATTGTGTTACTGGACTGCCTTTTGGTTCAATCATACTCTTCCTCCATAGTGGTGTAAACACTATGCTGAAGCTGCATCCTTAATTGAAGTACACGATTAGATTATATCAACTCAATAAGTCTAAAAACCAATCACTGAGAATAACAATTATGCATGCTTATACATCTATATGTACACACACAAATATTGGGGACAGAGAAATTCAAAAAGTGATAGTAATTGAAATTGCTCATCTGAATTGGGATTGATCCACCGGCGGTTCGCCATCACTTAAATATGCAGCAAGGATAATGGCTCATTTTTGTTTATGAGGTGACATCATCGTTTCACTCCTAACTTCTCTTTCCTTTTGGTCTGCCACGCAGAAGTAGAGAGGAGAATGGAATGCCCAGTTGTTATTTTCTTTACCTCTATTATCGCCCTATTATACTCTTAATGAATCGGTAGCTTCCAACTTTTCAACTCCTTGGTTCCTCGTTGCAACACCAAAAGAAAACAAAAGATTTCTGAATTAGACTATCAATAAAAGATCTATAATTTTGTGAAGTTGGCTCTGATACCAACTGTTAGATTAAATATAAATATTAGATGACTTCACAAGATAATATAGATACAATTATATGAACATAAAATGAAGAATTATAATTTGATAAATGGATCATGAACCATAACCTGAATGGCCACTCAATCCAAGCCTAAGTCTTCTGCGCTTCTCTCATGTGATATTCTCTTATGGGGCAAGAAAAACTATATTACCGATGATGAGAGAGTACAGGGACCTAAGCCTTATATAGAGGCTTGGATATTCAGTATCCTCCCATAAAAGAAACAGAATCACATTCCAATTAAACCTCTATTAATACATATCCATTTTGACAGACTAACTTAATAGCCAAGTCATATTAGATTTCCTACACTTTATTTATTCAGAATCCACATAAATAAAGTCTCTAGGAGTTAGATTCTCAATGATTCTCTAATTGCTTATTCTGCAAATAATAACAAGTTGTTGTGCTGAACGTGAACTTAAGATATAGTCCAAACATTCTTACATTAGGATGTTTATTTTTCTGCCCGTGGCCCAAGCATCTGTAACTAGGGCTACTTCAACTCTTCAAGTGTGTCATGGTGCTCATTTCATGTTGTTGTTTTTGTGGTTTTCTCGTGCTGTATCTCCCAGTTCGGCAGTAATTGATCGATATCATCAAGTGCAAGTTCTTCTCATCTCTGATCCTCATCATCTGTCGGTTTTTCTCAATCAGCCTGATCAAAGCTTGCAGGATTATAGCTTTGGTCTATTTTCCTTGGCAGAGAAGACATGTTTGGCGCGCAGTCAATATTTTGGAGAAACTCCGTTTTTTTTTTCTAGTTAGGGTTCAAAGATTTGACACACTAATCATGTTTCTTTCATCCACTGACAAAGCTGGTATGCATATTTTGATTATTTTCTCCTGGTTGCATATAATAGAGTAGGATATGTTGCTAAGAAAAACTAGAATCAAGAATCACATCCAAAACAAAAACTCTTAGCTTGCTGTCATATATTATCATACCAACTCAATTGCCTTGTAACAGATCGATCTCGTTAAGAATGGGATGAATTGTTCTACAATGAGGTAACGTACCCCACATTGAGTTGAATGAGAAGCTTGATAACCTGCATACAAATTAAAGTACTGCCTCCTCAAGCGATGACGAAATGCGCGCGTTGTAAAACACTAAGTCAGCCTTTCACTCCACCATTACTGTAAATTGAATCGATCAAGGTCTGTTTTATGATTGCAAGTCTGCAGAGTTGAACGAAGATCGGTCCATATCTGAGTATGGAATTTATATCACTATTGTTGCATATATTACGGGGTATATGTATTGTATTTGAATTTTGTGTATGTACAAAATCGGGTATATGTCAATTGAGGTAGAAGAAAGTAGTCAAGAAACTAGATGCCGTGGGTCTCCCCACTTATGAGATCTGAACCCTATGTTCAATTTTCTTGTTTTAACTTGAAATGAAAGTTGGTTATAGTGGAAACTGAAACTCGTGGAAGTGGCATACATGCAAGAGCAGAGATCATTGCTATTCAACGTGCCTAGCTAATTTTATTGTTCAATCATAGTCATATGGGGGTCCAGATTAATTTAGGCCAAGAGCCATACCTATTTTTCTTAATGACACCCACCTATCATCGGCTGCCAATTTAGATAGCACATTTATGCATATTGAGTTGTTTCTACCTTCAAGTAACCATCATCATGGGGTCTCTCTTGAACTGCATGCTCAAGTCCACATGGCTACAATGAGTCATTTAGATCACCATAATGCAAAAGTCTTCTAGGAATCTAGTATTTCAAACACTCAAATTTAATAGCTTGCTAAGCAATTAGACCAATTGATGGCTTATTATACTCAACAATTTCTTAGTTAATGACTAATTGGTTGTCTTCCAAAGCCAGAGCTTCATTACCTAAATCAATACAAAGACTTCAAATAAAATATAATGACTCTTGAACCATATTTCCATAACGTGCAAATCGACACTTCGTATGAATGAAAGCTATTTCTTTGGTCTCAGATATGCGGTGTAATGAGCTATGTGAGAGCATAATCGTGCTAAATTCTCGTCCTACATCTTCATATCTGCATTCTAGTCTTATAAATCAAATATAATCACAACAACAGACATAAGGTCTGATTGGCGAGCTATAATTCATGTGATGCACCCTTGAAGCAGCAGAGCTTACCTCAGTCAAAAAGGTACTTAAACAAAGGCTAGCTACTAATGCATAGATTATGAAAGGTTTTATTTTGGAAGTCCAGATGATCTTCTTGTCTCAGCATCTGCATAAAATATCAACAGAATAGATTCTTGGGAAAGATAATTCATATTATAATTCCCCTAGTCCCTAATTCCTTGTAGTGTAAACTTGATTAAGTGTGAGATTCCTCGCTTTGTCTGTACTCCCTTTGGAGGTTCTGCCATTAACAGTATGGTAATGGCAGTTGTGCTTAACTTATAATACTGTGAAAAGTCCTCACGAGCAGGAATGCAGCCATCTTAGCTTGAATCTAATCTCATTCTCAGGTCAGGTTAGGTGTGGAAATTTTGTTACCTGTTTATAACTTTATATAAAGAATTACTTAGGAGTTGGAGTTCTTTTGACATTTTTGAAAAAATTGACTACTTGCCCTCGTGTTATTATCATGAATAAGTGGTCACAATCTTTGGCTAAATAAGTTCTTTAGTCTCTGCAATGCTTTCAATCACTTTCTTTGGTAAATATATTCATTTCAGATGATTGAAATGTGTAACTTGGATAACAATCTCCTCTTTCTGTTTTTGGAAGCTTGTCTTTGTCCCCTTTTGCAGCATGTTTGAATAATGTAGTGGGTCTTTGTCCAAAAAAAAGAAGAAGAAGAATAATGCAGTGTATGTGGGTCAATTCAATTTACTGTTCTGTCTAGTGGTTTGATGTAAGTTTCTTTTTTATTTGAATCCAATCATTCCAATGGGAAACAAGAAACAAAACATAGTTTTCGCCATTCTAGCTAATTGGTTAGAGGAAGCTTCTTGTTTCTATGAAAAAAAAGAATAGTCCGACTCTCACTCAATTAATTTCATTAAGTGTGTTTCTTTTATTTGGTGGAAGATATCTAAAATTTATATAATTTCTCTATTTAAACCAAATAATGCAAAGAAATTTCTTTTATAAAATCAAAAAGAAAAAGAAAAAAAATGTAACCTCATCGGTAGTTGATAACTCACTCATATCAATAATGTTTATAACTCTCGTCTTCTTAATTTTATTTATTTATACCATATCACACGTGCAACATTTGCATAAATAGAAGATTTACTTTACTAATTAAGCGATCACTTAGTTACCACTAACAACTACCTTCTTTTCAACAAAACTTTCACTTTATGAGACAAAGATCTCAAGTGATGCACAATAGGGGTTCAAAATAAAGGTTTTTGCACAGAAGAGTTCAAATTAAAGGCGAGACCAAATCTAGAAAATCAAAATATTGGCCAGAGTCTTCTTCCTCTTCCCATAAAAATAAATTACAAAAAATAAAAATCCTACCTCGTAGATAGCAAGCAAATTAAATAGTTTTGTAGTCTACCAAGTTCTGACAAGCAGTTCACTTTTTTCAGGTAACGAGAAAAGAAAAAGAAAGAAACACAACTGACAACCCCATCACGTGAAAGAGCTCAAATAGTCTCTCCCATGGTCCTCTTCTTCTCTCTCTCTCTCACTGTGTCCTAATCCACGCGCCCATCTCTCTCTTTCTTCGTTTTGATAGGTTATTTCCAAGTCCCATGTTCTTTCTCTTGCTTTAAAGTTTAAACTCCCTTGGAGGTTAAAGCTTCCACTCCCCAGATCCGTCTCTCCACAACAACAAGGTAAACTTTCTGGCTTGTTTTCTCCGTTATTTATCTATTAAATTACTGTTCTGGGTTCCTCTTTCTTTTCTGTTATACCCCAAAAGGTTCCACATTTACTTCTCTGGGTTTGTCATGGATTTCTGTTGTTGGTTTTGTTCATTTGGTATGTTTTTTTTGGGTTCTGGGTGATATTTTCAAGTGATATTTCTCTTTGATGCAATGTCTATATATGTCTGGCTCATTTGGTTCGTCTCTTCTTCTTATTTGTTATAAAAAGATCAGAACTTTTCTTTCTTTTTTGGATTTCTTGTTGGGTGTTCTTCCTTTTCTGTTTTCAAATTGTACTTGAATATATTGGATTGTAGTGTGCATAGATTGTAGATATAAAAGATTACAACTTTTTATGTATGTCCTCCTTTCTTGTTTGGTATTTGTTGTTAGCCTCACTCTTCCTTTTGTGTTTTCTTATTGTACTTGAAAATATATATATATATATATATATATATATATTTTTTTTTTTCAATAATAAGTGTACTTGAAATTATTAGGTTCTGGTGTTTCTCCTTTTCTGATAGGGGGTTTTCTGTTGGGATGCATTCTTTGTCATCTGGTACATTATAACACATTTTGTTGAGCTGATTGAATTGTGCTCATCTTTCTTGAATATCTCTTCTGATGTAGTGTTTTCTATTTTGTATAGGAAATGGGTATCATATCCAGGAAGATTTTCCCAGCATGTGGGAACATGTGTGTATGCTGCCCTGCTATGAGGTCAAGATCTAGACAACCTGTTAAGCGTTACAAAAAACTGCTTGCAGAAATCTTTCCCAAGTCTCCTGTGAGTATAATGCTATCTTTAACCTATGCTTTTAAGCCATAATGCCCACAGATACGTTTAAATGGTATAAGATCTTGTGTTCCTGTTGAACTTTTGCTTGCAATACTTGTCCGACATAGACACAGATAGTAGTTGATTAGTTGGTAATTTGATCACTTGATCATGTAATCTGGCAGTGGTGCTGCTACCAGGCACTCCTCGCAGGAAAGAAACTTACAATATTCCTTTCCCTTATCTCACATGTCCTGCGATGTAGATATTAGCAAAACTCAAACTTGCCCTTTCAATTGTTTATTTATTATCCCTCCACTTTTTTCTTCTTTTCTTTTCGGTTGGAGGCTATCTCTCTCTTTAGTAATAAGAAGATTGGTTTGGATGCTTAAGAAAGAGATTTTCGTTGAAGCATTTGCTTCCTCTCTCTCCCAATTGTTAATCAAAACTATGCCTTGATGTCATCCATAGTTGGGTATTGCTTCTTCCCCATCTGTATAACAAGTGTTTACATTTATGCCAATAGTACATGGTGTGTTTATGTGTGAAGGGCAATTCTCTCCTGTTAGTCTGTCATTCTAGGGTAAATAGGGACACTAATCAATTGAAATTATGCGTGAATTTTTTATCCTAATTGAGAGTTTAGCACTGTATTTATCAGGTTTATGAGTTTTGAACCCAACAACTCTGTTAAGCTAAAATTTGTAAGCTGTGAATTATTTTTGGATAAGTAGCTAACAACAACAGGCTTCCATAGGAATCAGTCACTTATATGTATATATATAATACTCTGTATAACATCAAACCTATCTACTATTTATGATTCTCTCATCAATTACTGGAATACTGAAGTTCAATGTACTCCAATACTTTCCAGGATGGCCCTCCCAATGAAAGGAAAATTGTTAAGTTATGCGAATATGCCGCAAAGAATCCTTTTAGAATCCCTAAGGTATGAACTCTTTTCTTCCATTTCTTTATGTCTTGGTCAGTAAATGTGAGCTTACTGTAAATTAATGTTCTGCTGATGGGGTGCATCTGTTTCTTATTGTCCTCAACAGATTGCCAAACATCTTGAAGATAGGTGTTACAAAGAGCTGCGACTTGAGCATGTCAAATTCATCAATATTGTTGCAGAGGCCTACAACAAGTTACTTTGCCTCTGTAAGGACCAGATGTAAGTGTGACCTATATCCCTTTCCCTTTCCCTTCTCTTAACAATGTAATTTGTCTTGGAATTCTATTGGTAAATTTTTTGGGGAGACAAAAGGTTTATTTAGAAATATTCTAGCGCGTCTTTGATTGGTTTGGAAACTCTAAACCCGCGTCTGACTCTAAACTTGCATTCTTTAGGGCTTATTTCGCTGTCAGTGTGCTAAACGTAGTCACTGAGCTTCTGGACAACTCTAAGCAAGACGCTCTCCGTATAATTGGATGCCAAACTCTGACGAGGTTCATCTACACTCAGGCGAGTTACAAAAACTATTAGCACATAGCAGAATGCCAGTATTTCATGTGTCTACTCAATGATTTAATGCTTGTCCCTGCAACAGAATCTATGGTTTAGTTAAACAATTCCGTAGGAAGATCTGAATTGCTTTTATAGACCATGTTAGGACCCCAACATAAGGACATTTCCAGCTTTCTAGATATTCAAACAATGCCCAACTATATTTGACAATCTTGACATGGCATAACTCTTAATTCCCATTGAAATAGGTTTTCTGTCGGTCATATATTACATGCTTTGGTTAAGTAGAAGATCCAATAGATACAGGATGGAAAATTATGTGCTAGGACAATGTGTGAGATTGGAAAATGAATTCTCCAAATGTCCTGGATATTAAATATTGACTACTCAATATAGTGAGGACATAATCCTCTCTTTGAATCCACTCTTTGGATATAAATTGTTAATCCTACCTGTGTCATTTCTTATTCTGTTAGTAATCAAATAGATGATTGACTACTCAAAATAGTGAGGACATAATCTTCTTTTTGAATCCAGTCTTTGGATATAAATTGTTAATCCTACCTGTGGCATTTCATATTCTGTTAGGGGATGAATCAAATAGATAATTAGAGTTTTTTTTTTTTTTTCAGTTTCCTGTACAAAGTAAATACACTAGATTACTTCTTTGCTAATTATCAAAATGTGGATGCTTCACTATAAACAGGCAGATGGAACTTATACACACAACATTGAGAGTTTGGTTCACAAAGTATGTAAGCTGGCACATGAGAGTGGTGAAGACCATCAAAAGCGCTGCTTGAGAGCATCAAGTTTGCAGTGCCTTTCAGCCATGGTAGTTATATGATCTGGCCTTTTAAAACTCTTATAGACCATTTCAGTGTGAAAATTGCTTTTTATTTGGATATTTTTAATAAATTTCATCCTTGCAGGTCCAATTCATGACTGAATTTTCATATATTTTTGTTGATTTTGATGAGGTTAGTTCTTTTGACTTACATTCTTGGTTTTTCACTACTATCTATAGATAAGTTTACATTTGTTGACTGCATTATCAGATCTCAAGGGAGCCAGTGCTCCTTCTGTCATCAATATTGAGCATTGCCCTTCTTTTTTCTTGTGAATGCAGATTGTACATGCCACTTTGGATAACTATGAGCCTGATGCAAATGATGATGATGATGATGATGAGGGAGCGGAGTCGCATCATAATTGGGTGGATGAAGTAGTTCGAAGTGAAGGTAGAGTTGGTGCAATTGCCGGTGGGTATTCTAGCCCTAGTTGTAAGGTCATCAGGCCACGGCCAGAAAAAAAGGATCCTTCTCTTCTCACAAGGTAGGAACTTTTGAAACTTTATAAGGGAGAGCTTGTCAGTCAAGTTGTAATTTCAAATTATGCCCTTTCCATGAAATTCCCCTTTTTAATAGTTTTGGGTTCATTTGTTTAGAGAAGAGACAGAGACGCCAAACATTTGGGCTCAAATTTGTATCCAGAGAATGATTGAATTAGCCAAGGAGAGCACAACAATGCGCCGGGTATTGGATCCAATGTTTGTCTACTTTGACTCCAGGCACCATTGGGTTCCTCGACAAGGGTTGGCTTTGTCAGTTTTGTCTGATATGTCATACTTTTTGGAGACTTCAGGTGCCTTAATCTTCTTTCCCTGTTAATGTAGTCTGTCTTGGAGATGTTTCTGCAAATATGCCTGCATGTACTTATTCTTTACTGATTTTTGGGTTTAGGAAATCAGCAGATGATTTTAGCCTATGCAATCCGTCATCTTGACCACAAAAATGTTTCACATGATCCACAACTCAAATCTCAGATCATTCAAGTTGCTAGTGCTTTGGCAAGCCAAATTCGATCCGGAACCGTGCTAGAAGAAATTGGTTTTGTCTCTGACCTATGCAGGCATTTGAGGAAGAGTCTTCAAGCTACTGTTGAATCAGTTGGAGAGCAAGAGTCTAACATTAATACCATGCTACAGAGTTCCATTGAAGATTGCTTATTAGAAATTGCTAGAGGGGTAAATTCTACACTTCTGGTGTTTGCAGTACATGCTTGATATGGTCATTCTATTATTACTGACAACCCACTGTGGTTCCTATTAGATTGGAAATATAAGACCATTGTTTGACATGATGTCTATATCTCTGGAGAAGCTTCCATCTGGAACTGTTGCCAGGGCGACCATGGGATCATTGATGATTGTTGCTCACATGATCTCATTAGCATTGATCTCTTCACATTCACAGCAGGTGAGAGGAGTTTGAAAATGTGTTTCTTGTTGTCAAGTTTTTTATGCACTTCTTCCTGTGTCTTTTTTCCTGGAAAACTCTCTTATGGTGTTGCTTGATTAAAGGATATACTTACATGTCACATTAAGGAAGATCAACTGTTAATTGAATGTTTTGGAGACATGATTTGGATTTTAAATTAGTGGGCATGTAGTTTGACACTTTCATTAGTTATATATCACTTTTAAATTACTCTTATGGACATGTGATAGAATGGTTTCCATAGGAACCACATCTGCTGTATAGGACTTGAAATGCTGAACATTTTGTTTTCTGCTCTTGTTGGTACTACATACTTTACAATCTTCAATCTTTCGTGTAGGTGTTTCCTGAATCCCTTCTTGTCCAGCTTTTGAAAGTGATGATGCATCCAGATGTTGAGGTGCGTGTTGGAGCACACCAGATATTTTCTGTTCTTCTCATTCCATGTTCTAATCGGCCCCGACATGAAGTTGCTCCTCTACAATCTGGTTATGTATACCAGTCAAGAAAAGGGAATTCAAATACAGCATCTATTGCTTCAATTACGGCTAGACTTGAAAAGCTTAGGAGGGAAAAAGATGGCCCCAAAGCAGAAAATCAGGAGACTGATGCTCGTGGTGATTTTAAAGATAGAGATACTGCAGAAGAAGATTGCAAGCAAGGGCATACCCACAAGAGTTCCCCGAACTTCTATAAAATTAGCTCTATTATTGACAAGACTGCTGGGTCAAGCCTAACAGAGCCTGTAAGAAGTTACATCATATCCAAAACAGGTAACATTTGTGGTGTATTTTTTGCTTGCTCTACTAATGCTGTATACTTTTTCTCATTGATTCAGGAACCGTACGTAATGAAGTTTAGTGAGGATCAAATAGCAGACTTGCTGTCTGCTTTTTGGATACAAGCCAATCTCCCAGATAATTTGCCTTCAAATATTGAAGCTATAGCTCATTCTTTCATTTTAATGATAGTTTCTTCTCATTTGAAGGTGATTTTTTTTCATATGTATCTTTTCTAAAGAAACCCATGATTATGATACCCATTTATGCATGTATACACTGTCTTTCTATACATGCATGCAACTCTTACATGTTTCTCTAGTTGCTTATGGAAATTTGTTCATAATTTTGTAGAATCCAAATGGCAACCTTATGGTTCGTTCCTTTCAACTTCTGCTATCTCTGAGGAATATCTCCCTTGATCCTAACAATGGTGAGGACAGTAAAATCCTAAAACAGTTGCTTGGCGGGGATGCCAGTTAATTGGTTTTGTGATCAGGATGTAAATGAACTCTTTTATCTCTTGGCAGGGATGTTGCCTCCAGCTTGCCAGAGATCTATCCTTGTGCTATCGATTGGCCTGTTGATGTTTTCTGCTCAGATCTATCACATTCCTAATCTAAATGATCTGCTCAAATCATTAATACCATCTGATGTGAGCATATATTATCCTGATACTGAATGCTCTTCTTACTTAACAAAATGGGGTCAGCAGTAGAATCCAGCTTTTTAAATATTAGGAATGTTCAAGCTCTTTGATCTTCGAGCATGTTATTGATTTATTATTTGCCAGTGACATAAATCTACTCTTAACAATATCTTATATTGTGCAATTCAGGTTGATCCATATTTGGGAATCAGTGATGACCTTCAAGTTTTTCTAAGGCCTGAGGCAGACATCACAAAATATGGATCTGTTATCGATAACCAGCTAGCTTCATCATTACTATTTGATTTGCGGAAAAAATTATATGAATCTGACGATGTCATAAGGGAAATCTTAGTTCAATTTCTAACAGACATTACTGAGGTAGGATGGTTAACTGATGGACTCGGTTTTTTTCCTTCTCGATCCGCTCGTCTCATTTGTTTATTTTTTCTTGTGAAGATGGAGGCAGAGGCTGTGGCTAACCAACTTTTGGAGTCATTCGTACCTGATGATGCGTTCATGTTTGGTCCACAATCAATGCTTGACTTTGATGAAAATCAAATGCCAGGCCATTCGAAAGAATCACTTTCCTTTGATGGGGTACACTCTTTGCACTAGTTATTCTTGCCACTGCTGAATTGGCATGTCACCTGCGACAACTGAACAGTTATTTATCACGACTCGCAGTGAAATTTAGAGTAATGACATGGCTTCCCAATTTTTACAGGAATTTCTGACAAATTCATCAGTTGAGGATGATGCAACAAGTGAAGCATCAGTTGTTGCTGATTTCTCCCGGTTCATTCCTAGAGTCCCTTCATCCTCTTCTGTCTCCCATGTTATCAGTGTTGGACAGCTTCTGGAATCAGTAACCACTTCCTCCCTATTCTGAAAAAGAAATATTTGTAAAATTGACAGTACTGAACAGCATATTGTTTTTATTTAGGCACTTGAGGTTGCTGGTCAAGTAGCAGGAACATCTGTATCTACATCACCCCTCCCGTACAACACCATGGCAAGACACTGTGAAGCCCTGGGCACAGGCACAAGGAAGAAGCTTTCTAATTGGTTGGCCCATGAACATCATCAAAGCAACACTGTCCGTGACATTTTGTCTCCACCATTTCTTGCGGGTGGATGCACAGCACTCCAGAAGGTCAGCCCATATTTAGTTTTTAATTACGTTTGTGCAGCTGCTATGTATAATTGGTAGATGATAATGCTTTGTTTTGATATTTAACTCTTGGGTTAATGTGAATGCAGTTAATTAATGAACCTGGGGTTACCCAGGGAGCTGCATCGGCACAGGACTCGTGGTTAGCTGCTATCAGGTTGCCTCCTGCTAGTCCGTTTGACAACTTCCTCAAGGCAGCTGGTTGTTAGTCGAAGAAAAGCAATCACTAGTTCAACTAGTGTGATGTAATCGTCTTGTAAAGCATTAGGCAGTTTTCACTTGGGATATAGCTCCAAATTTGGTCTTAGATCTGATAATTTGAGGGCTTCCATGCCCTATGCTAGTAGGTACGGAACATCTAATTGTAATGACCTAGTATTAAGCATGATGTAATATGCATCTTTTCGTCTCTCCTCTCTTAGCTTTCACCCGCCTTCCCTCTCCCTGCCAACTCGAAAAAGGTAGAGCCTACTTTTCAAAATGAAAGAAACATGCATACAGCTTGTCCGAACTTCCATTATTTTCAATCTACGTACTCAGGATCAGTGGATGAAGATAATGGTGGAACTATGCAGACTTTCCCCAAGAGTCATACTCCCAACTTTTTTCTTGCAGAACTGTGATATGTTACAAGTGATACTTGTATGGTTTAATCTACTTTTCTTTTCAGAAAACAAGCACTGTTGGAGGTTATGATAGGCATGTGAGTAGTTCTGTGTGGTCATATCACTTTCACCTGATGAAGCCTACCTATCTGTAATCGTAGAAACCTACTCGCATAGTTTTTTGACGTTAGATTCTCTTATGAGGAAGAAACATCTGAAAATTAATAACCTGATTGACACGTCAAAATAAAGCTTTATCATGTAAGAGGGTCTTCCCTATGAAACAAGGCAAAGCTATACAAATCCAGTCTGGATTCTCTCCCAACCTTTTCTCTTTTGCTTTTGTAATTCAAGGCCTTGAGCTCTCAATTGATAAAGCCAGTGCATGCCTTGAGGAGGAAAGACTATACTTCACATCCCATCCATGTAGCTTTCCTATTGTCAGAACTTATAGCAGAAAGTTTTGAGGTAGGGCACCCATGCCACACAATCCGCGCCCATCAATAAGATTCCTTCTTTCAAAAACCATGTTCAAATTGAATGAGGCTCTAATGAGGATGATTAGAATGAGGTATTTATGAGGATTTTATAATCAATGATTGTAAAATTAACTTTTCGAATACATCTTGTCAAATCAATCACTAAATGTTTAGATATTTATGAGTAGATCATTTTTTGCAAATTTTCAACTAAATTAAAAGTCGTCAAGACATTCATAATCTTGATTTCTCATTTATGAACATGAAAGGTTCATATTTGATAGATTTAGTTTGTCAATTGATTTGATCTAATTTGGTATCTTAACGATTAGTAATTTGGAAGAAAATTTTCAAAGTAATCTACTCATACATCCCTAAACATCTAATTGTTGATTTGCCGAAATTTACTTGAAACCATTAATTAGAATGTTCTCGTTTTAAAAGTCCTCATAAGAACATCTCTCTGTCCATAGCGGCCTTATTCAAGACCACCCAAGATATTACAAGATATATATGTAGCAATTCCTACATCTTTTAGGGTTTGTAAACCGATAAGGCATTGTTTAATGCCTAGCTGAATTGGTGAATGTACTTTTCTATGTGATCCTTCATTTGCGGCCAGCTGCTGTTACTTACTTGTGACTTCGGCAATTACCTCATTTCATAACCTAAATTCTCGCTGGCTTCATCTCCATGTCTGTACTCCTTTGTAGCAAAATTGGCTGAAACTTCACGTGATCCCTAGACCTTGGACCCTGTAACTTTCTGGCTTTCCTTGTACAATTGTTCATGTGTGGAGCAGTATCATCATCATAGAGTTCATTTATTTTTTTGGTGATGTTGAGACTCTAAGTCTCTAACCATAGTAGTTGTCTCTTTCTATAAACTATTGATAATGGATAATCTCGAGAGTTTGGATAACACCTGATACACAACAATAAAAAAGACAACGTCATATAAGGTCCAAAATATATCGGATACTGAGAAAACGAGTCCAAACTCTAAACATATTGATTGACCACACGTGCTAATGGACCAGTAAACTGTAAGTTGTTGGTTATTTAGAATAATTGACACTATAGAGGTCACTTGTTTAAATTATGGGATCGGTAGGGAATAGTTGAAAGATTATTGACAAAAAAAAAAAAATATCATCTTTGCACTAATCCGTGTACAAAAATCGCAAGTTAGAAAATTGAGGATAAGAACATACATATATCAAGCAATTTGTCCCCAAAGATATGGGACTAGAACCAATCTCTAGCTCAAACGAGTAGGACTTACCAAACCTAAACAAACATCAGAAACAAAATATCAAAAGCAAAATCTTTAATACAAAAAGGAAAAAGAAGAAAGAAGTAAGAGCAAGTTCACTAGTTGGGTCATCTATTATTCACTGTTTTTGTGTGTTTATTTTCATTCTCTGAGTCACGAAATACATTGTACCGGTGACCCAGGGGACGAAATACACTGTGCAGGTCACCATGGTAACCCAGAAAGTGACCCAGAGTATGAAGTACACTGTGCTCGTGACCCAAATTATGAAAATACACATAAAAAACAGTGAATAGTAAGAGCCACCGTGAGGCACTCCCCCTCTCCCAATGAGTTAGCATCGTCCTTCCGACAGCACTAACCAGTGGAGTGGCCCTACCCAATATGCAACTACAACAGCCACCTCCACAACTCCACAAGCATCCCAGCCGATCACCGTCCCTCCACCATAGCCCCCACCAGCCACCGTAAACACTCCTCTCACCCATCCTTGAAACATCCATCACCACCCTGGAAAACCACCATCGATATCGAGGAAACCCTCCAGCCAACCAACCCAATCAAACCCAACCAGACTCGCGCCAAAACAAAATTGAAAATTTCACTTACAACCTCGATGTATAAAGAGAAATTCAAGCTTTTTTTTTTTTTTGAATAAATTCAAGTAATCTTATGGCATAAAGATTTCACCACATTTTGAAATAAATAGACTTTACTAATAAAAACAAAATCATTTATACAATGATGATCACACGATCACCACAAACATTATATAAAAAGAGAAGTAAATATATTATACCACAGACAAAGAATGATAATGAAAAGGCTTAACTTATGCGAGGCCAGCGAGGGAAAACAAAGAAACATAAACCCTTTCTCTTATAGGACAAACCAATAATTTGAAAGGGAAAGCCATTTGGCTGGAGTCAAAGATTTGCGGGAGTAATCTTTTTCACTTTGTAGATACCTATAATTATGTAGATTTTTCTTCTGTCTTCTATATACTTATGATCCTAGAAGGTCCACTCCTATACTTTTCTTCTCTTCAAATGGAAATGATTAAAGAAGATTCAATGTGTCTTGGCACTCTAACTAACTATTACAAGATGTTGATTAAAGGAAGAGGCAGTCATTTTCTAGGAAGCAGCATCATATCTGTGTTTAAACTTTTATGTTGTTTTGGGCATCTTGTATTACATCAGAGGACAATGTTTAATAATTAAGAGAAGACAATGTCTGTAAAGTAATCAAAGTTAACAAATTGATGCGGGACACAAAAAAGGAAGATCATCTTTACACATTTTATTGCTCCTTGGAGTAGGTGTGTTCTAAAAAGTTCAATTAACTAAATAGAATGGTGCTTTAGCTCTCTATAAAATAGAGTGCATTATGGGGAGTTTAAAATAAGAAGTGTAATGAAAGAACCATGTAACTATTTCTCAGTTGTATAAGAGGCATGTAGTACTTTTTTCTTTCTTACCTATGAAACTTAAGAGATAATTTGTACAAATTTGAGATAGGTCAAATAAAATTTTATGCTCATATTACTCATCCTTTAGCTCTTTTATCTTCTTTGGCTTACAATGTCTAAAAATACAAGTAATGCATGCTAATTCTTAAATATGTTCTTCAACTAGCTATGAATAACTGGAAGATATATTTACCTGTACAGTAATACTTTATTCTCATGTAACTATGTAAGTCTCTTTAGAGCTACAATTATTAGGGTTGAATTGAAGATGGACTATGTGCTGGTCTTAATTTGTTTAGGGAAGTTTTTATATAACTTAAATTATTTCGTACTTGAGCCATTACTCATCTCTAGGGCTGTCACTTGGTCGGTTCGAATCAGTTATAGGTATTACCAACTTCAAAACCAAAGCTTTCGGTTTCAAAATTGAGCTACCAATTACCAACCAAAATTTTCGGTTTTTAATCATAACTACCAAATTCGGTATTTCAGTTTTCGGTATTACTAACTTTAGAACAACTAATTCTTTGTAATTAAAATTAGAACGAACAAAACTAGGTTCTTCAATTTTATAGTCGTAAACTTGGTACTCATCTACTAATTATAGCTTTCTTTTGTATATATAACATCAAGTTTGAGTCATTTTCAATAAAACTAGGTTATTTAATCATCTTTGACTAGGTTACTTAAAATACATGTACTATTAATGTAGTATATGTAGTAATGTTCATATTATTATGAAAAATTTTATGTTTATTTCTTAATGTATATGTATGTATATTGAAAACCATAGTATATAAAGCAAATATTTAGATAATCAGTAGATTCAGTATTTACCAAAACCAAACAAATTTTTTCGGTAATTTTTTATTTCGGTTTTATCGGTCTCAGTTACCAAAAATTCAGTTTACCAAACTTAAAACATCGGTTGGTATTCAGTCGGTTTGGTACCAAACCAAGTGGCAGCCCTACTCATCTCAGTACTATAATTAGAACTTTCCTTTCGCATACAAAGACGAGGGTACACATACTAGCTGGAAATTAAAGAAACTAGCCAGTTTCAGTGGCAGAACTGTGTTTCAGTCCACCCCCCCCCCCCCCCCCCAAAAAAAACCTTACTGTCAGATATATATACTTATATGTGCGTTGCTGTTAACCAATCTAAGGAAAAACTTTCCATTCATGAAGAGGACCCCTGCCTCCTCCTCCTAAATCCATGTGATAATCGATTCATATATGAAAGTTTAATAAAACAATCACTAATAATAAGAATACAGTAATATTAATTAAAAATCAGGTGGTTTTTCTTTTTTTGTTTGAAATGAGAGTTATTTATCAGTTTATTTTGAATTTATTGTTTACTTATGGATTATATTGAATATTGTTTTAGAGAAACGAGAATTGGGAGAGAAATTAGTCGTGTTTTCATTGATAATAGGGACCTATTTATATAGAGGATTACAAGACATAGAATCAGAGTTGTACAAGGAAAGATAATCGTACAATTAATTGGATATCTATGAATATCTTCGAGAATATCTCTAACTCTAAACCCTATTACAACTAGGTCAAGTAACCTAGAGTTTGGGCTAGACACATATTCTGGATTTACTTGAACACTCCCCCTTGTGTCGCCCAAACGTGGTGCTCCTCTCGTTGCCTCATTAAAAACTTTGCCGAGTAACAAAAACCCTGTGGGACAAAAATAACCTCGGTCGAAGAGGAAAAAGAGCACAACACACCCTTCACGTTTCGAGACCATACATGTAGACATCTCTCCCTGATGACTACGGTCATGGGAATTCGGATAACTTCCGCAAATGATGCTACCAACATGTTTCTCTAAAGTGGAATTTAGGCAATGACTTAGTGAGCAAGCCTACCGCACTATCCTCAAATTGAACCTAGTTCACTTTAATCTTGAGGAGAGTCTGTTGTTGCTGATTATGCTTGGTGTTGTCGCTTTTGATGTAGCCTTATTTCACTTATTCAAAATAAGCAGCATTATCCTAAATGCTCGTAGGCTCATCTGTGGTAGACTTCAAACCACAATTGTTCGAACATGCGTAATTATGGATCCAATCCATAAACATTCAAGAACGACTTCGTGAAGAGCAATAATCTCTGCATTGTTTGAAGATATAGCGACTAGGGTCTACTCTGTAGACCTCCAAGATATCACGGTCTTTACCCATGGTGAACACTTAACCAGTTTGAGAAGACTTTTGTGTGGGTCAGAGATATACCCAACATCAGCAAAACCTTCCAAAACACGTCGTTTTGGGATGAGGATAGTGAACTCAGGCCAGTGTTGGCGGCGTTCCTGGTGTGTGATGGGTCAGAATCCATCGTCTCTCTATAGGGATAGAACAAGCTCATATCAATCGTACTTCTCAAATACCGAAAGATATCTTTTACACAAATCCAATGGCGTCGCGTTGGCGCAAAGCTATATCTAGCTAACAAGTTCATGGAAATGAGATGTCCGGTCTTGTGCATTGAGCTAAGTACAATAATGCGCCTATTGTACTTATGTAGGGCACTTCCGCCTCTAGCACATCTTCACCATCATCCTTCAGACGAAGAGCATCATTTTCAGGATCAAGACTACGGACGATCATAGGGGTGCTTGAAGGCTTGACCTTGTCAAAATGCCTAAGCATCTATCAACATGATGCTCAAGTTTCAAACCGAGACATAATCGTGTTCTCCCGAAATCCTTCATCTCAAACTCGGATTTCAAGTGTTCAGCGGTTTCTCTTAACTCTTTAAGGGTTTCCAATGAAGATCATGTCCAACATGAACCACGATAGAATCCGAAACTTGTTATGGAAACGCGCGGGCATATCCCTTCCCAATCAAGTAGTCACTTTTAGTGAGCGTTTCAACATTATTGTAAACACGCTCCATGGTCTATAGCCACTTGACTTGGGTAAATGAAGTTCACCATGAACCTTCATGTAGATTCCATATCTAGATCCCAATATAGATACGTAGTGACCACATTTGTAAGCTGCATGTTCAGTTATTCGGAAACTACTAAACTGACAGGGTAGTGGAGTGCAATGACATCCATTACGAGAGAATATGTCTCATCATAGTCGATTCCAGGGCGTTTTGTGAGAAGTCTTGCGCCATAAGGCGAGATTGTCATCTCTTTTTCTCATCACGCTTTCTAATGAAGACCCATTAGTCAACAGGTTTTATGTCAGGAGGTGTTGACATCACTGGCTCAAAAACCTTCCTCTTCGTTTAGAGAATCCAAGTTAACCTGGATCACATCTTTCCATTTAGGCCAAATTTCTCTACGTTGGCACTCATTCATCAACGGAGTGTGGTTCGATATCATCGAACTCAACAAACTCATGCGCAATGAAATGCGCAACTACATCATCAATTATGATGGAGTTTCTATCCCACGTCTCATGTACACTAGTGTAATTTCAAAGAGCTATATATTCTCAGGAATAGGTTCTGACGTTGAGGCGTCCCCCAACGATAACCATAATCCGGAAGATTCTCATGAGACGGATTTTGAGTTTTAATGATCAAAGGATTGGAATGTGCCAAAGAATCATTCGAACCCACGGGCCTCCCACGCATCCTAGCTGGGGCCATGGCCTGTAACGCCAGAGTGCCACTTTCTTTGGCTTTGGCGCCATGCCTATCTCCGTGTAAGGTGGCGCTACGTCCTCTCGTAGGGACGTTCATCCTTGCAGCCATATTTGCAGAAGATATGTGTGATCTCGTCACTTTAGTGGGGATCGAGATGAGACATAGTGGGGACAAACCACGACAATTCCTGTCGTTCCTGCTGAACATTCATATTCTTATCTCCCCCTAACGACTCGAAGACTGTCTCATCAAAGTGACATCTGCAAATATCAGTAAGGAGATCGCCTAGCAAGGGCAGCGGACGATAGTTGGAATCTCAAATCCAACGTAGTTGCTCATTCGTTTGTAAGGACCCATCATAGTGCGTTGTGGAGGTGCAATTGGCACATAAATGGCTCACTCAAATGTGCGTAAGTACAAAATACTTGTACCTAGTCACTAGCTGTAGCGCAGAGATACATTGAGTGGCGGTAGGTCGTAGACGAATTAGCATAGCTGCATGCGATATTGCATTACCCCAAGCGGATATAGGAGGTTGGTGCGAATTACCAATATCCTGACTACCATCGACCGTAGTCGTTTCCGCGAGACCATTTGGGTATGTTTATGAGAATATGATGTCCAACATCAGTCCCATTGCAATATCCATCGAAAGTCTTCGATGTAAACTCTCTAGCATTGTCAAATCTAATTGACTGAATAGGATGATCTGGGGAGTGAGCCCGTTGTCATATGATATGTGCGAGGAGTGTAGCATAAGTAGCATTTACAAGTGGACAATGGCATAACACGTGACCAGCATGTTTGTGTGTCAACTAACATCATGAAATATTTAGACGTCCGCAAGTTGGTTGAATCAGTCCACAGAATCCCCACGGACTCTATGTAAGAACAGAATGAGTATTTTCATATCATTTGCATAGGACGGTCTCAGTCTTAATTTCCCTAAGAAACAGGCTTTGTAACAGGAGCGAGGGGCCTTAGAAGCAACCAATAAGGATTTTGGTTAGACCTGAGCGTCTGAAACGCTATTTGAAGCAAAGTTGGTGATTGCAGCATCACCTCGGGCGCCATCACCATGATGGGCACCATCCATGGCATCATGTATAGGGACTGTGCCAGCCCTAGGCTAGTGGTGGACTGCTGCGGAGCCAGAGGCAGCGGTGCCGGTCACACTTAGTCCAGGAATGAACTTTTTGATTCATGCTTGCTTTCGCTCGAGAGAAGGATGTCCATGTGAAGTCTTTAGTAGACAGATCATCATATCATGACTAGGATGACCTATCATGTCGTGACAAAGCCAATATGTGTCTAAATCCAAGAGATCTTCTCTCATAACTTTATTGGATTTAATAGCTCGGATAGTGACATAGAGTCCACTAGAGAGACACATAAACTTCTCTAAGATGCGCCTTTGTTCGCAATCGTTAGAGACATTGAAAAAGAACACATTTCCATTCTTGACATGGGTTTTCGCACGGAATTCGTTGGCTATTCATATGTGCGATTTGCCTTGGAGCGTAGAGAGTTTTTGTGACAGTAATCAAGGTGCCATTTGGCAAGGGGAACTTGGGCTATTCCATGTCCTTGAATTAATATTGATGACCCAGCCATCATAGTCACAAAAGTAATATGCTCAGAATCAAAATGAAGTCTTAATGAAAAGAACTCGAAATTTTATTTATAAGACAACGGAGTACATCATTGTCTCTTAACCATTAGGAGAATCTAATCCAAATGCTAGCTAATGCAAAACAAAGGTAGTCGTTTGACTTCTATCGGTAACTCCAAAATAAATATGACCCGGTGAGTAGAGAGATGTCGGTGGAGCAAAGCTCGCTTAAGTACCACTTATCTCAAAACCTTCATAGACATCACACTCATTTTGAATGAGCCTATGTGAAGAAAAACCAAACCAATGGCATTTACTACAAAGTATATGGCAATTGCCTATTACATCTCTTGGAAAAATAAAGACTTAAACAGAATTGACGATCTATTGATCCCAGCCAGATTTGTAGTCTTTAACGCTTCACTCTAGATCATCTTCTTGATCTTCTTGTTCCACATAGTGTGCGTCTCTTGCTTCACAATATGCTTTGTAGGCGGTGACAATTTCTTCACGAGCTCTACAAATGTGTGCCCAATGATCGGATACTTCACATCGAGAACATACATCTCCTTGCTTAGACCCCATTGATTGAGGCTCTTTGAAAGCGTCATTTAGATGGCTCTTAGTGTTGGTGGCGCCACCAACATGGCCAGAGGCGTTGCCTCCCTCTCTCTTTCCAAATTGACCTCTTCGGTTCTGTATTCGCCTATTTTAGCTGTTCATTCCCAAGTAGAGCGACTATATGGACCAGAACGTCCAGAAGTATCCCTAAGATTAGGGTTTCGCTCTTTGTGCCCTCTCTTGGGGGCGCGACTATAATTGAATTCTAAAATATGCTCTGTATCCACAGATCTCGAATTATAGTTCTTCACAAGGATGTTGTCATGCTTTTCAGCAACATTCATAGCTCCAATGAGCTCATGAAACCTTGTGATCCGTCCTGCAGTAACATCGAATCGATAGTTCTTAGCAACCATCAATGTAGAGACGGGGAAGGTAGAGAGAGTCTTCTCAATCAACATCGCATTTTTGATCTCTTTACCACATAATTCCATTAATGATTTAATGCGAAGTGCTTCCGAGTTGTAGTCAAGAACTGACTTGAAATCACAGAAGCGGAGGCTATGCCATCTCACTTCTAGGTCAGGAAGCAGGGAGTCATGGACGTTGCCAAATCTTTCTTCGAGTGAGACCCACAGCCTTCTGGGGTCTTCTTCATTCATACACTCGTACTGGAGCGAATCATCCATATGACGAGTCATTAGGATGATGGCTTTCGCCTTATTTGCCTCTAAGGCTGCTCTAGTTGCTTCCAAAACTTGAGTTTGCTCAACAGTTAGCACGTCCTAACTAGGCTCGAGAATCATATCCAGGATTCCATCGGCCTTGAGATGCTGGCGAACATCACGAACCCACTTGTGATATCTAGAGCCAGTTGTTCCTAATGGAGCAAAGTCCAATTTGTTAAGGTTACTCATCCTGAAAGAGAACAAGAAATTAGGGTTAGTTTCGAAGCGTAAAAGGCTACCACGAAAACATATAAAATTTCTTAGTGTAATCGCTTCCAAGAAATTAGGAATCTATGAGCGTAATCGTTTCCAAGAAATTCAATTCCAAGCGGTATTGATTAGATCGAAACAATGACCTAAGTGGTCGATCATAAATTCTCTACAAACTCTAAGTTTGGAGATCTCAACAAGCTCCGAGCTTGGAGTGAGCATGAACCCCCATAGTTCGGTTTAATTAGATCTCCCCTATGATGAAGAAAGGGGGGTAGAAGAAGGGAGGTTGCAAGTCCCCGAGAAAATGAATAAAAACTTCGAAAAAACATGAACTTTTAGTAAAAAAAATACCTCGAAATAGGTCGCCAGAAAATTTGACTGGAAAAGTCGCCGGTCGCTGGAAAAGTGGTCGGAGGTCGTTGACCGGCGTTGACCCATGAGCTGACCGAGCTGACGTGGCAGTGGGGTCCAGTGCTGACGTGGCATGCGGTCCAATGCTGACGTGGCCGTGGGTCCTAGGGATGACGTGGTAGTGGGTCCCAGGGATGGCATGGCTATGGGTCCCAGTGATGACGTGGTAGTGGGGTCTAGTGATGACGTGGCATTGGGGTCCAGTGATGACGTGGCATTGGGGTCCAGTGATGACGTGGAAGTGACGTGGCGGTGGGTCAGGTGGGTTAGTGGGTCGGGTCAGGTCAGTGGGCTTCTGGGCTTTTCTTCTTGGGGCTGGGCTCATTCTTCTTTCTTTTTGGGCCAAGCTTCTTCTCCCCTTTTTTTTCTTTTTCTTATTTTCTTCTCTTTTCTGCCGGTTTTCCTGCTGTAAGGTTTAGCTGCAGGTTCAATCTCTTCTAGGCCGGTTTTTGGGCTGTTTCTTCCGGTTCCTGCATCTTTGATTGGATGAGCTTCTTTTGACGAAATTTCATAGAAATTGGAGGTCTGGAAGGTGGTGAACCGGTGGAATATTTGCTGCGGGTTGTATGGATCTTCCGGTGGCCGGTTCGGTAGGTTTCCGGCTTGTTCTTGGAGTAGCGCCGCTGGTTCTGGACTGCTGGGGTCGAGGACTTCAAGGTGTGAGTTGGAGGCAGAAAAGGCTTCAAGGTTTTGTATTCGAATTTGGGGTTTTAGCTTCTTGAATCAGGGTTTGGTTATTTGTTTCAGGGTTAGGGCTTCGTGCTGATAATGTGTTTTAGAGAAACGGAAATTGGGAGAGAATTGAGTCGTACTTTCATTGATAATAGGGGCATCTTTATATAGAAGATTACAAGACATAGAATCAGAGTTGCACAAGGAAAGATAATCGCACAATTAATTGGATATCTATGAATATCTCCGAGAATATCTCTAACTCTAAACCATATTACAACTAGGTCAAGTAACGTAGAGTTTGAATCAGACATATATTCTGAATTTACTTGAACAAATATGATTTTTAATTTATTTTCAATATAGATTTTTTTTTTTTAAATTTATGTCTCGACCCTTAAATCCTGATTCTGCCATTGGCCTCAGTTTTGAGTTTTTTCACTTTTCAGGAACGACAGTGTTTGGTCCCCGTTCAAATACAACTAGCTAGTTCATATGAGATCAAATCTGAGACTAATATATTATCATTATAATTCCCACCACGTATAATGATGAGTTTTGTTCGTTCAGGTCAAAAAGAACAAGAACCGGAGCAGGAAAAATCAAGTAGGAACAAAGAAATTGTTTTGAAATTGAAATTATACGCATTGTTCCAGAGTAAGCAGATGCTAAACCAATCAGATGGTGAAACGTATACGAAATTCAGACTGTCTTGTCAAGTTTCCAAATTCCCAATGCAAATGCAGAGAGAGATAAAGAGGAAAGAGAAGAGGGGAAGGTCTATGTATTACAGGCCTATATGGGACTAGGGTTTCACCTCAAACGTAACCTTGTCAAATCGGAACCTCACCGTTTCAGACAGTGGGCTTATTTGTTCTCTGATATGGGTGTGACCTGTCTCTCACACACGTGGCCACGTACACATATCAACAAACTGTAACAGTTACTTGGTGATTCCTGTTTCATGTTCTTTATATCTCTGTGTTTTCTCTTTACTGAGGTTTTCTCGGAAAAGAAAGTAAGTCTGGTCTTTTCCCTTGCGAAAAAGCTCTTCTTTTTTTGTTTAAACCCTTTGGGATTGGGACTTCTTTCTTCTACGGTTCTACCCCTGTATCTACCTAACCCTCACCTTACAATTAATCAATCTCTCTGTGTTATATATCCACCTTGAAGTTCAGTTTCTGAGGCATGGCGGCTTCCTCTCTCTTTGAAACCTTGAAAGCTATTGCCAGAGCTCTAATGGCTAGCTCTCTTACTTTACCTGCAGATCTTCTGCAACAACACTTTGCTTAACTTCTCTACTTAGGCCTCTCTCTCTCATTAGTTTCTTGGATATCATTATCAACTAGAGATTGAAACATTGTGAGGGATATATTATGGATGATTTTTACAGGCTAAACCCTATGAATATAATATCAAGCTCATCGGAGAATGTGAATCAGGTTGAAAATGATACTAGGAATACTGCTACTTGTGGTGGTGCTGGTTATCATGGTGGTCCATTAATACTAAGTGACGGTAACCTCAACCTCAACATGCTCCAATTTGAAACGGATCAGAGAATGAACCAGCTGATTAAGACCCAGATAGCCAATCACCCTCGTTACCCAGATTTGGTTTCTGCTTACATAGATTGCCAAAAGGTAATTTCTGTTTCCTTTTGTGAGCACGTTACTTACATACCATTATCATAGCTCGGATTAGTTTCTGAAAAATAAAAGAGAGGAGAACAAAATGATAATTTTTTCTTGCTTGAAAGTATACATGGAGGGTTTAAGAGGTTAATTTCTTCGTACTTTGTCTGTAATTATAGGTTGGAGCTCCACCAGAGATGAAAAGCCTACTTGACGAAATAGGGCGGCTAAGCCTCCCCATAAGCACTTGCAGGAGTGAGATAGGAGCTGATCCAGAACTAGATGAGTTCATGGTATAACTGAAATTATCTATTTAATTTCAAGCACCAGATAAAATACTCACTCAGACATTATTATATCCATCTTTATCTTTAATCAATTTATTAATCTTTTGTGGTATCTCATTTATACTACTCATGATGTTTCCATTTGCGTTTCCCAATAAGTCTTTGATCTCTTACTCTTGATTTGTCATTCCAACCAGTTCAAAAGCCCCATTCTTGGAAATCAAAATAAATTGAACTTTATTAGGCTTTTACACCTGAACTGGGACTTGGTGAAGAGTCTCAGTAAGAGTAGGAATGAATTTTGTGAAATTAATGACTAGTATGGCGACTCTTTTGCAAGGACTCATACTGTGGGATTCTTCATACATACAAGGAAGAGCTTTCTAAACCGGTTGATGAAGCCACCGCATTCTTGAGCAACATTGAATTGCAGCTTAGCAACCTCTGCAAAGGCACATTTCAGAAACCCAACTCGGACTATCATTCAACTGGTATGCATTGATATAGTTTTAAGCTTAATAAACGGGATAACCACTCGGCTGATATGCATTAATTTAGTTTTGGGGTTTCCCACTGTAAATCATGACTTTTGGTAATTACAAGATGGTGTTTGATGCCCTAGAAATTAGAAAGAGTCATATCTGAGTGGAAGTGACAGGTAGAAAGTGTTACTTTGAGGTTAGTTGAGCTCATAAATTACACTTCTGGTAGATCAGTAATTACCCATATGCTTCCATTGCAAGTGTTATGTTACCATCACTTATATACTCCCCACGTCTCTATTCTTTGTGTGTAGCCTTGATTATAGGGATTGGTTTTTATGGGTAGACAATAAACTTCCCTCAGTTTTCCCCATTACAAAACCCTAATTTCTATAAACAACATAAGACTATAATTTATTATATTAATAATATTAATTAATAATAATAATAATAATCTATTATTATTATTATTATTATTATTGCTGAAATATTATATTGTAGCTATAAACTGAAAATTCTGAAAACTACAAGAAAAAATAATTCAAACTATCAAGTTATGCTTCATGTTTGAACATTCTGGTTAGTGTTAATGACATTTCTCTTTGTAGTTGGTGAAAGCTATGTTAAATTCAGTCACGTCATGTGGTTGTAAATTTAAGTTAAAATGTCTGCACATAACCACAGTTAAATTTTTTTTTTTTTTTTATATATTTTGGTTGCAGTAACAACAATCGAATAAAGGAAGTGATTTTCATACTTTTGTCACTTTCTAATGTTTTAGTAATTTCTATAGTTCTTTGGAAACTCAGATCAATAATTAAAAGAATGATAGAGTATAAAAAAAGGGAGTTGTGTGAGTGCAAAATGAGAGGAATTCAAGACAAACGGATATATGTTAGAAGAATTAATTTCTAAAACCCTATAAGTTTTGCTTTCTTGATTGATGGTACTTTGAGTTGAAATTGTTCAAGTATTTTCAGATTGAAACAAGGAGGTCTTTTCATCATGATACATGAAGTTTTCTGCATTTCTTGATTATTACTAATTTTGTTGTGATTGTGGTGGTCTAATTTGATGCAAGGGAAGAGACATGGCTACAGTGTAAACAAAAAATACAAAAATTGATTAATCATACATGCAATTGTGAGATCTATTAATTTACTAAATACTTTGTGAAGCTTATATTGTAACAAAACTCGTAATATAAATTGTACCTATGAAGTGGCAAAATGCTTTATAAATAATTCCTACTAATTCATATTACCCTTGCCAGATGAAGCAGTTGGAAGTTCAGAAGAGGACTTTAGTTATGGGGAGGCGGAAGCAGCCGAGGGCCAAGAAATCTCAGCGTTTCGTGCTTGTGATAGGGAGCTTAAAGATATGCTGCTGCATAAGTACAGTGGCTACCTCAGCAAGCTGAAGAAGGACTTCTTAAAGACAAGAAAGAAAGGAAAGCTTCCGAAGGATGCTAGGTCTGCACTATTGGACTGGTGGAACACCCACTATAGATGGCCATATCCTACGGTAATGGATTCAATATATGCCAATTATATCATGGAAGTTAAATATCTAAACTTTCAAATGCAAGTAATTTTTAATGGATCAATTAGTTTCCATTTACTATTATAGTATTATTTATGTATGAATAGGAAGAGGAGAAAATGCAACTATCTGTGGCAACTGGTCTGGACCAAAGGCAGATAAACAATTGGTTCATAAACCAAAGAAAGAGGCACTGGAAGCCATCTGAAGACATGAAGTTCGCTCTCATGGAGAATGTTAGTGGTAGCATCAATGGCGAAGGAGGACCCAGTATGCTATTTGACACTGGATTCGGAAACGATGATATCATGTGATCGATCCATGCATTTGGGAATAATGAGCAGGTTGAATGATGTGAATCATCATATTATCACTCAATAACCATTAGTATTAGTTTTTTATTATCAGCTTGCCTAGCTCTAATATTAGTGATTTCTTTCATCTTTGTTATGTTTGCAATAATTAATGGTAGTAAGCTAGCTTGTACATTATAAGGCCTTATGAACAAGGGTGAGGCTATTTCCACCCTACTATATATTTTATTCACCCTACACTACGTTTTTATGGCCCAAAATTTATAATTTATCCCTTTATAATGTAAAATAGAGAAAAGTAAAAAAAGAAAAAAAAAGTTAAACCCATTAACCGCGGCACCAAAACCTATTCACCTCTCTCTCTGCTTTTTCTTTCTTTCCTATTTGATCTTTGTTTGACCTGGAATACTAGGGTTATAGAAGATGTTTACAGTTTACTGGTTGGATATTAACCTCTGGTAATTTTTGCACTCTCTCTCTCTTCTTTTTCCTTCTTTCCTATTTGATCTTTGTTTGACCTGAGTTGTTTACTTTTTGTTGGATATTAACCTCTGGTAATTTTTGCACCTGTCTTTTTCTTTCTTCCTATGTGATCTATGTACGTCTTTCCATCAAAATTGTACACTGGAGAGAGAGAGAGAGAGAATGGGATGGAATAGATGAAAAATTTTCCGGCAAAGTCATCTCCTTATATATGGTGGAGTTGTTAGTGGATGTGATTTCATATGGTTTTTATTTTTTTATTTTATTAGGGCTAAAGTTGGATTAACATAGCTAAAATTATTATGTAGGGTGAATTAAGTATTTCGGGTGGCAATAACTGCACTCTATGAACAGTTGATTTGTAGGAATTGGGTGGCTCTTTAAATTTCCATTCTTTGGGCCATATCCTTTTCTTGGTGTTGGACGGGCCGAGATAGTTCGTATTGGACTCTCATGATCAAATACCGCCTCTTCAACTATCCAAAAGACGAAAACGGAATAGCATTGTTGCATTGTAAGCAAGTTCCTTTTAGAAGAATCGTTAAGAAAGGTGATGACAAAAGACCATTATCGTAGAAACCAACAAAACCGGACCTTTCAGTATATATTGTAGCTATTTGCCAAAAGAACGTATACATGTGGCTGAAAAATGACAATATATCAGCACAGAATAGACAAAATGTTCTGACCGAAAAAAAACAAAAAAAAAAAAAGAAGAAGAAGATGAAGAAGAATAGACAAAACGTATGAATAATGGGGCGTCCTGCTCCTAGAGAATTGAAGTCAGAAAATGAATCGTGCCAGGCAGTAGCAGTTTCGGGTATGAAAGGCTATATGAGTAGGCCAAAGGCGTGTCTTTAAAAGCAATTCTATGCATGGCACACACTTGGATTCTGGTTGGCGAGATTTTGTCCTAATAAAATCCGAACTTAAAGAACTAGGCAAAACAAAAGGAGTACTAGTTAATTAATGGTTAAATTTTTGTAAACTGCATATTTTTTAAGTACAAAAAAGTGTAACAACGGGGCTTTTGGCATAGCCATGCGCCCATGTGTCTCAAAAAGTTGGCTGAAGCCTCAAGAGGCATATGTGTTGACATCTTTGGAGGTTTTCGAGAGTTGAGGACACTAAATCTCTCGTACCAGATGGAACCACACCAATTATGTTAGCCCATGTCGACACCATGGAGAAAGTCAGAAAGGTATTCACATTCAGAGTTGCAGGGGCTGGAGCAGCGGAGATGACAACATCTCCAGAGCCATTATTTAATTTGTAGGCAATCGAGGATCCCAATTGCATGTTGTGTATGATCCCTTTATACAATTAACTTTCTCCAGGTGGACAAGTTAACCTTACCTTAGAAACCCTAAACCCTGGTAAAATGGACGTGCACCAACTCTACATGGTAAAATGGAAAACTAGCAATGGTATTTCTTACATTTCTCTCGACATTCTCTCACATCTCCCAAAAATGAGGGTACTTCTTCTATGATAATGTCTATGGGAATGTTACCTTAGGATAATGAAACGATTTCGAATTTAGTTGGTTATTTTGTAAAGATGCTTTTGTTTCCTCAGGTAGTTTTTAAACATTGATCAACTTGTCCAAAATTCATACGTAGCTCTTACCCTCTTCTGAAGTTCTGATATTGACACCATGTATTGCTTCATTAATGATGGATATTGGAAAGGTCGATGCATACTCTATCTACTCATCATTATATGCAACAGAATGAATCAATATATGCATTTTATACAGTATATATCCTCTGGACTTTTCTTAGATAGAAGGCATGCGTAACTACGTGGTTGTTTTTATTGAGCAGAATGATGGATGACTCAAAACCAAGGATGAGACTCGTGCAATTATATAGAAAGCCTTATAAATTCTTGCCACAGGATATTGTATTTTATTGCAGTAACCTTGAAAATACTTCACGATAAGTTAAAACAGAATTTTCTGTCGCTCTGCAGTCATTATTAGCTCCACTGTGTCAAAGGTCTCAGTTTTTTCACTTCTGCACGACGGGCACATCCATGAAAATGTGCGATGAGTGTTTTTTTTCTTTCATATTGCTTAGTTTTATTGTTAAGAGAAAGAGAAACGATTATAATCATTTAGAATAACATCACCAATAAAATTAGATTTGAAAGTGTCCTTGGCCAGCAGTTTGTATGTGTGAATTGAAGACAAAAAAGAGGGTTAATTAATTATAGACTTATATCCATTTATCTTTTGGTGACAAGTAACAGCAGAGCTTATATGGCTGTCCTAACTAGCTAATTAATTACGAAAACCTTTGACTAGTTGGAGCTTCAAGAACCATATATATGTGAATCTTTGCTTTCCAGATTGGATGAGATCATTGAAAACAACAAGGATATGATGAGATTGAGGTTGCTGATCAGACAAATTTTCTTGATTATAACCATGAATAAATCCACCCTTAGACAAATCACACATTACATGGACAAAGCTCCACCTAGGTTAATTGTTGTTTTCCTAAAAGATCGACTTGATCTCTATGAGATAACAGCCAATAATGCATGAAAGCCTCCTTTATCTGTCCCAAGAAGGATAAAGATTCATGATTTAGTATATTGCACCTGATGATAATTGGATCGTTGAAAATTTTTATGACTGCTGCCTAGCTAGCAAAAGAATGCTATAGACAACAAAGTTCTGGTCTCAATGGGTCATTTTCTTAAGGTATCCCCCCTCCACTCAATGTGACTGGCCAGAAACCTATTTATCCATACATATGAATATACAGAAAAAGAAAAGAAAAGGGAGCTTGAATAAAATAATGGATTCTAGAGGACGAGTTAGAAGTTTAGAAGAGGAAGATAAAAGACACTCGACTTGATATCAGAAAGATAGGTGTGACAGCTCCATTTGCTAGCATATCGGCGATTATAAGGCATTAGAATGACCGATGGACCCTTATATTGTTACTTTTTATGAACATTTTGGAAAGTAATGTGCGCATATCATTCAAATCAATTGGTTGGAGAGAGGATTTCGATCTTATGAAGCAACCCAATAGGATTCATGATAATGTAATGCATGCATGGCCTAATTGTTAGATAAGCACATTATGCTTCAAAATGCTTAATCATAAAAGCAACATATAATGCAGATTTAGAATTAATTTAAAAACTATCTTATATAATAACTCTTCCAAGTAGAGTTTGATCTGATATCATGTTAGACAAACATCAAAATTCAAGAACAAAAATGATCCCACAATGATATGGAGTTTTGAACTCAGTCCTCCTGCAACCTCGGCTCTAATATCATGCATGGCTAGTTGGATACTCGATTACCAACCTTAAAAATAAAAAATGACCAACAACATATATCAAGCTTACAACAATAATAAAAATTGATAATAAGGATCCAATTTCCATGTAATCTTATTAAAATTAAAGAAGGCATGATACATATTAATTGGATATCTAACAATCAGTAGATATGTGACTAAAGAGGTGAGACATGTATAAAACACATAAAACACCAATTAAATGGACCTTATTTCTAGGGCATGCATATGATTAAGCAACACATGAAAATGACCTCATGAAGAAATTAAAAGAGAGCACTTTATGAAAGCTGCTCCTGATCAAAGGCCAATTCCTCGATCATATTGTTGCCATGATTGAGAGGATTGAAGGCTTCAACCTCAGAGCACTTGTTCGGAAGTTTTACAGTACCAACATTAAGCCCAGCCTTCTGATCGAGCGGCGATGAGTGTATCCCCGCCGGTGGTGCATACGAGGATCTCCGGGCAATCACAACCGAGTTAATAACTTCATCAGTAGGGTGAAACACAGAAAGAACCTCAAAACCTACAAGATCAACACAAGGGTCAATCACCGGATACAGAAAAGCCCTAGCACCATGAGCACTCCTCAGCATCAAAATCGCTCCGGGATTCATGTTCTCGGCCAAGTGCTCAATGATCTTCACCTTCGCAGACTTGTCCATCCCAACCAGAGCAGCAAGAAACACCACTTCATAGTTCTTCAAACCACTCGTGACATCCATTATGTCAGTGGTGTGGAACACCATCCTCTTGGACAGGTCAGGATCAGATTCAACCAAGCCAAGAGCCTTGGAATTGGCCAAAGGGTCGATATCATAGTTGTGGAAAGAGGTAGTGGTGAGGTGGTTTGAGGCCAAGACAATCGAGGTAAGGGGAAGAGGGCCAGAACCCACAAAGGCTATTTTCGAAGGTACCTGAGGAAAGTGTTGGGTGAGGATTGAGTGCTCGAGTTTGCTGAGCTTGAGGTAGTTGGAGTAGTAAGGGAAAATGTCGAGATGGTGAAGAGGGTTTTCATAGGAGCCAAGGATGGTGGAGAAATGAGACTCCAAGAGTCCTTCTGCTTCTCCGCAGAGTCTTATGAGGTTTGACCTTATTTCTTGCACACTTTTGCATAGCTTGGTGACATCGATTGGATTTGGTGGCATGCATGTGAGAACGAGTTGGGTGAAGAGAGTGTTGACATCTTGGGAGGGTTTAAGGCTCTCGAGGCTTGAGATTTGCTCGTAGAGTTCGCAAACTCTTTGGACCAAAGCATCGCCATGGCAGCACATGTCGACACTATGAGGATATGAAGGGAAATGATAAGAATTGAAAAATCAAAGATGAAAGATTATTAGCTTAGCTAGCTCTTGAGAGATCAGATGGTGATCCTCCAGGGCTTTGGAGGGTCGTTATTTATGGGCACTTGTGGGGTCAATGGGTCATTGCATTGTGTTGGTGGCACTTGCATTTTGATTGATAGGATTAATTTAAAATTGAATAGGTTATTGACGTACAACTTTTAAATTATAATACGACATAAATAATATCACACGATCTATGTATTAAACATGAATAATGACGAGTCGAATGAGAGTTAAAAGAGTTTTAAAGCAAAATAAAAACATTACTTCAATACTTTAACTTAGTATTTGGAAAGCATTTGGATTTTTAACCTATTCTCTGGAAACTATTTGGATTTTTTTATATACATGAGCAAATTTCTTGGGATTGGGATGAAGGCCATGATCCCAATGCCGAGAGGCACATTTAAGGTTTCAGAGTTATACCATGAACGCCGCGAAGCCTATCCCTTATATGTCTCTTGAAATTTCCGCAGGCAATTAAGTAGTTACTAGCCGGCCAGTTGCAGCATTTGTGATGGGTCGCTTACATTGAATGCAGAAAAATGAGGACCAATGAGTTGCAGTGGAAAGGTTACGTACCAACAGCCTTGTATCTGGGATTAATATGTATACTTAGTTCCTAATTAATATTGCCATTGTGAAACTGTGAATGATTCCATCTTTTTGTGAAGCTACTATAACTCACAAGAAGAGCAGCTGTTGGATATATATATGTGTGTGTGTGTGGTCAACTTGGAGTTTGGCCATATATATATACAAATATACAAATATAAAACTTGGGAGTTTTACTCAACTTGGATGAGTAAGATGATGAAAGCTAAGCTAGGTTGGATAAAGATTCTCTTCTTCATGCTTTCACACACTATTAAATACAAATATACAAATTTAAATGATATAAAAAGAAACAAAATGAATTTCGATGTTTGAGTGTGTACTGCAGGTCTCTTAAGTTACTATCAGCATCATTCATTTCACACCGCTGTATGCTATAGCTAAAATGGCTATCAGCATCATTCATTTCACACTGCTGCTGCTATAGCTACAATGGCAAATTTATTGTCAACCGATTTGTCTTATCCTATTATCTCACAAACCATGATTTGGTCTCCAAAAATGTATTAATCCCTAATTTTCACCAATTAACCTAAAATAATGTCCAGATAGCGCTTTGATGGTTTGCATTCATGCGGGTGGACTGTTAATTGACATGAAACGATCCCGTTCACATTCCATCCTATACTACCTCGGATCTCACTAGAAGGTCTAGTGACCCGCTCTGATGCCAACACACAAAGCCTATACTAACACATGCAGCTATATACTGTACGTGTTCAACACTTCAACCAACCGTTAAAGTAAATTCTAGGTTGTATTTGGATAACTTATACTGGTGTGATAACATCTGACGTTGGATCTCACTAGAATGAGATCTAACTTTACAAAATTGCTTGGGGCATAAAATACTAAAAACGTTAAGTTAAACTCTGAACCCTAAACTCCGATCTCTAAACTCATGCTTGACTAATTCTACATCTTTTAAAATGTTATATTTTTAGTGCTGATGATGATTATAATAACTAATCAGTGGTCTACGTTCTGCATTTTGGCTCCAAAACTATATAAATAGTACTAGCTATTTGAACGTCATGGCCATAGTGTGTTTGCAAATTGCAAAGAAAAATCTATGCTGTTTCAAGTTTCAGCATAAATTATATCCAACTTCAGCTCTATCAAAATATGTTGACATATCCACTGAGTTGTTAACCAGCCCGGCCTCTGCAAAGTTCCTATAGTTGCTTCCACTAAATATAGTTCTTGTTTCTTTCCTTTTGGCCTAGAGATCATAATTGGCCTTATATAAACTGGATGGCCACTATAATCCCAGTCTTTAAAGCTCCTTTTCCAAAATGGATAGCAACTATAATCCCAAATCTTCAACATTATAGAAATTGTTAATGTGTTATACAAAATTTTTCAAATTCCTATAGCATTTGTTTAGTTTTTCTTATTCCAACTTCAATGATATATAAGTAATATACGTGATACATGATTCTTAATTTCTTCTAGCTAGGTAGTGCAAACATTCTGATGTGCAAATAAGACGAATTGAGAGTTCATGAATATATTCGACTAATTCATAAATCCTTCTGATGATCTAGAACTTGCTCCTGAGTTCTTTTCTTGCATGTCCATTGAAACAAAAAATAAAAGTAAGACCCCACTGAGGGAGGTGGCCGGTAAGCTATCGATGTAGACATTTGATATTTTGAATTGAAGATATGGTTTTTGATAATGTTTTTTTGTCCCTTTGTATTTCTACTACTTGTTCCCTTTGGCCAATTGGGCGGTAATGCGACTACTCGACGTTGAAGATACCTTTTCATACAAAAGCTACTTTGAGAATGATAGGCTGGAAATCACAAAATTAATTATGAAACTTTGTTAATCATAAGAGTAAACTAATTTTGGTTGATTAGTTAGCTTCATTTTCCACTCATAAATGGCAAATTCAAGTCCTTTAATGAAGAAACACTTTGACTGTCTCAAGAAATTCGTCAACATGTTTGCTTCCCTTAAGTTAAACTTCACATCGATCTGGTTGATTCTTCCTCTCTTTTTCTTTCTTTCTTTTTCTTTCGTACTGATATTCGATGCAACTTGTTACCAACAATTTTCTTTACAGAATTTATTTTACAATTTTTGTCCTAAATTTTTATATAATTTCTACCTATATCCAATATTTTTCAATATTTTATTAAAACTGTTTGTATTTTATCCAATTTTTTTACAAACCAGTCCCCGTCCATGAATATATCTATTGAAAATTACTCATGGAATGAGTGATTTGTAGAAAAAAGGGGGGTGCCCGTTTCAGTCCCCTTGCCATAAAAATAAAAAATTTAAGATTAGTCAAGTGATGAAAGAATGATTAAGTTAAGTAACTAAGTTACAGAATTGATTAATTTCAACCTAACAAAAACTTAAAGACAAAGTTATGCCCTGTGTGCCATCATGCACTAATTAAAGGTAGTGCTTCTAAACATGCATAATAAAAAAATTAAAGGATCAATATTAAAGCTAGGAGCGTAGCATATTGGCTGGCTAGAATGAAGTCAAATTCAATATGGCCGTTGAAGCAATGGATGTGTGTCTCCCTCAACCAAAAAGCAATGGCTGTGTGTAAACCACACTTCTCCATGTGTCATACAGTGGCCCTGAGAGTGACGAGCCTCTTAGATCTTGACCCATACTATTCACAAGTCCAAGTAACCCCAGCTCTTGGGCCCTCACATAGCTTTCAAATCTTGATGGACAGATTTAATTAGGGACCATATTCGGGTTCGATTCAAAGGGCAAGTGCATGCAGTTGCTTTCGTTTGTAAGAAGATATATGATGGAGCTTTGCAGGTTACGTGTTCTGTAAAGTGATGACTACTGAGGGTGAAGTTTATATAGAAATGACTCGGAAGAGACTGTATAAGCAGGGATGCGAATAAGAGAATGCGTGCTGTGACTATCGGAGTACATTTTACCATTCTAGAGTTGATGAGAACTCCTGCACACGTCCATGTATAGTTCTATCACTAAATAGTTAATCTGATCGAGAATAGTTTATAGTGGTGAAAGTACGATACAGATCCAATTTCCATTTCCAATACCTTTTGCTGAAGTCTCAGCTAAAAACCGGAAGCAGTATGATCAGATTCAGATATGCAGGCCATAACCAGTGAGAAGTGAAGTCTACTTTCAGAACTTCAAACAGGACATGAATAATTTCTATAAATGCATTGTCACTGATTAACTAAAACACCAGCTATTCATAAGGTATGAAATAAACGAATTGGTTTGTTCACTGAAAATTAAAAAAATCAATGATCCGTTTCTCTGGACCATGTCTTCATAAACTGTGAAGCCTCTAGATGACAAGTTGAGCACCGTATTGGCCTTCTCTTGGATAACCATAACAACCAGAAGAAAAATTACAGCAAAATCGCACTTATATATGAATTTAAAGAAAAGGTCAGTGTAAGAATGGTGCATGCAACTATAGTCTATATGGAAGTACCATCCAACGAACTATACACGGAATACACCAATATGAATGAGTCATATACTGAAACTACACTTATGTGGCATCTACAGAATAAAACTGAGTAAAAGAATCGTAATGATGAACCTAATCCATCCATCTTATAGTTCACAATGCTCATATGTCTCAGAGCTCTTCATTGGAAGATACGTATGAAGACTCATATACGTTAGAATCTTCAGAGCTCGTGTATGCAGGGGCTTCACTGACGTAAGAGTCATCAGAACTTTCATACGGAGGAGCTTCACCAACTTCACTACTTTCGGGTATACCAAAAATCACATCATAGACCATCAATTTAATCCTACCTCTTACCCAGCTGCCCAATTGACTAATGTAAGAATCTTCAGAGCTCGTGTATGTAGGGGCTTCACTAACGTAAGAGTCATCAGAACTTTCATAAGGAGGAGCTTCACCAACTTCACTACTTTCGGGTATACCAAATCTAATTATGTAATTAACTCCACTAATCACATCATAGACCATCAATCCAATCCTACCTCCTACCCAACTGCCCAACTGACTTCCCACAAGATAACCAAATCTCCCAAGCCTTTGGTCTCCTAGAAAGCCTCCAGCATAGGTGCCAAACAAGGTGCCAGTGCCCCTGACGATCCCTTCTGTCACTGCACCACCGTAGTATATAGCTTCGGAAAAGTCCCATCCAGACGAGATTATAGGACCTATTATCCGCTTGGCTTGCCGTTTTGCTAATTTTGCTGCCTTTGCTCCTGCTTTCTGTGCTAGCTTGGCTGCTTCTTTAGAACCCATCCCCTGTGACAATGCATCAGCCAAAGCACCTTCGATTGCTTTATGCCTTGCTGCCTCGACATGAGCAGATCTGATGTTGTTGGCATATAGTTTCACACCCTCTTTCACCCCACAAGCTAGTGTTCCAGAACTCATATCAAAGCAGTTCATAATTGTAAACTTCCCACTCTGAGACGAATGCTCTTCCCCAACCAGCTGCCGACATTTTTCAGCTATATAATCAGAAAATAAAATAAAATTAGTCTATAAGACAATAAAAATGCTTAAAATTGAATATTACTTAGTTAACACACAATGCATTAAAAAGCCTAACACGAGTATAAAAGTTTCAGCTAGACTAATCTGAATAACCAACAGACAGATAAACAGGAGAGGAGAACATAAGACTCCAAAAAGCTAAAAACTGGATTTTGCCATTTAATACGTATGTCTCAAAAGCCTAACACGAATATAAATTACAGTTCTTCCAACAAGATCATTTCGCAGATACTAGGTACTTAAACAATGTTAGCTATAACATTACAACGATAACCAAACACCAAGACCCGAAGGATGGTGATTCATCTTCCTAATACAAGCAACCATTCCATACCGGCATACCCTTTCAACAGAATCATATCAACCATATCATGAAAAGACCAGACCAAAAGGACTCTCAAGTACTGCAACTACATTCTATTACTTCCACACACAACAAAATAGCATAACCACAAAGATTATATAAAACAAACAAGATTACATATCATTCACATTGCAATTAACTCAACCTGATCAAATGAGAGGTTTGCTTAAACAACTTATATGAATGTGCGATCCGGGTTAAAAGGTTTAACAACAATGGACATAACCATGCTATTTCGATTCGAGAACCTTGGAGTTTCTAAGCAACTAAACACGAAATGTAAATGATTCAAGACCCAATTCAATAAAAAGCACAGATCTTTACACATTCAACTGAATTCCCAATTGGAAATAAAATCAACTTGGAATTCTAATTGATATTCGAGTTCGAATTAATCCAATGGAGTTAAAGCAAGTGTGTGTGTGGACCTGTGATACTGAGGACGATGATGCCAGCAATGAAGGCCGCTACTTGGATCCTGTTCATCTGGAAATCCATGGGATTTTAGAGCAGTTTGGAACTCTGAATTGGAATTGGAATTGGAATTGGGGAAGGTTGGAACAACAAGGAAGAATCTCTGAAGCCGTGTTTGTGTGAAAAGTCAAGACTTCCAACATTTATGAACTACAATTAATCAGAGCCGTATTGGGATACATCAGCCATTTGGTGAAACGCACCGTATGATCTAGTTCTCTTTGGCTTTTTTTTCTTTTCATTTATTAATGTGTTTGAAAATTTTATAGCGTTTGGAAGTATTGTAAATCTGGAATGGAATTAGTAGTAGTTTAAGGTGTGTACTTCACAATCCAACAATTATGAGTTCTAAAGTTTCAATACTTCAGAGTACTATAGAACACTCTGTTTTTACTCACATAGGAAAAATATTGAGTGACGATAAATTTTTAGTATTGATACAATTTTGAAAAGTGTAAATTTTCAGTATTTATGAAAATTTCATTTTGAAAAGTGTAAAATTATCAATTTATTCTAATTATCATCTATGACCATTTAGTTTAGTGAACCAAGTCTTCTCTCTCTCTCTCTCTCTCTCTCTCTCTCTCTGTGTAAATAGACTGAGTTCCACTTGAGCACTATTACATAATTGATCTTTCCAGTCTCTAATTATTTTTACAGCTTTATAAACAAGATTGATCTAGACAATTACAAAGCATAGTTGAACAGAACTCTGACCTCCCACCTGTTTTATAGAAGGCACATCGCTGGTAATCAAGTTACAGAGCTTTGTAATTGGAAATACAGTAAATTGGATCCGAAGTATATATACTGATAACTAAGGTATACAGAAAGGAGTCTGAGAGTTGTACCTAGGTTCTTCAAAGTCATTACACCACAACACAATCATTTAATCTCAACCTATAATCAGCTGAATCAAATTTTACCGACCAAGTAACAAAAGAATGGCTGTAAGAATAGTAAACAAGGCCCCATCTTCTTTCCAACATGAGATTTTCTCAGAGCTGGATAAAGCTTGGAGCCATGGTATGATCAGAGATGCTTATGTGCACAACGCTTCTCCTCCTGTTCTTATTCACCACATGTTGTTGACCACCTTTGGATGTATAAGCAGACATGACATGCCACTATAGAAATGAAACACTGTACTGTACAATAATGAGAATGAAACCAAATTCAGTTTCTCATTTCAATGCTAAGAGCTAGAGATATTATACAGGTGCCAATCTATATCAGGAACAAAACCTTTCTTCATCATTTCCTCTTTTACTATTTTGTAAGTAGTTTGGTTTGGGACCAACCCCTTCTCCAACATTTCATTAAGAAGCCCATTTGCATCTTCAAGCTTGTCCTTCTTAGAATATCCCTTGATCAACGCATTATATGTTGCAGTATTTGGTCGCTTCCCTCCTTTCTCCATCAGTGCCCTCAGATTCAAAGCTGCACTGAGGTTTCCTTCCCTGCAGTATCCATCCATCAAAAAATTGTATGTCAAGTGATTTGGACTCAAACGCTTCTTGAACATCTCATCCAAGAGAGTTCCTGCCTTTCTTGACTTCCCTTCTTTGCACAATCCATCTATTAACGTGTTATATGTTATGCGATCAGCTCTCAAGCCATCAACCTCCATTTCATGTAAAAGCTTCATGGCCATCTCCACGTTTCCCTGTCTGCACAAACCAGCAATCCGGCAGTTGAAGGTCGAAGTGTTTGGGGAAACTCCTCTCTCTAACATTGAATTATACACCTCATATGCTTCCTCCATCATCCCATCCTTGGAGTAAGCATCAATTAGTGTATTGTACGTAATAACACTCGGCTCCAAGCCTTGTCTGCCAATGTCTTCGAATAACTCTCTAGCTCTCTTCATCATCTTCTTCTTACAAAACCCATTAATAAGTGCATTGTACGTAATAACATTTGGCTTCAAACCCAAGCCACGCATTTCCCCCAGCAAATCGCAAGCCTTGTCAAGCTCACCACTGCAGCACAACCCATTAATCAGTGAACACCATGTAAACTCATCTGGTTTCAAATCCTGCTTCGTTATCGCCTCAAAAACTTTGACCGCAGCTGGTACATTCTCATCTTTACCAAAGCCACTAATCAAAATATTGTAAGTACACTTATTCGGCCGAATACTATTTGCCATCATTTCCTTCACAATCGCATCAGCTTTGTACATCTTCCCCAACCCACCCAACTTGCAATACCCATCAATCAAAGTATTATAACTAACCACATTTGGTGATATCCCCCAAGCCTTCATGTCATTAATAATAACATCCTTTGCCTCCTCCAATTTCCCAACTTTACACAACCCCCTAATCACCATATTAAAAGTGTACAAATTGGGCCTAATTCTCCTCCTAATCATCCCCCTGTAAACAAATTCAACATTCCCAATTTCACCTTCCTTCACCAAAGCCCTTAACAAAGGGTTACAAGAAAACACCACCAACTTAAACCCATAATCACCGGCTTTCTGAAATGCTTCAACACCCAAATGGGTCTTCAAATTTTTCGCATATGCCAACACCAACAAGTTAACAATAATGGAATTTGCAGCCAAATGTTTACTACCCAACGAAAGCGAGTTAAAAATTGCAGAATTTGATAGCTTTTCATTGCTTCTAACGAACCCATGTAAAAAAGCTCTAATCTTTGAGTACCTTTTGGCTATTGCTAATGAACCCAAGAGTCTAAAAGTGAGTTCTAGATTATGTGCAGCATTGAATTCCTTCTGGCAACAATGTAAGTACCTGAGTATCAGTACTGGGTCTGCTCCAGAATCCAAAACCTGATGAAAAACTGAGGTAAAGTCCGAGTCTTTGAGATGGGTTCTGAGCTCTGACCACCTCTGCTTTGCTAATAGCTCTGAAACCAGTGGAAGATTCAATTTTTCCGATGTGGGATTTCTGGGTATGCAACTTAAAGAGCAAAGAGTCCTCACAATCTGTTTGCTTCTGTGGAGAATTTGAAGTACGGGATGCATTTTGCGCCACCAAACCTACCCTGGATTAGTGTTATATAGCTCTTTAAAAGCAGCAGGGGCAATTTCGTCAATTGAAAAGGCAAGGGTTTATGAAGGGCTTTAGTCTTCAAAACGAAGGCACCCTTCTGAGTTTCTGAACCCAATTCAAGTTCGCACCGCAATGGCGGTTCTCCTATAACAGAGAAAGACGAGAACTTTCCCCTAAATTCAGATTGTTCATTAGAGTTTCAATTGAATTGGGTACCCATTATGTTGAAGCTTCTCTCTTCTTCCTCCTCGTGCCTACAGGCCGGAGCCCACAGTTTGGGCCCTAAATTGGGCGTCCGGCCCGAAATGACTTCGCCGTTACTCCGAGCTCTGAACTCCCTCACCGGCCGGAATCGGCCCAATATGGCTCGCCGGGCGTTTTTTTGCTCGGATTCAAGCGACGGCTCCGATCAAGTTGTTGAGTTGGAGGCCAAGGCTGGGACTGAGGGTGAGGCTGAGGCTGAGGCTAAGGCTTCTTCAGCTATAGTGTCCACAAACCCTAGACCAGAAGATTATCTAACGGTTGGTGAAAGCTTATTCAATTCAAAGTTTGAAACTTTTTTTTTTTTTTTTGGATTGCTGAATTTACATTTTTTGTTTCTGCTATGAAGGTTTTAGCTTTGCCATTGCCGCATAGACCACTCTTTCCAGGGTTCTACATGCCAATTTATGTGAAGGTAGTATTGAGTAGAGTGAAAATCATGTTTGGCATTCATTTTTGGATCACAATTGGTGTTAGCATTTTGGTTGTAGTTGATGGAATTGAAGTAATTGATTGGTGTTGTGGTGTTTGTGTAGGATCCGAAATTGCTAGCGGCTTTACAGGAAAGCCGGAAACGGCAAGCTCCATATGCTGGAGCTTTTCTGGTGAAGGATGAGCCAGGGACTGATCCAAGTTTGGTATCAGGTTCTGATACAGAGAAAAGCATATATGAATTAAAAGGGAAAGCCTTGTTTAATCGATTGAATGAAGTTGGTACGCTTGCCCAGGTATCAATTTTACCCCAAGATTAATGTGGATCAACCTCTTGACTGCATGAATTTCCTTTCGGTTTTTTTTTTTTTAATACTGTTTTTACTTGTCTTGGTATATCAGATTTCTAGTATCCAAGGCGACCAAGTAGTGCTTATTGGTCATAGGCGACTTCGAATTACAGAGATGGTAAGGGAAAATAATCAGTAAGCATGATTATTGAAATGAATGTCTAGATAAGCCATGTCTAAGCCCTTGTGTATGTCTCATGAGTCATTTGCAGATTCTTAAGTGAGATGGCTGCAATATTTTGCTCTAGTGAACCTTTTACTATTCAATATATGCTCCTAGATACAGATTAGTATAGTAGTACTTTTGAGATGAAGGTTGGTAAACTGAGCCAAGTTATTGCTTCTCTACAGGTTGATGAGGATCCCCTGACTGTAAAAGTTGACCATCTCAAGGCATGATGTCCATATTGTACATCTTTTCAATATCAACTTTAACTTTAGGAAGTTCCACTTATATGACAAATTTTTCTAATCCTTTATTCTGATTGGGCTGTTCCTTACATTACAGAATAAACCATATAACAAGGATGATGATGTCATAAAGGCTACGTCATTTGAGGTTATAGCAACCTTAAGAGATGTTCTGAAGACTAGTTCTCTTTGGAGAGATCATGTTCAAACATACACTCAGGTTCAGTTTGTTTTCCATTATGTTGGAATCTCTTGTGGTCTTTGTTCCATTATCCTTTATTTTCTCCATTGCAGCTTTTTTTGCTTGTAATTTCTGCAAAACTTTGGTGTCCCTTCATCATGGTTTTTCCTATAAATAATGTGATGAAGTAACTGGCATGTGACTCAATATTGTACAACAGTGATTGGATTACTGAGAATTGCTTACATAAATGTCCTAGTGACTTAGTGGGTTAATTCATACTTGGTTTACAAAAATTTTCATGATAGCTTTCTTATTCTTTTTACTCTTTCCAATTTGTGCAGCATATAGGTGACTTTAATTTTCCGAGGTTAGCAGATTTTGGAGCTGCAATATCTGGTGCAAACAAATTGCAGTGCCAGCAAGTGCTTGAAGAGCTAGACGTAAGCATCAGTCAATCTTGCTTAGGGTTTCTGGTATCAGAGAGTTCAATCTTGTTTGCTTTTTTGAAAACGTTCCATCCAAGCACTATATGTTGCGACTTGTGAAAGATGTCCATCTTCAAATCTGTTTTGCCATCTATTGTCTAGCCTTTTTATCAAGCTTCTTATATCCATAATGCTTTTGAACACTACAAATTTTGCTCTCAGGTGTACAAACGTTTAAATCTTACACTAGAATTGGTGAAGAAAGAGATGGAAATCAGCAAGCTTCAGGTATGTCATGCTAATATAACTTTGCTGTGTACTTGTCACCTAGTCTCCATTGTAGTTTTATACTCATTTTCTCACTCTCTTTTATGGTTTGTATGTAGGAAACTATTGCAAAAGCGATTGAAGAGAAGATAAGCCGTGAGCAACGCCGCTACTTGTTGAATGAGCAGCTTAAAGCCATAAAGAAGGTATTTGCTCCACTATCAGATTTAACTTTTATGCCATGCCCTGTCAATACTGCATCTCTGTCAGATAGTTTATATAATGACATGTGGTCGCTGATCTTGCTTCGTTTCTTTTTTTCACCCTTGGGCCGTAGTGGAATCTAATTGGCTTGACATGCTGCAGGAACTGGGATTAGAGACAGATGACAAGACAGCACTTTCTGGTTAGTTACTTTTTGTAATCCTTTTTCACTTGTGTACACTGATACACAGATCTAAATATATATATTTATTTATATGTATATATACTGTTGTTCCACCATTTCCAAACTCACATGTGGGCATGTATTGATTGTGCGTGTGGATATGTTATATAAGTTATTATAATGAGAACCTATGAGCTGTTAAAAATGTTATCATGTCCACTATGCATCCCAAGAATTCATATTGCATGTAAAGCTAAGTCCTGTTAGGATCATGCTTGCAATAACGTGGACAAACATACAGCATGTGCTTTCTTGTCATCAGTTCTAACCTGAGTATGACTTGAGCAATTTTGTGGAAGTCATTGGTTGTTGATTCTAAATATTGATTGTTCATATACATAAAGGTAACTAGTGCATCACTTTTGTATCCTATGGTGCAGCAAAGTTTAGGGAGAGGCTCGAACCAAACAAGGATAAATGTCCACCTCATGTTTTGCAAGTTATAGAAGAAGAGCTTGCAAAACTACAGCTGCTGGAGGCCAGTTCGAGTGAATTTAACGTGACACGTAATTACCTAGATTGGTTGACGTCAATTCCCTGGGGAAATTACAGGTTTTTGCACCACTCAGATTAATAATCTTCTTTTTATTTTATTTTAAGAAAAACAAAATTTAGTTAATCTTGTTGGAGAGGATCTTGTTGATAATATGTTGGTTAGACTAAAGGACCATTTTAAACACTCATCCACTTGTGAATACAATAATGCTTTAGACCATCTCTAGACTTTGCCCGTAGTCTTATATATATGGCTGTGGGAAAATAAACAGGGATTGGCTGAAACTGATCAGATGCAAAGTCTTTTATTACCTTTTTATTTTTTCAAACTTGGCTACAATCAACATGGACTCTATTGTTGGCATATCTGTACCAAGTATTTATTTCTGTAATCTATAATGAGATATAACAGATACTAGCATGAAACACTTTTAAGAAACTATAAGAGGAACATTAAGTGAGTTACTGTTGTTTCAATTTTCATTACAAATGGGCACCCTTATTGATTTTCACCTTTGGCAAATTTCCAATATAATAATATCTCCTATCTCAATTCTGATTGCAGTAATGAGAACTTTGATGTTCTTCGGGCTGAAAAAATTCTTGATGAAGACCATTACGGATTAAACGACGTAAAGGAAAGGATATTGGAATTTATTGCTGTTGGAAAACTCAGAGGAATCTCACAAGGTTGCTATAGTTTTATTCTGCCACTGTTATGGCCTTACCTCCTGCCCTTGATGCATGGTTACCTGTTTTTTAGACACTAATCATAACCCTCATTTTGTATTTATTTATCTCATTTGAAAAAATGCTGCAAAATTGTGCTATTTATCATAAGGAGTAATATTGATTATTGATGTTCTGGTTGTATATTGACAGGAAAAATCATTTGTCTCTCTGGCCCTCCTGGAGTTGGCAAAACCAGCATTGGTCGTTCAATTGCACGTGCATTGAATCGCAATTTCTTTCGATTTTCTGTTGGAGGGTTATCTGATGTCGCTGAAATCAAGGTATTTTAGAATATTCTTACACTATGAACAGGGGTCTATGTGCAGCTACTTCTTCTAACTTTATTTGTACAAAATTGCATCCAGGGACATCGCCGAACCTATATCGGTGCTATGCCAGGAAAGATGGTTCAATGCCTTAAAAATGTTGGAACAGCTAACCCTCTAGTTCTAATTGATGAGATCGACAAGGTAATATATTGCTGGTTCTCTTGCTTCGTTTTGTAATTTTGTAACTGAGTGGCATGATATTCTCTTACAAAGATCATACATGTTTTCAAGTTCCAAAATAAATTGTCCTGAAATTGCTGTTTTGTGGCAGTTGGGAATTGGACATGCTGGTGATCCGGCTAGTGCTTTGTTGGAGCTTCTTGATCCAGAGCAAAATGCTAATTTTCTAGATCATTATCTTGATGTTCCAATCGACCTAACAAAGGTTAGTTTTATTGAATTTAAGGCATCATTTAATCTTCAATTTCACCAGTAATATGGAATGAAAAGGAATCTAATACAGGTCCCAACTCTCAACCCAGTGGGAGTTGTGTATGCTTCACTATGCTATCTCCAACTCTGTACTCTAAATACTTAAACATGACAAATTCATCATAAAGAAGATGGAAGAGCTGATAGTATTTTGGGACATAATTTTCTTGTTGTGATATTTGTGTCTGCAGTAGACTCATTTCATATCTTCACACATTCACTTTTGGAGTTGATGCATTTGAAAGTGTCAATCTAAGTGGTGGCATGGAAATAGGATCAAGAATAGTTTCTCATCATGCTTTGAAAATTTTATTGCAGGTTCTGTTTGTTTGTACAGCAAATGTTGTCGAGAATATACCAGCTCCTCTCTTGGATAGAATGGAGGTCATTTCCATAGCTGGGTATATTACTGATGAGAAAATGCACATTGCTAGAGACTATTTGGAGAAGACGACACGTGAAGCATGCGGCATCGAACCTGAACAGGTACCGGTATCCATATCTGTGTGTCTGGCTGTAACTATTTATTAAATTTGCATACTAAAGTATTATGTATTCAGGTTGAAGTGACCAATGCAGCACTTCTTGCTCTCGTAGAAAATTATTGCCGAGAAGCAGGTGTTCGGAACCTCCAAAAGCACATAGAAAAGATCTACCGTAAGGTTTGTCAAAAATATTTGGATGTAGATTATTTTGAAGTTTTATAAGATGGTGAAGCATGAAAACATATATCAATAACATTCTTAAGGTTTTCCAGTGCTTTTCTTAGGTCCAGGGAGCTACTGCTTGCAAAATGATATATGAACTTATGAATGATATGCTTTAACGTATATTTTATATCCTGGCAGATAGCTTTGCAACTTGTTAGGCAAGGACAGTCAGATGAACCTGTAGATGCTGGCGAAGTACAGTCTCCCGTCAGTAAAACTGATCTCCCAGATGAACCTGCAGTTGTTGCAGATACTGATGAAGCCAAAGTAGAAGATTTTGCTGGCGTTAAACAGACTGCAGATGAATCAGCAGAGGGTAAAGACCATGAACATAATACTGAAACCTCTGTGGGAAGTGTCACTATCCCAGATGAAACTGGAGCTTCTGAAGTTCAGGTTGCAGATACTGGTGAACTTATGCATTCAAAGGTACGTTACTGAGTGTAATCTTATTGGGTAATGTGTGACTCATGAAATGTTGTCCTTTTGGTTTGTATTTTTCCTCGTCATTTGCGATTCAATGTTTCTGGGCCAGATGTTTCTACCTTCTAAAATTATCTGTCTATCCAGAAGGATCTGATCGGTGTTGTTTTATTTGCAGGATACAGAAGAAACTCAGAAAATTCAGGAGGGTGAAGCCAAAAAACCAGTTGAGAAAGTGTTGGTTAATGAATCAAACTTGGGTGACTTTGTTGGCAAACCAGTTTTCCATGCGGATCGCATCTATGAACAGACTCCGGTTGGAGTTGTCATGGGTCTTGCTTGGACTGCCATGGGTGGTTCCACCCTGTATATAGAGACCACTCAGGTCGAGGAAGGAGAGGGAAAAGGAGCGCTTCATGCTACTGGTCAACTTGGAGATGTTATGAAAGAAAGTACCCAAATTGCTCACACTGTGGCCAGAGCAATATTGCTCGAGAAAGAGCCAGAGAACACTTTCTTTGCCGATTCCAAGCTTCATCTCCATGTGCCGGCAGGGGCCACACCAAAGGATGGGCCAAGTGCTGGTTGCACCATGATCACATCCATGCTGTCCGTTGCCATGAAGAAGCCTGTCAAGAAGGATTTAGCAATGACAGGGGAAGTAACACTAACTGGCAGGATCCTTCCAATTGGCGGGGTATGTCATGTTTCCTCTATATTCTCTATTTATGAAAATTTTTCTAGTAATTATTTCAGTTTCCTGGGCCTCATCTATCCAATGAGTTTGATGGAAATGGATGTCTGATATTAACTTCCATATTTGTATATTTGCCGTTTTTTGTACATTCTGAATCTCAAACTCATAGAAAGTTCCTTCTTATGAACAATTTTAGGTTAAGGAGAAGACAATAGCAGCAAGGCGGAGTGGAGTGAAGACCATCATATTCCCTGAAGCCAACAGGAAGGATTTTGATGAGCTTGCCCCTAATGTAAAAGAAGGTCTTGATGTTCACTTTGTAGATGACTACAATCAGATATTCGCTTTGGCTTTCAGTGATGACCAGAATCAAGAAAAATAAGCCAATCCTTCCCCACTAGTCCTCAAGAGAGAACTTAAATTGTCATACATCATTTTGCTGCGACCCCCATGTCAGGACCATGCCGGTATTCATCAGGAGAGTCCCAACTCCGAAAGACTCATTAGAGCTGAAATATATCAGTTGATGGGTGTGATGTACATTTTTTTTAAAAAATTGATTCAGTTACCTTTTTATACTTGTAAAATTGTATCACCCATTTGCCCCATTTTTGTAACATAGCATTGTTCTTCAACAGAACATTGGCTGTCTGAGGCGCAAACAAAATGAGGTAAAACAATTCTTGGAGTAAACCTGCTTATTCATTAATAAATCTCAATAAAGATTGGAGTCTTTTTCAAAAACTGGATATGGATGATCCAAACCACCTCAGATTGGTGGTTGTCTGTGTGTCACTTTGGTTGCATATTACCTTTCTCAAAGACACGTTTCATTTTTCCTTTTTAATCCGACTCGGATGGAATGAGGCTGTGTCATAATCTGAGTGCCATTTGACAAGGCCAATTCCTGCACAAGGAAGATCTTCATCTTATAGTCATCGACTCATTGACGCTTGGATTCAAAAAGCAATGATGGGGTCCTGATTAGATTGAGACCCCTTTCCTTCTTGGAGGGTCAGCCTCATTGGGCAGTTTGGGAGTGGGTCGCTAACCTTAATTATGAGTGTCAACTGTTTTTGGAAGAAAAAAGGAAAGCCTTTCCTTTTTCGGCTGGGTGTCACTTTGAACCAGATTGAGACGCGTTCTTGAGTCCTTTGCCAATAACATATACTGTATATTTTTGTTGTCATAGTGCTGTGGGGGCGGTGGTGATGCTTTCTCTATCTCTCTTTCTCTTTCCAGGACACTATTCAAGACCCAGAGAATCAAGATTTTGGCTTTGCCAATTTCCACCATGACATCCACATGTGTTGGTTTCACATTTGGATCCATATCCCTATCAAGTGTTGATAATCCTAAACAACTTCTATGGTGACAACTATAATTTTGGAGTTCAAAATCGAATAACAATTTTATGTTAGCAATCTTACAAATTTTGTCAAGATTTTAAACATTAATGGCATAGAATTCTCTAATAATTTCTCGCTACAGTGATCTTGAATACCTTAATAAGTACTATTATTGTGCTCTAATGTATCAACGATTTGTACTAAAAGTATCAATGAGCACACGAAGTGTTACACCGAAAGCATTAATGTTTTGGACTAAAAGTAGCTTGACTCTATAGTCTATACCTTGTCTTTTAGAGTAATACTTTGATAACCCAACTATAAACAGTATTCTCAGGTATGAATGATTGGTATTAGATCTTGTATGGTATTATTGCTCACAATCACAAGTACTATGAGCATTAGAATATGAATTCATAAGAATCCTACGTGAGATTTCTCCACGTCCACTGAAGTGATGATCTTACATAAACTAGGCAATATCTTTGACCTATAAACACACAAAACACAATCTCAATCTTCCTTAATTTCCTGTGATGTCATATCACGCGTGCGTGTGATCAATGTAATCAAGAAAAGTGATTTGGATAAGACCTTTAGTATGATTAACCCTCACAAATCATTGCCAATGATCAAAAACCAAAGCTCGAATTTAACCTACTTAAAGGCTTAGTTTGGGATTGATTCCTGGAGTGCTTTTGAGATTGCTTCTGCTTTTGGGACAAGAGCATGGTGTTTGGTAAAATTTTTGAAAGCTGCTTTTGGTTGGAATTGCTTCTCTGTAAAGCTGAAATTGAGAAGCTACAATTTGTAGCTTTTAAAAACTGCTTTGGGAAAACACGGAGGAGCTCTCCACTGTTGTTTAATGAAATTGGACTTCCTGCCAATTCTGTCCTCCTGATCTCTCTTTGCCGTCATTATCATTATCATTCCACATCTCCTCCTTCCTCTTCTTCGGTGCCTGGTTCTCCATCCTCTTCTCTCAGATCGCCTTCTTCTTCAGCTCGTCGCTGTTGACGTCCTTCAATTCCTGGATTCTCGCCGGCCTCGCCTCCTTCCTCTGCGCAGACTTTGGGTCTTCTGGGTTATGCTTCTTCTCTGCAGATAGTTAAAGTCCCTGAATTCGATTCAGATAAAACTCCTAGTCTCCAACCCATGTGGGTCTTCTTCCTCACCAGCTATTAATACCCAATTCCAGTCATTTTTTTCTCTCTATGTTGATTTTCAATCAAAGCTCTCAACTTTGAAACCAGCTATTAGTTCCCAATTGTCCTCATTTTTCTTCTCTGTTGTTTTTCAATCCAAAGTTTCAGTCTTTAAATCAAAGCTCGCAACTTTGAACCAAAACCCACATCATGTCTATTGCTTTGGACAGAAATGGGAATAGTGGGAATGGTATGATCCCACGGTCCGGGAGGTTCATCCATGGGATGCCTTGTATTTCGATCTACGACACAAAAGGGTTTGATCAGGATTGTCGTTTGGAGTTGGAGGAGGACTCTAGTATCTCGAGGTCCTCGTCGGTTGGTAATAACAGTGACGAGTCTAATGGGTCGTCGGAGGGTGAGGTTCAGAGCTCGTTTAAAGGGCCTTTGGACACCATGGACCAGCTTGAGGAGGTTTTGCCTGTCAAGTAAGTTAGTTGGTACTTTGTTCTTAGTTGAGTTTTGATTTAATTTGGATTTTGATTGCTTGGTGTTGTTGGTTTGTTGAATTATTGAATTGCGTTTTGGAATTTGGGTTAAAAATTTGATGCTTTATTGGTTGCTTAGCATGTTAGAGGTGTTTGTTAGATACAGACCTGTTTTAAAAGAGTTACTAGCTTGTGGGTTTTCTTTGTTAGTGATTCCATATTATACAGAAAGCCCCAAATGGGATTTGAAACAAGAAAGAAAAGAAGTACCTATTAGCTAGTATTGGTTGGGGTAATAGTTTAATGCTTGCTTGCTTAGCATATTACTAGTTCTTATTGAATAAAAACTTGACTTCGAGGAATTATTAGCTGGTGTGTTTCTTTGTTCATGATCCAATATGTACTCAAACCCCAAATATTTGTATTGGATATTTAGAATAGAAAGCTCACAACTTCATCAGAAATTTGGATTTGCTTGTTTATGCTTTGTTTAGTCTTCGTGAAACTAGAGGGAATGAGAAGAATTTTCTATGTTTGAGCCTTCTGGATGTGGTTGTTATTGTTGTGTTGTGAGAAGTCCCAAGGGAAGTTGATCAAAGCACATTATTGTTGATCAAAACTTGACTTCGAGGATTTTTTGGTGATATTGTTTCCAGCTATACATATCAAATGTTTGTCGAATTGCCTAGCTTAGCATGCATGAACTTCCCCAGTCTGGTTTCTTTCTCTTTGTATTTTAATTTGATTCCTTTTCTGAACTATGAAATCGTCTGCTTTGGTTGTGAAGATTATTCCCAGCATTTTCAATTGATTGGAGCCATTACTTTCTTATTGTTCCTCTGATCGAGTTCTTGAATCAATATGTATTTATATTCTCTGCACTATTTGCTTGGATATATTGTGGTTTTCTGCTTCCTTGTGCTGACACATGCACAAAACTCACACACAAAAAACATGAATATTGGAATACATATTTTGTTTTTGTACAATAATGATGAATGTACTCTGTATTGTATTCTATTAGAAAGAGGGCATATGTTATTTGGTTATTTGGTTTGGCATCTTTCAAGCTCTTATGTCGTAATTCAATTGGTTAGTTCTAAGGTTGCCTTTTCCCAATCTATTCTCAGCGTCCTTATTTCATCCTCTTTAGATGCTATGGTATTTTTCAGTGTCCTATTTTCCTGAATCATGCCTTGTAATTTTTCATCAAGTTCAAACTGAAGGGCAGCAACCTCTTCCTGTAAAGATTGGTTTAGTTTGTGAACAGGTCTAATCATTACACTAGTTTGGTTTGGCATAAATTATTTTGAAGCTTGACTGTCACAGTTTGTGTGCTTGTATGTGTCAGAGTATGACCAAGTTGAGGAAGCTAAACCGAACTATGGCTCATCGCCTGTCCATGCTGACGACACAGGTGTCGCAGTTGGTGAAGATCGAACGCATTGAAACCACGGTTGCCAAGATCGACCAGTTTGCACCTTCTAAACAAGATAAGAGCAAGCGCTCCGAGATTTGACATATTTGGGACTTTATACTCATTACTTTACGAGAGTAGGAATTTGATTTCTTGTGATCATTCTCATAGCATTCTCTGGTTTTTTTAATTCGAAAAACTTATTTCCAAATGTAGTGGTGTGATCTAAATATTTAAATAATAGTCCAACGTCCGAGTTCTCGTGTCATGTACTTGTGTTTTCTCAATGAGATTAGTGATGTCTCAATAGTTGTTTTTTTTTTCCCTTTCCGTAGAGGTGATGAACCGACCGGTCATAAAGAAATATTCAATCATGCACATTCTTCACTCAGGGGTGTTATTGAGCGCACTTTTGGAGTATGGAAAAAAAAAAAGGAGTATTTTACGTGATATGCCACATTTTCCGTATGAAAAACAAGTGAAGATAGTTATTGCTACTATGGCTCTTCATAATTACATAAGAAGATATGCTCAACGAGATATTGATTTTGATGAAAGTGGAAATTATTCAAGTGAAGAGATGGAGGATAATGAACATGATGGAGATGGTCCAGGAAGACAAGAAATAGAAGTGTTAAGAAATGCAATTGCACAAAGTCTAATGAATGCATCTACTTAGCATTTAGTTGCAAATTTCAAGTGATTTTAATATATTTTGTGTAATGGTTTCCGTTGAACTATGGTCGGAAAATTAATCCAAATATTCTAGATGAGATTTTGTGTAATAGTAAAACATAATATGCATATTGAAGGGTTTAAAGTAAATATTTTATTCGGTCCAACCAAGGTTTCAAGAATAATACATGAGAATTTTTTTTATTTGGTATGGTTACATAATCAAAAAATAAAATTATGTATTTTAGTAGCATATCTTAGCATGTATGACCATTTTGGTAATTATACCCAGCCAAAGCACTTTTGCTTTGCAACTTACCAAACACCTAGAAATTGCTTTTGGATCTCACAGCACTTTTAAAAACAGTTTACCAAACACCTCAGCTGCTTCTCCTCACAGCAAGTTCGGAAGTGCTTCCTCTCACAGCAAGTTCGGAAGTGCTTCCCCTCACAGCACAGCAATCCCAAACTAAGCCTTAGTAAAGGAAACCCCTTTGATTCCCAAGACTGGAAAAAACTTCAAGCCTGCAAGAAAAGCTAAAACCCAGAAGGACCCCATTAAGATATCATGCGTGAACCTTCAGGATTAAGCAGTTGGCACAGATAAAACAAGGGAGAAGATCAGAGACCGGGTCCATGATGGGTCATTTTTCCACCAAGAACATGAAAAAGAGAGAAGAATGTTACTGGTTTTTCCGAGTCTCACAGATCGAACTGGACCCTCAAAACCAGTTGAATCTTAAACGATCACTCTCAGAACTTGTGGTTGCTCTTATTGTAATCTAAAAGTTGTGAGATTAACATCACGTGCGCTATTAGTCAAAAGTGGGTTTTATAGTTTTATATCTACAAATCGATGAAAATAGCCCCTATGACATTCAAGCCAAGTGACTTCATATTTTTCTAGCTTTCACTTGAATATGGAAATAGTAGGCGCCTAACTATCATACTCGATAATGGAATTATATATTCAAGCAGCAGCCAACCAGGTGATCCAAACTTGTGGCCCTTTTAACAAGGATCCAATCTAATCCATATATATCAGATATGTCACCATCGAATCCACAACATGCAATGGTACAACTTTAATTTTTCTTCTTAAAGTTATTGTCGTCATCATTCTTACAATTATGCCCGCTTACTTGACTCGAGCAGATGCTCGGATCTATCAAGAGATTTCGAAATAATGAAAAACTTTACGATACATGCAGGACTTGTTGGTAAAGCTCATTAAATGAATATGAAATACTCTTTTTTAGATTACATATAGATTAGGGGTTGTGTATGGTAGTGAGATGTTTATCATACACTTATTTTATATCTAATTAAACAAAAATTACAATTTAGTTGAACTAAATTTATGATATTTACAACAAAGTTACCACATTCATTTAAACTGTTTACATATAATTGAACCAAGTTACTACATTGATAACAATTTATTCATAAACTTGTAAAAATGTCGTAGGTGGAGTAATTACCTCTAACAGAACTAAAATTACACAAACAATGACTCTACTTACTAGAATGACAACAAATTTGTTCTCATACTTGTAAATGTGTGTATGACATGTATGTATCGTAAAATTTCTCATAGATCGATTAGAAGTTGTTGTTGAAGCTCATTAAGTGAATATAAAATACCCTAGGATTACATGTAGATTACTAAAGCGACGTAAACATGTTTATCGCTAAATAATGTAAGGTGTAAAAGTAAACATAAACACAGAAAGATCGAGATATCACCATATTCCCACAAAAACCTTTGCTAAATCTTGTCAATTATTCCTTTGCAAGAATTCCTTAATAGAAGCGGGTTGTAGTATAATATATACCATAAAGAAATATTAACAATCATGAAAGGTGTTCAACGTTTGAATTGATCCTCTCCCTCTCGATCAATAAAAAAGAAAACTGTACATACAATTAGCAGTCACGTTTTACACCTCATTCACCTAATTAGGCATAAGTAGTGAAGCTATAATCTTAGAGCAGCCACCAACTTTAATTGATTACATGAACTTTGATGATGTACCAATCACCAAAGTTTTGATTAGAACATGCATCAACCATAAGTGGATATAGAAAAAGCAGCCCAGTTTTTTCATTTCAAGACTTATATTCTTTTATGCCTACATCACTCATCACTTAACTTCTCTAGTCAACTTGCCATTTGTTATCATTATAAAGTGTTTTTCTTTATTTTTATTGTTAAAATCCCCTTATTGATGTGGGATAAAACTTAATGCTCCTTGTGTTAATCACCCACTAATACGAAATCATCTTCTTACGTCTCTTGAGCTTACATATTGGAGCATTAAGATAAAGCAGCCTTGTATTATTATATGACTCACGCTCATCAAATCTCATAGAGTTGCCTTCACTAATCGATCACATGCCACAATTCTTCTGAAAACAATGATTATAATTGCGCACACAATAAAAATCAACAATCGTCGACCATGTCCCAATGAAAGAAAGAATTTCATAGAACCATTGCAACTGACATTCTTATGTGAGGCTAAATTGTACCCATAATTGGAAAAGGGGATTAGTCTATGGCTCTAAGCATAAAAAGATACTGTGTAAATTAATTAAAGTATTAAACGATTGTTGAGTTCTACTTGAGTTGGTACGAATTCGAAATAGAATGACTCAGCCGATACGCGTTATCATAATACAAGTTACCACATTGTGTATATTGAGTTAAAATTCAGCTCATTCAACACGATATCTTAGAAGCTTAACTCGAATCAAAGATATGAGCATGATAGAAATAAATTTGTATCAACACCTTATCATTTTTCTTTCTCACACAAGATGTGGCATCCAACACTAATGCACAAGTTATTGATGAGGTCATCTCCAATGCTCTTAATCCCAATTCCAAAAACTCAAAATAGGTTAGATAATCACATAATTTCAATCAAATATGATGTGCTAGATGCCAAAACAAGGTGATGTGAAAATGATCTAAGTAAGAAGGTGCTCCAAACATCGGATTCTTATCCAAACTATTAGGTTATGTTTGTTTCACCGGACTGTCATACCTCTCCTTAATTTCTATAAGAGTCCTGGACTCCTCAAGCCTGGATTATGCTATGTTATTCCCTAACCCATGTTTGGTCAGTTAGGACTAAAACTAGAGCCAACACCATTGACATGAAGACCCGAGAGGCTCCAAACGGCAGCTGATTGGAACTCTGCCATCAGGCCACCTCCGGCAGGCGCAGCAGCTGGGTTTGATCCATCTCGTCATCGCCGACGTTTCTCTTTCCTCGGCTGGTCTGGTTGCTGGTTGTGGAGAGAGAATCGGACCTCGAAAATCTTGGGTTCTCCTGCAGTTTCTGTACAAATTCCGGCTGCTCCGGCAATGTTTTGAGGTGCATAAGATATGAAAGTTGATCTGCTCTTCGTGTTCTACATGCTAGTATACATGGTTTTTGAATTTGATAAAATTTTGGAAGACTTGATTTCTGGGTATTCGGCCACCGTTGCTATAACCTTCTGTGGCAGTGATTCTAGGTTCAATTGGGGATAGAAAATGAGGTTGGGGACCTCGGCAGAGACCTCCTGGACAAACCCAGGTGGGCCGACGAAGTCGAGGAGGTAGAGGTCGCTGATGTCAGAAAGAGGGAGGCTTTGGGTCGCGACGGGGCAGTAGAAGGTGAGAAGGAGAGCTTCCATAATCCCATGGTTTTTGGGGGGTTTATGGTAGAAGGTGTTTATGAGAATTTGGGACTCTAGAGTCTCATTTAAAATAGTCCTTGAAGTTGCCAAACATGGGATTAGTGTAACACAAGCTAATAAGGATATCCAATCCAATCCAATCCCATGAAACAAACATAGCCTTATTTCCTTTTATGGAAGTGTTGACTTTTATAGACATTTTGGAATCCCAAAAAATCCTAATTTGCAACAAATTTTACAACTAATACCATACTTTTCCCTAACAAACCAATTAATACAAATTCAATGGAACAAACAATGTCAATAAGAATTCCTAAAGGAAAATTTATAGGGAAAGCTTTGGCTCAAATGAACTCAATTAAAGCTTTGGCTCTAACAATTTATAGGACTATTTTCTTTTTAATAAAATCATATCGATTTGTCATTTAACTGAAATCAAAATGGCTGTTACATACCCTCCTTCTGTCATTTATGGACATATAAAAAGTTGTGGTGGTACCGCACACCGGTACATAGAAATAGGTCAACTCATTGAACACTCCACACTCACTTATTAAAAGCAAGCCTATAAACTATGGATCACTATGATATAGTAGATAGGCAAAGTAAAAAAAAAAAAACTTAAATAAAATTTAGCCCTAAAAGACTTGCCCACTCCCTATGAAGCCTAACGGCCTTATCCTAGCCCCAAAAAGAGCAAGCCAACCCAATAGCCCTAGGCAAGCTTGACTGCAACATTGATTCGACGCTGTCAAGACCACATCGAGGGCAATCGTGCAATTCTTGAGAGTGCCGACGTCCTCCACCTCCACCATAGAGCTGACTCCCAGCAGGGCCACCCAAACCCTGAAACCCATCACCAAATCTTATCGGAATTAGATTGACAAGGGGAGTCTCGTTTTGGGGTTGATCATTCTTGTTCCATCCTTCACCGGAAAATGCAGAGATGTTCCCTATATCAGATATAGCTGTACAACAGATGACCACAGAATTCCTCTGTGTTTCCTTGGTAGATTAGAATAAGTTAGGTCAAAACCCGGCTCGCGAAGCCTATCGTAGCGCAAAAAACCGCCGCAATCACAGGTGATCCTCCGATCGAAGACTATGGCTCTTTTGTAGAAAAACAAGGAATACTTGAACGACAAACGCCTGAGTTGCCATAGATGCCAGCACATGGACGACTCCCAAGAAGTAGGATGACAGTGATGGCTAGGAGCAGTGAAGCCGATGGCTACTAGGGTTTAGGGGAGCAGTAGCCATTCTCTAACTTACTTATTCAGGACTATCAAATAATAGAAGTACAATATGATGGATTTGAAGGGTTCATACATTATTTTTTACTTTCATATTAAGTTGTGGATTGTCATTTTTCACTCTCTCGTACTTATATCTTTAGTAATTGTATCTCATGTGAATAAATTTTCGCAATTACCTCAAAAAAAAAAAAAAAAAAATTTCATACGGTGTATCTGTCCATGAATTAAAAGTAGTTGGGCTTCATATTCAAGATTTATAACATGCTGATTAAAAAATAGACTACAATATCTATCTATCACCACTCTTTTCAACTATCAATAACTGTTTAGACAAATAATTATTACGTACAATTGACACCGGTTTTCTAAACTTTAGTCGCCTGATTCAACATTTAAAATGTATCTATATAATTTTTTTGAATAAACAATAGAAAGATTTTTTTTTTCAACATTATTGCCAATATTATCGGCATAAATCAAATTGTAGAAAGTACCATAAATCCGACACATTTATAAGTGTATAACAAAATTTAAAGTTAGTTACTCTAACAAACAAATCTATACTTCCAATTAGGCTAAATCTAACCCATGAGAATCTACCATTCCAACGTCCATGAAATATGATTGAGAAAAAAGAAAAAGAAAAAAAAAGTGAGAATGAAATTAGAAGGGAAAACGGAAAAAAAAAAAGGAGGGAATTTTGTAGGGCCTTGAAGCAAGTTGAAGAGTCCACGTGGAAAAGACGACCCAAGCAGTCCTGCGTCAAAAAGAGTCCCTGAAGCCGTATATTAACCAGAGTAGAGTCGGCTCTGCTTCATCACCTTCACTCACACCCTCGCTCTGTTTTCTCGCCTTTTTTCTCTCCAATCCATTTTTTTTCCCTTCCAAGGGTCAAACTACTTAAACAAAACACCATTTTGAGACCAATACAAAAATGGATTAGCATACTACTCGAACTCTGGGTTTTGGCTTGGTTTTGTTCAGGTGTTCATCCGAAAATACAGGACAGGAGAAATAAGAAGAAGAAAAATGCTTCAAGAGGTTGGTTTTGATGGGATTTCCGTGACAGGCAATACGGAAAGTGGTAGTGAGTCTTCTTCTTCTGCTTGTTCTGAGCAGTTTCAGAATTCAATGCATGAGTCTATCAACTCTGGTTGTCATTATGATGAAATCTCACAAGCTGCAAATAAGAGGCTTAAAGAAACTCCAATCGACTCCAATGAAAAGGTTCCCCCTCCCCCCTTTTTTTTTTTTGGTAACTATATCTGTATTTATATCTTGGATAGGTCTTGAATCTTGGTTACTTTTTCTGTGGGGTTTAACATATATCATTTAGTGTTGCTTTGAAACTTGGTGTTTTCATGGGGTTTTAATTTGTTTCTTTGGGATTCTTTTATTTTTTCTTTGTTCATGAACCTAAGCATTTTGATGTTATTTGCAATTTTCTATTTTCTTCTCCATTTTCTGTTTCATTGTTTCATGATTTCAATCGTATTCATAGCATGAACAAAAGGTGAACAGAAAAATGATTACAGAGATTAGGGTTGGCTTTCTTTGGTTCAGATTATTTCAGTTGTTTTTGCAGTGTCTTTGTTAGTAATGCATCCGTGTTACTATTACTACGTTTCAAAATTTGTGAACTAACATCTGTGTTCTGTTCTGGTTGTGCTACATTCTTTGCAGGCTCAACTGGCTCAAACCCTTCTAAGCTTACCACCACTTGGTTTGTCACTTGGGAGGACGCCCTCTTTCTTGGACTTGAAAGAAGAATTGCCCCGCAAACGAAAGAGTAAGCGTGCAGCTGAAGTTAACGTTCAATCGATGTCCGAGAAGGAAAAATTGAAAGCTTCTAACTTCTGTGCCTCGTTACTCAGAATTGGTTCATGGCAGGTTGGTAGTCTCGATCTGGAACACTTTATATAGTAAATAAAATGAACTTTTCCATTCAATTTTGATTGTAATATGTGCAGAGAGTAAGTGAACATGAAGGAGACCTGGTTGCAAAGTGTTACTATGCTAAGCGAAAACTGGTGTGGGAAATCTTGGATAGTGGTTTGAAGAGCAAGATTGAAGTGCAGTGGTCTGATATTATCTCTTTGAGAGCTGTCATTGAAGAAAACCAACCTGGCATTCTAGAAATTGAGGTTATGCTTCTTTCAACTAGTAATTAGAATTATACTTTTTAGCAGGCTGCATATTGCTATGGTGTGGTATCTTTGTTAAAGTGGTGATACTTTTGCAGCTAGGCCAGCCACCAACATTTCATCGAGAGTCTAATCCACAGCCAAGAAAGCACACTATGTGGAATCCCACAACAGATTTCACCAGCGGTGAAGCTCTCATTCACAGGTAAAAACATCTTTATTTTTGTTACTGTTACTGCCAAAATACAGTTTTAGTGTGCACAAACAATGAATAGCTCCCGTCTGCACATTTCTGTATTTTGAACTGTTCAAACTGCGAGTAATTGGGCTGAGCTGATGTACTTGTTCTCTTTCTGTAGGAGGCATTATCTTCAGTTCCCGCCTGGTTTGCTTGACAAACACTATGAGAAGCTTATACAATGTGAAAGCCGGTTTTTAGAGTTGAGCCAAAGACCTTTCCCAAGCCAAAGATCTCCGTACTTCCAATCACACGATGGAGGTGCAAATATTTCTTTTGAATTTGGTAGCCATGGAGCAGAAATCCCCTCCAAGTTACCGTTACAATTCCCAATACATCTGGATCCTCAACAAATTCATACATATGAACAAGCCAAACCATCTCTTTGTTACACAGATTCTACTTCACCAATATCAGGTATTTACATCTCCTCCTTCACCGTAGCTTTTCTTAGGCTTTGAACACTACTTAAGTCGAACGACACACTAATGTTGTCTTCCCAAATATTTTGTGACGATATAGTTATGGATTTTTCTTCGCCTTTAGATGAGGTCATCGGCAACCAAGGAGTTGAAAATCAGTGTATGCCATCATCATGGGATCCGCAAGTCATTGCATATCTTCTAGGGAGAGATCAAATTCCAGCACCGGTTTCTACAGCAGAAGCTCAGTTCAATCCAGCCATTCCTTGCCAAAACTTCAATGAACCAATACCTTATAATCAAGAGTCCCAAATGCTGTTCAATATCGAAAAGCAGTTGTTCAGTCACTTGCAGATTCAGTGTCACAGCAATTCACCAGGCTCATCAATAGCATTTCCAGAGAATTTGAATCATGGAGCGATTACTGGTACTAATCAAACAGGCTATGACCAGGAAATGAGTGCTAACACAAACTTGATTCCGGGTGCAAGGGATCATACAGGCCAGACGCTTCCATTAGGCTGGGTGATGGCACCTCTACCAAACAGCTGGGGTATGCCGCCTCAAGTTGTTCCTTCGAGGCACTCAGGAATGCACCCAGCTGATAACAACTCGAGGTATTCATCTTTCAATCAAAATCCAACAACAGATGACTTTGCCGCTTTCAACAACTCGGAGAACCGCTGGAGATGACTGCCTCACAAGGATCAACAAATGGGAAGATCTACAAGGGATGAGTGTATTATATTTCTCAGCTTCAGCCCTCTGTTAGGTTTTTGTTTTAATCTTTTCTGTAAAATTCTAGTTCAGCTAGATTAGGCAGTCTGATGCCCCCTTTAGCTTTAGTTAGTGTCTAGCATTTCCTTTCCGAAATTGATTTACTCACAAGCATTGAGCATTGGCAATGGTTGGTCCTTGAAAATTCTTCATGCTTGGGTTCAAAGGTTTCAGCAATGATCACACAATTGAATCTGGGTCATTGTACACAAATAAAACAAAAAAGAATCATATATATACAGAGGCACACCTGATAAATTGCTTTCTGTTACAATATGAAAGACCCAAATCACAGTGCCAGAAATATAGAGAATGCCAGTGTAGAAGCATAGTCTCATCTACCTGGAAGTTCAAAAAGTAAAAAGGCTAGCTCAGCAACACACTCAACTTGGGTCAGTCATTTCTCCTACTGTGAAAATATTGACACCATAACTAGACAATAAAGTTTCAAGAATACAAGATCATACATGGTGCAGAACCAAGAGACTGCAAGATTTGAACCAGTAGCTCCCTACCGCATAAACAAAGTGGCTTGAATCAGCAAAATCCAAGTCTTCAAACTTGAGGGTCTTCGGCAATAGCTACAGGACCTTCTTCAGGCCTGGCTTCAACTTCAGGCTTGGCTTCAACTTTTAGGTCCAACCCTGCAGGAGGTTCTCCATCTCCTTCTCCTTGTGCATTCACCTCACTGAAACTCCTCTTCTTCGAATTCGACCTCTCCTCCTCAGGCTTGGCTTCAACTTGTTCATATTCACTCGCCGCCTCCTTTACCTTCTCTTTCCCCTTCCCCTTCCCCTTCACTTTTCCTTTCCCATTCGCCTTCCCCTTGCCCTTGGCATTAGCATTAGGATTGGCATTGTCCTTAACATTAGAATTGGCATTGTCCTGAACACTGGCATCGGCATCTTGTTGAGGAGGAAACAGGGGCGGTTCGCGGCCGCTTAGCTTGCAGAACACCCTTTCAACAGTTTGATTGATTTCCTTTCCCATTCCATTGTTATCCAAAATCAACTCCCAAACCGACTTGGAAGCCTTCTCCAGCACTTGGGTCTCAAGCTCCTGCCTCAGAGCATCAAACAGCTCTCTTTTCGTCTGCTTCTCGGCCCCGGGAGTGTTGAGAACTCGGCTTTGCTCCGCCATTTTGATAGTCGTGCTCTTCAGCTCTTCCTGCAACCCACCACCACCGTCATCAAAATTTACAATTGCAGCTCCAAATTGATCAATGTAAACAGAAAAAGATGAATAGGGAGAGAGAAAGAGAGGGAAATTTACATTGGCTTTGAGCTGGTTGATGATCTTCAATCTGAGAGAGTCAATGGTGCCGTCGTTCATTAGAGACTCCAATACATCTTCTGGGCTTATCACCGAAGAAGAACCCATTCTTCAATTCTCCTCCAATTTTGCAATTACGAAACCTCAAGCCCTAATTCTCCGATTCCGATTGCGCGCGCTCTCTCTCTCTCTCTCTTTCTCTCTCTGCAAGAGCCCTAATTTGCAAACCTTCGTGTAAAACGGCGTTATAGCTACAGTTTCGATTTGGAAAGTTTCAATTTGTATCATGAGAATGGGCTTGGTCATGGGCCTTCACTAGTAAATTGAGCCCAAATGCAAAGGTAACTATGTAGTTCCAATCCAACAAAACTAATGACACATTTTACTTGCATAAAAATGTAAAATTTACATGAAAATGAAACTCCTGACTCCTGAGCATAAGGGATTCTGTTACCTCAACGTGATCGCACCCTAATGGAATGTGGTAACTTGCATTTTAATTCTTCTATTAGTAAGATACAGAATTTTGCTACACCGAGTAAATAAATGTGACATAAGAGGTATTTAAAGGTTTATTAAGTGAGGTTAGCAAAGGAAGTTTTGGATGGAAATCATGATTTTGAACAAATCTTTCTTTTTTGACACATATTTTTGTGTGCTTAGCATTATTTTGTTCTGCATGGTGTGGACATCATTAGTCTCGCTTGCTTGCATAGATAAGTTAGCCTGTCTAGCTTGTATGGACGTGCCTCCCTAATTTGCATAGATTGCTTGCAAGAGCTTGCCTTCCCAGCTTGCATTGCATACTTGGCAGGCCACACCCCCAATTCCATTTATTTTATGATCCAAGTTTCTTAAACCAAAAGGTTATAGTGAGTTAATAGATTGAGGGTGTGGCTAGTCAAACAGATTAATATATGTTTATGAAATTGATTTCAGTTGACTGGCCACACCCTCAATATATATCTGTTTCTAAAACTCACTATTAGAAGAAGTCATAAACTGAAATCAATCTCATAAACTTCAACGATATCTTCTTTTGTTCAAGAATTAATCAAAGCCTTTTGCCAATGGCCTGTCAACATCCTCCTCGGCTGGAAGTGATGAGGCCTTCCCAATGCGAGGCATTAATGCTAAGTACTACTAGAGATGCAAGTTTGCTATGCACCCAGTTCGAGTTACAAATCAAAGCAACACTTGGGATACATTCCTTCTTCCATATCACGACTCGCTGGCAGTGAGGAAAGATGGTTCGGCAGGCGGCTCAAAAGCTACTATTTCTGATATATCAAAGTCGCTTTCCCGCCTAGAAGTTCCAGACAAGGCTCGTGAATCCCTGATAGACAAAATATTACTAGAAGTCTATAATGCTACTCCTCGTGATAGCAAGGCGAGAGTGACTATGGCGGTGTTCATAAATGTTTCAGTAGCGCAGAGCCAACGTACTAAATTTTAGGGAGTTGTATGCATGGTCAGTGCTAGGGCACCCAATTTGTATGGATAAGGAGATTATGGTTGGTTTAGAAGAACATGGACATGTTTTTTTAGTTTCTTTGATTTTATCTGCTTGGATTTTTAATTTTTTTTTCTTGTACTTTTAGTTTCGAATCAATGTGGCAATTGCTTTTTTTGGGGTACTTTTGTTCAGACACTGCTGGGATTCCTCCGCTAGTGTGATCTCCTTTGTTGTCCTTTCTAAGTTCAAGAACTAGGCCCAAAACTTCTCAACTTAAACTCTCTAGCAATTTCCCTCCCGCAGTGATATTGGCTTTACTAGAATGATATATATGTCCGGGCGTATTTCTTCTAAATGCTTTGAGGCGTGACTTTTGCTTAAGCTTTTACTGAAATAAGCTTATATTATTTCATTACAACATTAGATTGTCACCAAAACTTCTCTGATATCAAAGAATCATATCAAGTACTTAGACATTCTATCTTTTCACTGAATATACAAATGGCACATAGCGTACTCCTGTTGGCTTTGAAGGGTTATCCTTCCGCTGATTGTTCTGCTGTCAAATGACTGAAATCTATCACAATTTTGACGCATTGGCATGCAGCAAATATTCAGCTTTGCTAAAGATATGCAGGGTTTATTTCCAAATCTCGAAACAAAACTCATTTAGCGGTCATCTTCATCTTTATCCAAGGAAGCTGATAAATAACTCAAGATAAAACCGTCTAGATCTCCCTCAAGGACAGAATCAGGATCAGAGACTTCATAATTGGTTCTGAGATCTTTCACCATGCGGTATGGCTGCATCAAAAGCAGCAATTTAGCAAACAAAAGTTATTGCGACTTAAATTGTTGATGTATATTGTTGATGTATGACCGGAAAAAGAAGGGCTTGTTAACAATCGGAGGATGGGCATACCTGGAGCACGTAGCTGCGTATCTGGCTGCCCCAGGTTATATCAGTAAGAGATTGTGAATATTGTGCATTCTTCTGAGTCTGGCGTGCCATTTCAAGCTGGTCCACTCTTGCTTGGATAACAGCCATTGCTGAAGCCTTATTCTGATGTTGTGATCTGTGCATTCAAGAAAAAAGAGACCTAGGTAATTAGGGATAACATTGGCAATCCTTAGTTTCAACTCTCAAATATGGAAAGCAAAACATGAGAGGTTAGGGTTGCACAGACATGTGTAAGCCTTTCGTACCTTTCATTTTGACAAGTGGCAGTTATTCCAGTGGGAATGTGAACAATCCTCACAGCACTATCAGTCGTATTAGCGTGCTGGCCTCCAGATCCCCCCGAACGAAAACGCTCGATACGCAGATCAGATTCATTAATTTGTACATGAGCAGATACATCTCCCAGGATTGGAGTCACAGCGACAGCAGCAAATGAAGTATGTCTGCGCTTATTACTGTCAAAAGGTGAGATACGTACCAACCTGTGCACTCCTACTTCTGCTTTGGCATATCCAAAAGCATATTCACCATCAACTTTGATAGTTGCCCGCTGCAAGAATAGAATGATCTGAAGTTAAAAACATAGCACCAACCTACTATAACTTCTGATTGAAATAACCCACAAAAATGGAAAAACTAAATTGCACGCCAATCTCTAATTTAAAGGCTTTATTAGTGTTCAATATGAAACGAGTGGCCTATCAATAAGAAAATTTTCCTTTATTGGTAAGTAACTACTAGATATGTTTCAAGGATTCATTTGACTAATAAGAAGGATTGGTGATGAATGGTAAGAAGGTGAACCTTGATTCCCGCAATCTCACCAGGCATTTCATCCACCACGGTCATTTTATATCCACGGCGTTGAGCCCACATTTTATACATCTGCATGACCATCGCTGCCCAGTCATTGCTCTCTGTACCCCCAGCTCCCGATTGCACCTACATTACATGACAACAATGAAAGGTTTGATTATCGTATATCGAGCAGAAATGCCAAAACTATGGCCAATATATGTTAAATATAGGAAAATTTGAGATAGAAAAGCATCTCACATATATCACAGACCTCTATATAACATGAGCAAGGATCCTGCTCCCCAGCTAACAAAGCTTGGGTCTCTTTCTCCTTTGAAGTTCTTCTCATCTCAAGTAAAGCCTTCATGGATTCCTGCAAAGGAGAATCCAGGTAACTAAAAAGCACAATGCATGCTGTTCACAGTGTTGAAAGTTAAAATACATTACTTAAAAGAAAACTATTTAACTTCTATGGTAAGGATTGAACTTTCAAGAACTTAACCATTGCTTTTTGGCATTAATGTACAGTGTTACATTTATCGAAGGCTCAACCTAACAGAGGAAAGCAGCTATTGGATTCATTTCTACAATGTACCAATTCTATGTTCTCCATTAAACTACAACCAGTTCACATATCAGAGTACATCCCAAATCTAGAATAGTCAGTGAATAGAACAGAAAATTGTTGCTAATTGTTCAAGATGGCACAAACCATGTAAAACATGCCTATGAGAAGTATTGAGAGCCCACCGATTCCAACTCCACGTCATTCTCCTCCCGAGCAAGCTTTATCATGTCCACATGCTCAAGCAATTCCTGCTCAAATGCCTTCACTTCTTTCATTTTTCCCATCAGTGAACCATGCTCGCGACTTATCTTCCCGGCATGTACAGGATCATTCCAAAGGTCTGGCTTGTTCAGCTCCACTGATAACATATCCAACCTCACCAGCAACTTCTTCCACTGTCACCACAAACAAGAACTTTGCACTTCAAATTCAAGTCATATACAAACTTAAAACCAAAAGTTGATTATTGATTAGCAGCAAAGTTGTAATGACAGTTGCTAAGTTTAAACTCACTCTATCACATACAAAGTGCATTAAACCAAACGATGATTAGCAACGAAATTATGCATAAAAATGAGACTCATAAATTACATAAGGACAACAACAATCAGTGATTTGAAGCTGTACCTGCAAACGCTTCTTAATAAGATGAACTGATTGGGCAATTGCAGCAGCGTGACTCTTCCAATCACTCTCATCCTCTGCCATAATTGACCACTCACTATTAAGGATTCGATCAACTGTGAGCCCATCAGCGGTCGAAGGCTCCTGAGCAGCCTGAGTCCCATAAAATCGAACCAAGCTACAAGTTGCAATTCCACCATGAAACCCACATAAGCTTCTCACAACTGGAACCCCCAAATTAGAAGAAAGCCCAAAACTTTCACCGGAAGCAATTGAGTTTTTGATGTTCTGGAGAGACCCAGATAGGGTTTTAGAGGTTTTGGGTGAAAATGAAGAAGACCCAGGATCCAAAACCCCCGGAATTTCAACTGAGCTTGTGACATTCTGAGGTTTTGGGGGTTTATTGAGATAACCAAATTGAGATTCAGCTTTAGGGTTTCGGCAGAGAACCCCCCAGCATCTACTACTACTTGCTCTTTTTCTGAACAGGAAAGATGACATTTTTAGGGTTTAGCAGATTTTCTTCTTCTCCAGGGTTTTAACCGGAGCTCCAATAAATTTAGAAGAAGACCAAAACGACGACGTTCAAGCACATAAGCTCGCGCATTTAAGCGCAAAACGGCGTCGCTTTATTGACAAAAATGTCCTTCCCTCTTATTCTTCAACCCGCCAATGTCTTCTTCACCCCTAAAACCCTCACCAGCTTCCCCAAAGCCTTGAGCTCAATTTCAATGTCAGACCAACCCGAACCCACAAAACCCACTTCCCAAAATGCCCTCCAAGCCACGCAGAATTACCCTGTGCCCCTCTCCCCGCCTCTCCCACCCATCTCAAAGAACATAGAGCTGGCGAGAGCCATGTCCGCCTCTTCCAAATCCAGCCTCTTTTCTCTGTCGCGGGACGACGTCGTTTACGAGGACCAGTGGCTCATTGTTGTCAACAAGCCACAGGGGATTTACTGTGAGACTGTGCTGGAATCGGTCCCTAAGCTTCTCTTTGACTCGGCCGAGTCAGGTTTGCTCTCTTTTTTTCTGGACCGTTCATCTTTTGGGTCAGCTTGTTTGTTCTGTTTTGGATATTGGGTAATGGTTAATTGCTCAAAGTTAATAACTTTCAGTCCTAGTTAACTCAGTACATTGGGATTGACATGTTGGAATCGCTATGCTAATATGTAGTTGATTAACTTGAAGTTCAATCTATTTAAAGGTATCCAAAAAGTTCAAATTTTTAGCTCTGAATGCAGTTTTTCATGGATTTAGGTTTGATTCAAAGCATCAAAATGTGCTAGTGCCACACATTTGGTTATGTTCAGGAAAAGCTGTGTAGTGTCATTAGATAGTGAAATGCTCCCTACTTGAACTATTGAGAGGGTAGAGGATAGAATAGGAGCTTGAGTTTTTATTACACTCTTCCATGAATATTGAGTCGAGTTCAAATTACCAGTTGCAGGGACTGAAGCTATAGTGCCAGAGCTCCATCTTGCAAACCGTCTTGATCGGGACACTAGTGGAGTAATGATAATAACCAAGTCACATAAAGTAGCTGCCAAACTTGTTAAGGCATTTACTGATCATAAAGTTTCCAAAACGTACATTGCACGCTGCATTGGCTCAGCTCCGAAATGGGAAAGAATCACTGTTAGATCGGGTCATGGTCGGTCAAAGTTTGGGGCCTGGAGGGTGTATGCTGCTTCAGATGTAGGCCGGACACTTCCAGGTGGATCAGTAGTCAGAGACATGGAAACATCATTTGAAGTAATATCAATAAATGGACAAGGGATCTTCAAAGAGCCATCTGAGTTTAGAACAGATGAAGATAATATTGTAGTAGTTGAAGAAAAATCTGTAGTAGATGGAGATGCAAAGAAGGATGAGATTCTGGTGAGAGCACGTCCTCGGAGTGGAAGGACGCACCAAATCCGCTTGCATTGCCAGTATCTTGGAATTTCGATAAGAGGGGATGTTAAGTATGAGGGTGTCTACGAGTGGAAAGGGACAACATATGAAGGCCATGAACTTCATGCAGAAAGCTTGTCTTTGGAGCACCCTATTACTGGTCTTCCTGTATTATTTCGAGCACCCCTACCATATTGGGCCAGCCAGGCGTTGCAGCCATAGTTATGTTTGGAGGTTCTTGGTGTTACATGTCCCGTTCAGTTTTCATGCATAAAAGGAGAAGTTGTAGGATATAGTCTTGGTGTAAATCACTATGTACTGACTGCAGTTGATTCAACTTGAAGGGAGCTGAAATTTTTAGACTTTGCCTGTTTGCAAACCCGTACCCTTATTCACTTCATTACAATTAACTCTCGAGAGAAGGTCTGATGCCAAAATTGAGCTGTCATATGCCTCGAGTTACCGCAGCAGCCTCCTCGTCGCCTGAGCTCCTTATATTCAATTTTGATTGATCATACAGGCAGAATGGTTTGGAATTCAAATGTCATGAGTCATGACTACTCTTGTAAGTAACAAATTGCCAGGAAATTCTGATATACCATTTTCTTTTCAAATTTTTGTGCGCATAACTAGAATTTGCGATTGCTAGCTTGTGTTGATGTTGTCAAACTTGTTTTCCCTTAGATTCATGTATAAGTTCATCTCATAGTTGCTAAGAAATGAAGAAATAGGCGGTGATGTGTCATTATTATCATTATGTATGCTGAGCAGTATACAATTATATGCATGTAGTGCGTTGTCAACAACTATATGAATCATGAAGTGGGACAACAACACTTTACAGGAAGTTTACGATCTTTTCTTATCATTTTGGATCTTCTAGCTGAAAATTTAACCATTTATATGATTCTTTTTGGAGATATAATTATCTAATAGAGAAACGTAGTGTGCTGAACAAGGTAGAAATATCTGACTCAGTAGTTGAGCTCCAAGTCCTTTTGTAGCCTGTGAAAGTGAAAGAATCCGTGACAAATTCATGTTGATGTTGATCATATATAATATTGAATTCATGTTTGGAAAGACAAAGACTTTCAAGGTTTGTGGGTGTAGTTAGGATTAGGTTCATTTAGGATAATCAATTAAGGGCGGTAAACGTGTTACTTGGATAGAATAAGAGAATATAAAATTAAGATCTTTTACCCTTTTGCCAAGAATAGTGCAGCAAGTTTGATTCTTATTTTTGGATTAGTGAAGGCTTATCATGATCATATGGAATATTGTAGGTTCATTAGGTTTATAGACTAGGATATAGAACAAGGCTCCACAGAAATGAGATTTCTTCAATTCATTTGTTATCGTTACCCATTAGTAGTTGGTGGGGAGGCTTGGGCAAATGTGTGCTTACCAAAGACTTCATCAAAATGGTGAAGTGACCCAAGAAAAAAAAAAAGACCACCGTACTTCAACCGGCTTAAAATTCCCTCCATCTAAGAAATCACTTGCTTGGTTATAAGCACACGCTACTAAGCTTGGGAACAAAAACAATTAGGTCCTAGACTTCTCCAACCACAATTGAATTAGCTTGCACTTTCATATTGTTAAAAAATGTTTCATATTGATGACAATGACAGTGCACAAGCTTGACCCTAATTTTTAGGCAGTGTATCTACCTTCAAGGCCAAGAAAAGGATAATTTGCAACAATTATGTCGACTTCTTTATTTTTCTTCAATTTTCTTTGCACAAATGTTTCTTTACTGCAACTTGAATTCATTTGGAGTTCAAGTTAGCATCACATTGTACATTAAAAACAGTTGCTTAAAGATAATAAAAGCTTCCAGAAGAAAATGGGTGAATAATTCAATTTGAATTTGTTTAGTACTCTTCAAATTACGACCAGACTTTGAATTCACAATTTTCATCCTGGATTTCAACCAGCTTAAATCAGCAAGCTGAAAATGCTAGAACAAGCTAAAACTGTGATATTCCATACAACAGTACTAGTTTTTTTTTACCCAAAAAAAACAATACTAGTTCAATTTTGATTTATGCACAAAATGACAGAGATGGTGTCTTGACCTCATCGCAAACGCATTACAAGCAGAATGACAAAGTTGGGTTCCTAGAAATGGCACAGTAAATAGTTTAAACGTTTTTTTCTCTAATGTCAATTATCAAATTGAAGATATGCTCAGAATGTGGAAAAGGTGCAACTTTCATTAACATAATAAGAATAAGAAAAAAAAGGTGAAGTATTCTAATATATGAAATCCAAAAACTTGGAAATTTTGTGATCTTGTGAGTAATTATTGAGTTCATCTTTATCCATGGGGCTGTTGCTGATAAGACCAAAGTTTATCCATCAGTGAGAGAAAAGTACAGATCTCCCATTAATGCTGTGACAATACCTCTACCAATTATTCAAAACAACCAGTTATACTCAGTCCAAGCTTAGGAAAAATCTTCCCCAAGTCCTACCTGCCTGTCAAACAAGCTAGCTTTATAGATTCTTATGGACATGCAAAGCAATTACCGACACATATCATTTGGATAACACCTTTGTAGTTTTTAAGAGGCTGTACATAAAAACCCACCGTTGCTTCTTTGCCATATATATGAATGCTCAGAGAGAAGCTTAGAGAAACTTAGAGAAATCTACCTTTTGTGTTGTTTCATATTGTTGGAAATGGCTTTGCTGAGTGAGGGCCTAACTCAGGTTCTGATACCTGTGGCTGCCTTGATTGGACTTGCTTTTGCTTTGCTTCAGTGGTTTCTGGTTTCGAAGGTGAAGGTGTCTTTTACCTCCAGTGATGGAAATGGCTGTAAGGACAAGTTGATCATGGGAGAAGAAGAAGAGGGTATTGACAACTTTTCGGTTACCCTCAAGTGTGCTGAAATTCAAAATGCCATTTCTGAGGGTGAGCTTTCTCTCTGGTCCTCCTCTCCTTCCTTTGTTATCTGTCTTTTAAATCCTTGTATTATCATTGTTATGCTTAAGAGGAAACACGGCGACTATTATAAAAAGTCTTTGAGCTATCATGCTAGTTTCATGGTGTTTTTACACCCTGAAAAGAGTAGGAGCTAAGTTCTTGCTGCCCTTCTGTGAAGGATCAGTTTTGTTCTTTGATTTTACTTTTACTGTTGTTTTATGTTAATATTTGTACATTCTTCTTTCCTTTTCCTTTTATGTACTCTGTTGAAATTTGATCTTTGAGATGGCCTTTGAAACTTTGAACCCAGTTGGCAAATTGTACATCAATTTTAGGGTCCCCTTTTGTCTTGTGCATGATGCTCTTTTTGGCCACACCTTCATTTTTTACATATGTTAAGTATGATTCTAAAGAATTATGAGCTATCATGTTAAGGGAGTTGGTGCTTTAGGGAGACACAAAAATAGAAACAGATCCATGAGACTCCTCATAAGTTAACAGAATTGGAATTCAAAAACACGAAGGGAGGCATGTCAATAATTTGATCTTCTATGGCATATTGGCTATACATCAAATGCATTAAAATTCAGCACTAAACTATGATACAAGTTTGTGCAGTATATAAGATTGGATCTGGATTGAACTTTATTTGACTCTGATGATGTTGATCTTTGTAATGTTCCTAGGGGCAACCTCTTTCTTATATACCGAATATAAGTACCTCAGTATCTTCATGGGTGTATTTGGTGTTGTCATCTTCCTCTTCCTTGGTTCTGTTAAGGGCTTCAGCACTGAAAGCGAACCCTGCACTTACAACACAGGGAATATGTGCAAACCAGCTTTAGCCAATGCCTTCTTTAGTACTGTTGCGTTCTTGCTTGGTGCTCTTACATCAGTCATCTCCGGTTTTCTTGGGATGAAGATTGCAACGTATGCCAATGCTAGAACAACTCTTGAAGCGAGGAAGGGTGTTGGGAAGGCTTTTATCACTGCTTTTCGGTCTGGTGCTGTGATGGGATTTCTTCTTGCTGCCAATGGCCTGTTGGTTCTGTACATCACTATTAATTTGTTTAAGCTGTATTATGGGGATGACTGGGAAGGACTGTATGAGTCGATTACTGGTTATGGACTTGGAGGTTCTTCAATGGCATTGTTTGGAAGAGTTGGGGGAGGTATATACACAAAAGCAGCTGATGTTGGTGCTGATCTTGTTGGGAAAGTTGAACGAAACATCCCCGAAGATGATCCACGAAACCCAGCTGTAATTTCCTGACTAGTTGATTACTCATTTCTTGTAAACTATTGCACTGATTCGCTAATTCTTTGTTTCTTATTCAGGTCATTGCAGACAATGTGGGTGACAATGTAGGAGACATTGCAGGCATGGGATCTGACCTGTTCGGATCATATGCCGAGTCAACTTGTGCAGCATTGTTTGTTGCATCTATATCCTCCTTTGGTGTCACTCATAACTATGTAGCCATGTCTTATCCCTTGATTATAAGCTCAATGGGGATTGTTGTTTGCTTGATAACAACCCTTTTCGCAACTGATCTGTTTGAAATTAAGAACGCGAGTGCAATTGAACCTGCCTTGAAGCGACAGCTTGTTATCTCAACTGTTCTAATGACTGCTGGGATTGCTGTGGTCACTTTTGTAGCTTTGCCATCAGAGTTCACTATGTTCAGTTTTGGGACCGATAAGACTGTCAAGAACTGGTATGCCTCTGTCAGGCTCCAACATCTCGTTCTTTCCAAGGCAATGATTTTATTCTCCCATAATATATAATATTTGTTATTTGAATTAAATGTGGCCTGCAGGTACCTTTTCTTTTGTGTGTCAATTGGCTTGTGGGCTGGTCTTGTTATTGGATATACTACCGAGTACTATACTAGCAATGCATACAGGTGAACCATTTTCTTTTAGAGTTATAATCACAATGCAATTATTCACTCATAGTCTTCAAAACTCTGATGCTTATAATTACCATGTTCAATTGCAGTCCAGTGCAGGATGTGGCAGATTCTTGCAAGACCGGTGCTGCAACAAATGTGATCTTTGGTTTGGCTTTGGGTTACAAGTCAGTTATCATTCCTGTTTTCGCCATTGCATTTGCTATATATGTCAGCTTTAGCTTGGCTGCTATGTATGGAATTGCTGTGGCTGCTTTGGGAATGCTCAGTACTATCTCCACTGGTCTTGCAATTGATGCATATGGCCCCATAAGCGACAATGCTGGTGGCATTGCAGAAATGGCTGGGATGAGCCATGAGATTCGTGAAAGAACAGATGCTTTGGATGCTGCTGGAAACACCACTGCTGCTATTGGCAAGGTGAAACAGTCAGGAGACCAAGTATTGACTATGATCATTTGTATCGCTTCTTCATTTGATTTTGACATTCTTTTGCTCTTATGTGTCAGGGTTTTGCTATTGGATCAGCTGCTCTTGTTTCTCTTGCTTTGTTTGGTGCCTATGTCAGCAGAGCAGGAATAGAAACCGTTGATGTGTTGACCCCGAAAGTCTTCATTGGCTTGCTTGTGGGAGCTATGCTTCCATACTGGTTTTCAGCCATGACAATGAAGAGTGTAGGAAGTGCAGCACTCAAAATGGTGGAAGAGGTTCGCAGACAATTCAATACTATTCCGGGGCTCATGGAAGGAACAGCAAAGCCAGACTATGCAACATGTGTCAAGATTTCTACTGATGCTTCCCTCAGGGAGATGATCCCCCCAGGCGCTTTGGTCATGCTTACTCCTCTCATTGCTGGTACCTTCTTCGGAGTAGAAACTCTTGCTGGCATTCTTGCTGGTTCACTTGTTTCTGGTGTTCAGGTAGGTGACCTTTAACTGAAGCTGTTCAATTTTCTTATAGTCTTTCTTTAACCATTTCTTATACTAACTTGGTTTTCCTTCTAGGTTGCCATTTCAGCTTCAAACACTGGCGGGGCATGGGATAATGCAAAGAAATACATAGAGGTAAAGCTTTTGTTCTTGCTACTTATGGTTCTGTCATGTTCAAGTGATCGAGTTCCATTTTGAGTCATTCTGATTTCTTTCTTTTATGTGCCTGCAGGCCGGTAATTCCGAGCATGCCAAATCCCTGGGTCCTAAGGGTTCGGATCCTCACAAGGCGGCTGTGATAGGTGACACCATTGGAGATCCCCTCAAGGACACTTCTGGTCCTTCACTCAACATTCTCATCAAGCTCATGGCAGTTGAGTCCTTGGTTTTTGCACCATTCTTTGCAGCTCATGGAGGCCTAATCTTCAAATGGCTATGAGATGGAGCTGTAACAGAAATCAGGTTATCTTCGGTAAATATTTACTGGCTGAGCAGTAATGCCATCTAGTTACCTGATGTAAATTAAGTAAAAGCGGTATCATGCATGGCTACTAATTTCCAATTTTACTAAACCTAAAATGATGCATATATTGGCATCATCCCTTCTGAATTTCTGTATCTCAGTCTCTGTATCATGTATGTATATGGCCAGTTCTTGTGAGTTGAATCCGACGCTTAATATCTCATATCCATCAACTTCATTATCGAGATGTTTGCTTAACTGCTTCATATCAAGGTTAAACAACCACTAACCCGAACAAACCGTAACTTTGTAGCCAATTATAAAACAACCGTAACTTAAAGAGTGTAGTATGAAGATTGAGGGCACTATTTTGATGGTTCGACTCGAGCCCTCGACTCTAGTAATCTCAGGTACTGCTTGCAATGGCTTAGTACAACAACACTATACAGTGCTGAAGCAGATGTGCTCGGTGCTCACAGCTGAACCAAGGTCAACTATAGCACTAGTAGTGAATTGGATTTAACTGGGTGCCCTGTGACTGTTTGACAATAATATAATGAGGTTTTGAGTGACTTCCAATCTAAGCATCCAAAGTTGCAGAGCAGAACAAAATGAGTGCCGGCCCACTATGAAAATATCAAAGAATTAAGCCTGCTAGGACTGTGGAGCTAAGTGCCTTTTTGTATGTCCTTATTCTAAGCAACGTCACAATTATATGCGAATATTTCTAGGAACGTTTATTGTTTATGCTCAATCAAGATCAGGGACAAACCTGTTGATCTGAAGGTTGGTGCTAATTGAACAATATAAGATATATCCGTTTTTTTTAAGAATAGAAGAAAATTTATTAATTCAAGAGATTACATCAACGTAGATGATACTGTAAATCTCAACTACTCAAATTAGAGAAGAGGACCTACTCATACCCCTAATATAAAACAGCAGTTATAGATACCATGAGCCTATAGTGACTCAACTATAACCTACAAACAATCAACCTATCTTAGGAGTGTCAATACATTCTTACAGCCAACCTCATGAAGAGAGTAACCCCTTCCAACACCATATACCAAAACCGCCAGTATACGTGTAGGGGCATCTCCTCATTACATTGACAACAAGAAAACATCAAAATGAAAACAACTAGTCCTTAGAGACATGAAACCAAGACAAACTAAGCCCTTGCTCAATTGAGGAAGGACTTATTATACCTAACCAAAAACCAAAAAATAAAAACCTACTAACACAAAAGAAAAGGCTGTCACGAACCTCTTTCCATTCCCTCAAAGGTGATTCTAGCTTCCTAGAAACCACCACATTAAGATGGAAGCTTGTAAGGACGGTAAACTCAAATCTAAATTTCCAGTTTCTAGGCCATGGATAGAGGCACCACGAGCCCCAACCCAAAGAGAAATCTCACTATTCCTTTCCGTAGCCACCAAACCCATATCAAATCTCAATAAAACCTGATAACACGTTTGCGAGTCACTTAGTTACATACTGTCGACAAAATTCATAAGTTATGTCAAGTACTTGTCGAAGATGAGATGTTCTTTATTACTACTTAGCACATCATAACTCATTAGGCGCATGATCATGGTTCATAAGTCATAACCATGTAACATTACTTGGCAAATAATGTTTGCAAAAACTATAGCATTGGAGTGTGGCCTAAGACTTTCATAATGGTATGGCACAATTGGGAGGTCCATGCCAAAGTCCCATAAAGGAAAGTTGAATATGAATAACCTTTTTGTTCCTCACAAAAGAGGCTCAGCAATCTTTTTTATTCTAATCCTAGCTTAACCTACCCTAATCTGCAAATTAAGTATTAAAATTTTCTTCGTAATCCTAGCCAAAATGGATTACGAAGATAAATGTCATCAATGCCAATCAGGATTTAGTGATTTACCCATTTTGAACTTTTGGTTGTAAACCACCAGACTACCCAATCAGGGTAGGTAGCTGCAGGGGCACTTCCGTAAACTCACATGGCCTCACACCTACGTGTCGCGCCCAATTGTTGCAGTCTCCATTTCCGTTAAGGCCCAATCCCGCACCGCCATATCACACCAATGACCAGCTGAGCTGATGTGGCGATTTCCCACTCGTCCACGTCATCGAACTCAGAGTCTTACCCGAGCTGAAATGAACTTTTTAACCGCAGCAGTAAAATCCGAACCGGTAGAGGCTTATATAACGGACCCCCGATTGCTACGACTCTCACTCTGTAGCTGCAACTGTCTCTCTCTCTCTCTCTCTTCTGCGTGGTGAAAACAATGGCGTCTAGGGCTCGAAATCCTAGCTTGGCGTCCTTGATCCTTCTCTCTCTCCTCGCCGTCGCCTCCGCCAAGGTCTTCTTCGAAGAGAAATTCGAAGGTATACACAAATCTCTCTCTCTGATTCTCACTCTGTATCTGTATGTGTGTTCGATCAGTGTTTGTTTGCATTTTCGGTGAGGTTTTGTGTGTGATGTAATTGCGTTCGGTTTATGGAGGATCGATGTTGACTGTGAGTCTGCGATTCGATCTGGTTGTTTTTGCATCGTTGATTTCTGTGCGGAGGTGTTAGGGTGAATTGAATTTACTGATGTGGCATGGATCTGTTAGAAATTTGATGTATTGTTGAGTTTTCAGCTTGATTTGTGGTTTTTGGTTATGGTCATAATTGAAATGGTGAATGTGTAAGTGTACGTGTACGTTTATCTGGTCAGTGACTCAATAGGAGTTGTAAGGTTTATGCTTTTGCTTTATAGTCAATACACGATTGGCACCGGATGGAGATATCAGTAATTAAAAGGTTTATGGTTCGGTTTCGGTTCAGTGGTGTTTATTCTTTGTGTAGTGGCAGTGTAGGAGATAGTCCCATCCAAAATGGCATCATGATGAGTGAATGTGTGCTGTGTATTTGAATTTCCAGGGCTTGGTAGGTGAAAAGGAACTTTGAATTGATGCTTGTTTCTGTTGCTGAATTTGTCAATTTACCAATAAAATGTTTGTCAACTCAGTGCTGGATTTTGTTGAAGGCTAGAAAACTGAATTGGTTTTCAGCTTTGGTAATTCAATGAGGAAAGCGACATGTCTTGGTCAGAGCAACAGAGACATGGAGTATTAGTGTCAACTAGTAGCATATCTCGTTCAACTAGGATAATAATGACTGTAAAAAGCAAGTGAATAAGTTTATTTCCATGGTAAATGTAATATTTCTACATCTCTGAGCTCTCTAGCTCTTTTGCGGTAAGATATTTTTCTTGTTCTGTTATCTGACCTTCATTTCTTTTGTTTTTCCTGTATGATTTCACAGATGGATGGGAGAAACATTGGGTTAAATCTGACTGGAAGAAAGATGAGAACCTAGCTGGGGAATGGAACTACACCTCTGGCAAATGGAACGGCGACGCTAATGACAAAGGTAGACTTTTAAACCAATAATGTCTGCGGATTTCCTTGGTTGTGTTTGAAACGTGTGGAATAGTGTCCGGATGACCATATTCACTGACTTTGGTTCTTGTTCCAGGTATCCAAACCAGTGAGGACTACCGGTTCTATGCCATATCAGCTGAGTTCCCTGAATTCAGCAACAAGGATAAAACACTAGTGTTCCAGTTTTCTGTGAAGCATGAACAGAAACTTGACTGTGGTGGTGGCTATATCAAATTGCTCAGTGGTGATGTAGATCAGAAGAAGTTTGGTGGGGATACCCCATACAGGTTTGTGATCTCACCTTTTGGTTTGAGTGTCAGCTCATTTTGTTTCTGTAATTCAATTTCCTTACCTCATTTAAATTGTTAATATTGATTTATTATTGGTTTGCAGCATCATGTTCGGGCCAGATATCTGTGGATACAGCACCAAGAAAGTGCATGCAATTCTCCACTACGACGGAACAAATAAATTGATCAAGAAGGATGTACCTTGTGAGACTGACCAGCTCACTCATGTCTATACCTTTATCATCCGCCCAGATGCTACCTACAGCATCCTTATTGACAATGTAGAGAAGCAAACTGGTAGCCTCTACAGTGATTGGGATCTTCTTCCTCCAAAGAAAATCAAGGATCCCGAAGCCAAGAAGGTAAATCTCAACGGTTTTTATTTTATTTTTATTTCAACAAAGTAATCGTTACTGAAAGGTTGATGAATGAATATTGACTATCTATTGTTGGCAGCCTGAAGATTGGGACGACAAGGAATTCATCCCAGACCCTGAAGACAAGAAGCCAGAGGTAGTCTCCCAGTATAATAAGTGTAGTACTTTTTTATGGCTTATATGTGGTGAATATAACAGCCATACCGACTCTTATTGTCTATTTTGTAGGGATATGATGACATTCCCAAGGAAATCTCAGATCCCGAAGCCAAGAAGGTAATGACTCCACTTGTGGTTTTGAAATATTGCACCTATATTGCAGAATAATTTTGTTGCTCACTGACGTGGTTTGGTGTTTCAGCCTGAAGATTGGGATGATGAGGAAGATGGTGAATGGACAGCCCCAACCATCCCCAACCCTGAATACAAGGGTGAATGGAGCCCAAAGGTTTTTGAAATTCTGATTTTTTTTATAATAGGCTCATAATGTAACTTTTAGAACAGTTGTTCATGATTTGCTCCCCTTCCTTTCAGAAAATTAAGAACCCCAACTACAAGGGAAAGTGGAAGGCACCATTGATTGACAACCCAAAATTCACCGATGACCCTGACCTATATGTTTTCCCCAACTTGAAGTATGTCGGAATTGAATTGTGGCAGGTAATTTCATTTCTTACTTCCTAGTTTGCTATTTGTATTCCCATGATATTCACATTCTGATCATCATTATGTGTAAAGGTGAAATCTGGAACTCTGTTTGACAATATCGTGATCACTGATGAGCCGGAGTATGCCAAGCAGCTGGCTGAAGACACATGGGGAAAACAGAAAGATGTATGTTTATCTTAGATACCACTGCCTAGCTGTTTTTACGATGTGCTTTTAGATTTCTTATCGAATTCCCATGAATTTCTTCAGGCTGAGAAAGCAGCATTTGAAGAGGCAGAGAAGCTTCAACAGGAAGAGGAGTCCAAGGATGAGCCAGCTGATTCTGATGTAAGCCTATAAACCATTACCGGAAAAATCTTTGTTTATCTTCTGTGGTCCTAACTGTGAACTGTTACCTGAAAGGTCTTGGATTTATCATGTTCTTGTGTCTGTGGTCCTAACTTTTGCCCTCCCTGTGTTTTGTAGGCTGAGGATGATGAAGATGATGCTGAAGAGGACTCTGATGCTGAATCCAAACTAGAAGAGGCTGAAGAGGCCGTGGAAGAGGCTGCAAAACATGTAGGCTTTCTTTCTTTCTTGCACATTGTTGTTAGTCAACTCAACCGCATAATTAGTACGTTAACTGATCGTTTTGTGTTTTGCGTTTTCAGGATGAACTGTAGGGAGAGAGCTATGCAGAGTTTTAGAGATAAGCTTGGGCCAAGGGCACCCATTTTTTTTTTTTTCTTTTCATTTTTTCACTTCTTATTTGTTAGCTGTAGGAAGAGAGAACTGTGAGAGGGAAGATACTGCTGAATGTTGCTTATTAGCTCTTATGTCTTAAAATCTTCATTTAGCTGCTGTTTGAGCCATGAGAACAATCATGAGTTATTGTGATGTGGTTTTCATAATCAAAATTCAGGAAAAAAAAAAAAATAGTTTTATGACTTCTGAGACTCTTTTTTATCTTTATATTGCTATGTTTCCTTTGTTTGTCCAATATGCATGTCCTGTTTTTGGTAGGGAAATCCCACATGGGTCCCACCTGACACAGTGTTAGTATGGGCCCACGTTTTTTGGGTCCACTTCTGTGGTCGGTGGCACCTGAGGAAAGGCTGGATAGCTCTGCAAATGAGATTGGAAAGATAGAGAGAATTTTCTGATAGATCATCGGAATAGTCTGTTTATGGTAAAATTCGGACTGTTCTGAAACAGAGAAGCAACTCTCTCAGTGTGGACTGGCATTTATGGAGTTTTGAGGAAACAAGTGTGGTCCTATTTATCAACCTACACCTGTCACCTTCAACCATGACATCGTCTGTGATGGGTGGTTGGAACTTGTGAGTTGTGAGCAACTAAATTACATCTTTCAGTAAGCTTTTATTGAATATGGGTTTCAGTGACCGTCATCTTTTGCATTTTCTTTGGCTGCGGAGGACTCTGCTGCAAAAGGATAGGCCAAATACTAGTTTCAAAGGTATAAAAACTGTGTTGAATCGGGATATGTTACAAAATTCATGGAATGCAAAGATATGATATCAGCCTAGAAGAACATCAAAACTAATTTCCAGCAGTTATGTACCATAATGACTTTGCTTTTACATTCTTTCGAAACAGAAAAAAAATGACAGGATTGTAGTTCAGAAGTGTCACTTGTTGTCAATCAATGGAATAATTTTCATCAAACTGTCCACCTGAAATGGTTTAGTCAAATGGAAATCCATTCCTGCTTCAAGTGTCTTGCTCACTTTCTCACTCATTGCATGAGCTGTTAATGCTATAATTGGAAGATGAATGTCATACTTCTTTTCCTCCTTCCTTATCAGTCTTGTTGCCTCATATCCATCTATTATCGGCATCTGTAGAAACAAAAACGATTATAAGAATTACATAACATATACGAAGAATAGATCCTAGAAGACATGTTTTCAATTATATTTTCATACTACCTCGCAATCCATGAAAATATAGTCGTAAGGAATGGATCTAGTCTTATCCTCCTCACTGTGATCACTTAGAGCTTTACAAACTTGATCAAACGCCTCTTTCCCATTCTGGCAAACTTCAACAACGGCTCCCAGTTTGCGAAGATTTGAACTAGTAATCCTGCGCAACACTTCATTATCATCGACAACCAAAACTTTCTTTCCATACAACAACTTCAGACTACTATCACTTTTTTCTACATCACCTTTATCTATGACTATCTCTACTTGTTCCACCGACTTGTCGTGTTGCGCTTCTTGAGTGTCTACTTTTCTTGTTTCGAGCCTTGGTAAGTTACACCCCTTAAGTTCAGGTATTAATCCTAGAACTTTGTACAAGCGCGATCCATGAAATGGTTTGTATATGATATAATCATTTGGAAGGGCAAGCTTATGCTCATCTAGCTGCATTGTGTTTCGCGTGATTGAATTGTCTAACCACACAACCTTGCATTTAGAACTTTGAATGCCTTTCCTGAAGTTAGCCACACAGTCATATAGCTCAGAGAAAGCACCAGCATTTGTGTCAACCACTATTAGGACAATGCCTGCAAGCAAGCTTCTTGAGTTGGTCTTTTTATCTTCTTCAATTTCCTTGATACTTTGAGACTCATCACTTGGTCTTGAATCGGAGTTGTTGGATGGAGATGTGTTTATATGTTCAAGAAACTCTGATGGGGTCTCCGAATAACTGAAATAGGAAAGGTCTAACTTGTGTTTGATCTTCCCAAGTGTCGGAACAAGTTGTTTAGCATGCTTTACAGTGGTAACTTTTATGTTCAAGTTTCTGATATACTTCACCAACACCTTTCTTCGTTCATTGCCTCTTATAAAGAGTACAACACGAGATCCTTCTAGTTTAGGTGAAGGTGGCAAAAGGTGTATTCCAAAAGGTCGAAGTGGCCATTCCTCTTCCATTTCACCGAACTCTGGTTTATATGTCTGAAGAGAAACATCAAATCTGAAGCAACTTCCTCTCTCACCAGCTTCTTTATCAAGAATTTTTATCTCTCCACCCATTAGACGCACCTACAAAATTCAATTCTGTTTTATAAATATGCAATGTCATATCAAACTTAGGAGATCGACTTCAACAATAAACGAAAAAAATTTCACAGAAGAACAAACTACTAACACTAATATCTAGTTAAACCGGTAATTAAGCAATTGGTTAACAAAATTCTGTCTACAACTTGTTAATTATTAACTTGAAAATGTTTAAGAGTTCTGTCTAAAAAAGAATATATCTAAAACTTATCACGAGATACGTGTTTGAGAAAGCTGGGAAGTTATCATTGATAAAATCATTAAGTTATTGCACACAACAACTTTAACAAGTATATAAAAACTCTCACTGATATATACCAATTCATAGCTAATTACGGCTTTTTTTTTTTTTTGGGAATAAGTCAAAAAGCTAAGTTTAAATAACTTAAAAACAAAAAATTATTATGTGTTAAAGCTCCAGAGATTGTTCTAAAAAAAAAGTCCAGAAATTTACTTACCAAAGATTCAACAATACCAAGTCCCAAACCAGAACCTTCTTTTCCTGTAGCATTGTCTGTAACTTGAACAAAGTTTTCAAAAACAAATTCTCGTTTGTCTTTAGGAATTCCCTCGCCTGTATCATCGACCTCAATGACAAACTTTGTGGTATTAGGGTCTTTTTCAGCCCTATGAAGGACATTGAAATCTTCCTCTCTCTTGTAAAACCACCATGGCCACTTCAACATACGACTACGATTAGAAGCAATTATTGAGTTTTCATAACTTGTTTTCGCAACCATGGCACGAACTGTGATATGACCTTCGGATGTAAACTTCACAGCATTACTAATCAAGTTGCACAAGATCTGTTTGAGTTTTCCTCTATCACCCCTTACATGACATGTTTTGGCAAGTGAGTTGTCACAAGGATCAAGCAATATATCTACATCTTTCTTTATAGCAATAGGATAGAACATATCAACAACGTCCTCGAGGAGCTGAGCTAAATTGAATTCTTCTATTTCAAGTTGCACTTTCCCAGCTTCAATTTTACTTATGTCCAGAACAGTGTTCAATATGCCTGCATTCAGTAGTTTTGTTGTAAATCAAACTATTATAGACATAATTATATATATATAAACTTATGGTAATGTTCTTATAATATTTGACATGTCATGTTACCAAACTACTAATTTTCCCTACACATTTTAACAAGAATCCACCAAATTCATGGGCTGCATTTACAATTTCACAACATAATGCATTTTTACTAGTAAAATGGAAGTCTACTTACCTATGAGGTCCTTTGTACAAGTATCCATTTGTCTCAAGTTGATTGCTAGCTCAGATTCTGGTTTGGCATCTTGATGACACAACTCTATCAAACCAGTGATGGCTGCCAAAGAAGCGCGCACATCATGGTTTGCTCTACTAAAGGCTTTAGTTTTGTTCATACTTTTGCGCTCTGCTTGGCGAGTTGCACCTTCTTGTTTTATGATACGTGCGCATAAGATCATTTCTCTATTTGCAGCTCTTATTATCCAGAATATAAAGAAGCAAAGAGAAATTAGAATTATGCACAACAGAAGCCCAAGTAAAGCTCTATATATGTAGACTTTTTTCAAAAGTCTATTAAATGTTGGATAAGTCAGTACATATACCTGCAGGAAAGAAAAAAAAGAGGTTCTTAATTATATCGGTCAAATTAAATTGATAAATACACAAACGCATAAAAGGGATACGTACCGATGGGATTCCAACAATCTTGAGGGTATCACAATACACTGTGTACTTTATTCCATTTATTTTCAATAAATGACTAGATGACTGATTGCATAAGAATCTATCAACAACACCTATTACAACACCATAAAGATTCACTGCTTGCACTGTAACCGTGTTGTTGCTTATCTGAAATTGGGTTTTGGGAAGTTTTGATTGCACAATCACTTGGCCATCTGAAGTAGCTAGGTGAAAATAACCGTCATGAAAATCTACAGCGTTAAAATGATCAACAACAACCTGTGCTTGCATACCGAGCGAAACCACACCTCTTCCGTCTACAGCAACACTACTAAAAAACAAGCTATTTTGAGCTCCATCACATCCGGTTCCTAACCAAGAATACCCACTCGTGTTGTTTAAGGCTTGTTGGAACCAACTAGCATTTGGTGTGAACATAGAGTTTGAATCAATATTTACTGCAACACCATATAACATCCCAGTGTCCCTATTTACTGGTTGAGTATACCAATTTCCAGAAGATGTAGTATTAGAGAACACTACAGTAGTTTGACTACCCAATCCAAATCGACCCCATTCACGATATTCAGAGTTGTGAAGTGAGAATAATAGGTCATCCATTCCAACATAAGTAACCTGTGAGATGTGTGCAATTGTCGAAAGTGCTAGAAACAATGTTGGTGCAACCTGAATAAATATATTTTCAACATTAATATTATGATTCGATCATATGAAGCAAAACAGTACTTACCAAGCATTTATAAAAACGTGTCATAATTTAGTACTAACCGTTGTTTGGATGGTACTGAAATCTAGTTCAGTTCCATTGAGTGATGAACTCAAAGACCTTGCCAGTTTTATTGTTGACGGATTTAATGGACTTAGCAATTTTGCAGTGGAGTGGATGCTGAAATTTGATTTGCTGAGTGCTTCATGTGAGAAGAACATTATACGGTTCTCGATTGTTCTTGTCATCCTAAACAACATTGAGATGATCAAGCATGAAGGGACCTGCAAAATAAGCTTATTAGTTTGTAAAGTACCCTAATTTGTATAGGCCTCATAAGTTGAAATATATATACAAATTCCTTAATGTGGAGAATTACTACAGTATTTTCTAATCACTAAAAATATATATATATATAAAAAAGTACCAGAACAAAAACAAAACACAAAAGTCTTGAACAAAGCTTCAATATTGAGTGAGACTTCATTATCGTAATAGTGGAAAGCCTGGCTTTACAATCTGCATTTCATGGAAAATGAAAAATTAATTAGTAATGTCAGATGCATACAAAAGCAACCAAATATGTATGTAGCAAACTACTATATATGATACATGTCCTGGATCAAGAGACACATAATTTTTCACAATTTTTTACACGTCATGTAATTCTCTTAGATCCAAAGACATTCGATGGTCAAAATTAAGCATGAGAATGACATGTCATGAGGAGGTTTCAGTTGAGGCAGAGTTCAATGAGAAAATTATTGAACGAAGATGGAGCTTGGTGAAGACTAATATGATTATCTACTCCAAACCTTAATTACCTTCTCTAATTACCTTCTCTTCTTATAATAAGAAGAAACTGCGGATAATCCTTTTTGTTGCAAATCCGTCGCACTCAAAACCAGAGCTAAACAGGAGCACTCTCCAAAATAAAAGATTGTGGAGAAGTCTTTGAGAATCCAGAAGGCCAAGGAAATGCAGGCAGACAAAAGCCAGCTAAATAAGAAATGAAGCAAAAGTCTTTTGATTTATAAGATATGCATGAGCAAGTTGCAGATAATCTCGATTGATACTCAGTACAATGCAAGAGGACTCTTGTTAGTCCAATCCCATATGAAGCATTTTGACTAAAATCCAATACTAAATAAGTAGGAGAGTGTAATTTGGAAACAAACTCTTCTACTAAATAAAATCTCTGAAATTTTTCCAAAAACTAAATCTGATCAAATTTTTTTTATAAGTTGTAACGTAATTAATATTCATTCATACAATGGATCTCCCGCTGTTCCAAGAGTCCAAGTGCAAGTATATTACCTATTTTGTTTTGTTAACATATAACAATCTGTTCTAAGCATTTCTTTACGTGTCTATTGTTGAGCAGACAATAATATTTGACTTCCGACTTTTGGTGCTGTTTGGCTCCAAAACCAGTCTGAGTAGCAAATTGTCTCTTTTGAGTGCGCGAGCATCGTCGGGCCCTTGACCTGACTTCTTACCAAATGTTGTGGACGAGGAGAGCACCAACCTCGTCACTAGGTTCTTTTCTCTGCCTTTCGGAAAAGAACTTTCGCTTTATAGATAAGGACTTGCGGCGTGATCTCTTGCGTCACCGAGTCGATATTTAGTGTTGTAGACTAAGCAGAGCAATCAACGGGAAGTAAAGAACTTTCGCCTTATGGATAAGGACTTGCGGTGTGATCTCTTGAGTCACCGAGTCGATACTTAGTGTTGTAGACTAAGCAAAGCAATCACCGGAAAGTAGGAGAAAGTACGGGTTTGCTAAAGCGTGACTTTAGCTTCGCTGGGTTGCGAGGGCGTTACCCTTGCTTCGCTGGTTTCAACTAGATTGAAGGTAGGTTTGCTCCAGAGAGGCTTTGATAATCTGAGAGATTAATGATTGAGAGGTTGTTTTTCTATATCGTCTTTCCTCTATATATATATATAGGCTACTCGCTGCAGATTCTCCTTCCTAATATGAATGAAATACTATATTTTAGGCCCACAGTTATTGGCCTTGAATCAAATCAAAACACTTATTAGTTTTGATAAAAATGTCGTAGGCAATAAGTAATAATTACCTGCCTCTTGACATAGCTAGATTATAGGCAAGATTAATTGCCTCTTGGAGTCTTGGACGTAATATTCTTGGATGCAAACTGTTGGATATTCTTAATTGCATACATATCTTCGTGAGGACTCTGTAGCTCAATGGTATATGCAATCAGGAAGGATAACATTATATATATAAACCTTGTTTATTGCAATTAAAGGTGATTGATTCCTTAATCAATAAGAGCCCATGCTTGCACGTCCACATCCTTCCCTCTTGCTCTTGGTAAGCAAACCAACTATCCTTAATTATCAAATATTTAATAATTAATAGTAAATCAGGGAATATTCAGATTAGCTCCGAGATTGCTCGATCTCAAAGCAGGCTTATTTAGCCTCTAAATAATATATTTCGAGCTTATCGGAAATATATAGCTTGAGCCACGGATATTGGCTCGGATTCTCTTGCATTCCACTCAAGATACCCATTAAACACTCATTGACATATGACAATTGTATTTGATTTACAGTTCAAGAAGCAATAGTATCGCTATCGCTGAGCCGAGTTTATCTTCAGTGGACTGGCACAAATGACAAACATTTCATGGAGGGGATCGAATATTTAAAAGAAATCTACATGACAAAAGCTATAACCCGTTCCCCTGTTCTAGTGAAAAAAAAAAAAACAAGTTGGAGGATTAAAGCAGTCTAGAAGAGAATTCTGGTACACCAATGTAGAAATTCCTAAGGTCTTCAAGCAGAGCACTACCATATCCTCATACATCCTCATGGCCGGATAATCATTTACAAATAAATGATATACTAGTCATGTACGTATGAACATGATTGGGCTGCCATCATCGATTACAAATAAACGATCTGAATAAACATATTAATATGTTTAATCAGATTATATTTGACAATTGCACACCCGGTTAGGAATGCAAGAGAACAGGACTCTCTAGAAAATAGGCTTCTGTGAGGCTCTAACACGCGTCCATTCCCCCTCAAACAAACTCTACCTTCATCAACTACTTCCTAACGATATTTGGCTCTTGCTCTTTTTTGTGTCTTCTCTCATTTTCTTTCTTGCATTTCAGACGTTGATCTCTTTCACTGAATACTTGAACCATTATCACTATGGCAAACCAATCTGAACCAAGCACTGCTACCAGCACAGATGATCTGAAGTTGCACCGGTGGGCGGTATGGGCCATCCCACCGGATAACATTTGTAAGAGAGTTAAAACGGTAATGGAGGCCCTCCGGAAGGAATTTGGTGGGCCTGAGGTCGAGCCCCACATCACCGTTGCGGGCTCCATTCTCTTCAATCGCTCAGAGGCCATTGAGAAGTTCATCGGTGCATGTAATGAGATAAACCCCTATGTTTGTCAAGTCGATCAACTTGAGACTAGCAAATTCTATTTCCAATGTGTTTCCCTCGTCTTTCAGACAGATCATCAGGTAATTGAGCTAATTGTTGGTCATTCTGCACTCTAAAATTAATGTTTATTTATTTTGAAATAATTAAAAAATCACAAGAAACTGTAAGTAAGAATGACATCTAGTGTAAATTAATTCTTTAAACGATGGTAACAACATAATTTGATTTTGTTCTCAGTTGACACAGGAAACTGGACTCTTGGCTGCGCGTATGTATTGCAATAGTGGTAAGATCTTTGCAACAATTTTCATGGAAAATCACATATCACATTACGTACTATATGTGGTTAACATCCTTTTTTTTTTAATCAAGATGAGTAATAAATTGGATTTCTATTCTGGTTCTTTGATCGATGCGCAGCTAATATGCCACATTTGAGCTTGTTCTATGGGGATCTTACAGATGAAGAGAAGAAAAGAGCAGTAGAAATAGTGAAGAGTGTCGATGAGGGACTTTGTACCATTAGCTTCACCATAAATCGGGTGCAATTGTACAGGGTTAACTTCGAAGATAAAACTCAAAAATCTTGGGAGATGGTTTCTGAATGCAACCTTCGACCCAAAATCTAGAATATATGCTTGTTTACAGCAGCCTCATATTGTAATAACTAATAAGAGTACTGTAATTGCTCGACTGTCTCTTGCACCATCATCAACAAGTACTAAAGTTCTACAAGTTTTCATGTCATTTATGATGATCAACGTACGTGTTCTTATTGCATGTCTATAACTCAATGCTAAGTTAGGAGATGTAGAAATTACACCAACATTTGAAATATAATCCGTTTGATTAAATTTACAACAACAAAAAAATTGAAATGAAAACATTTGCCAATCGATGCACTTTTGAGCAAGGAAAATACATAGAGGGAATGAGATTTTATGATGTTCAAAGTATTCGAAGTTCAACTTATATTATGTGCTAACTATAGCAAATTAATTTTTCATCGAATCACACAAATCATATTGCTGACCTTGCGGTAGCCCAATTATACTCTAAGAAATCAAAAGAAAAAAGAAAATAAATAGGACTCAAAAGAAATTTTCTACCCTTAATTTCAGTCATTCAAGTACACCTTTGGCTTTTTCACCAACTCTCTTCTCATGGCAAACGTAGAACCAACCACCGCCGGAGACCAATGGTCGTATTTTGTGGGAAACGTGTTGTAGTTTACCTTATTTTCATTTTTCAATTTTGATTGAAATATGGAACATGTTAGAGTAGTTCTGGGGTGTGTGGAAGCTTACTTTCTAACAAAGAATAAGGGTCTTTCTGCTGTTGTTCTTGGTTTGCTTTTTGAATTGAATAGACGTTACATTTTTTCACTGAAGCATAAATGTTAGTGATTACTAGTCACTACTAAGTACTATTTCTAAATACTTGGTAAACTAAGGTTAAATTTATATGCCATTAACAACCAACGACAGTAAGTACTCTTCTGAAAGTTGACATATCCAATTTCACATTTAGAAGCAGTGAATTCTTGTTATTTGTTAATTTTCTGAGCATTAAGAGAATGAAGATTTTAGATTGCCATTGCTGATACTGCTCACTCTGAAAATTTTGAATTCATTTAAGCATGAAGATCGATTACTGATTACATGGATTTGCGATTTGTACTGCAGGTAATATGCCACATCTGAGTCTCCTTTATGGGGAGCTGACAGATGAAGAGAAGAAACGAGCTCAAGGAAAAGTTAGTGTTCTCTGTTCTGGATGAGACCATTACCAGCCTCAATTTCACCATAGATCGCCTTGCGTGTACAAATGTCACGATGAAGACAGAACTCAACAGTCTTGGGAGAAGATTCTTGAACTCCTCCTTAATTAGGTTCTAGTTCAATATTTGAGCTTCTCGCTATACTAGTTGAGCCTAGCGAGCAGTTAATTGTAATTCAACACTTGAGTGTGATCTATATAGTTCGATACAAATACAGATGTTGAAGTTTGATGCTATATAGGTTTTGGATGTATATGTTTTTTAATTAGCAACTCTGTAGCTTCATGTTTGATGCTATATAGGTGTTGAATGTTTATGTTTTTTAGCAACCAGAGGTCATGATCATCCATTCTGCGTAGGAATAAAAAATGGAGAGCAAATGATAAATTAACTAAGGACAAGAACTATGCTTTTGATTTGTGTCAATGTGCATGATAGTTTTTTGCAGCTTTTGCTTGGCTGTGTTTTCTGTTTCTATGTATAGTATTTTGATCAATGGAGTTCGAACTTAGAACCTCTTTCAAGGATGGGAAAAGAAATACAATGATACTACGAGCTTTAGAGTTATTGTTTTATTAGGTCCCTTTTACTCGGACTATGCATCCACACATGGTGAAGAAAATTTAAACTGAATTGAGCTCTATTTTTTAGCTTTTTCATGGAGCCACATACATTTATCTCAGTATCAGCTCTTCATGGATTGCCACTTACTGTTTCTTACATAGATCACTCCCAAATGAATTGTTCAGAATCATCCTCATTGAAGCTAACATTACGGTAGAGTCAAATTATCAATGTACTAGGATTTTTTCTATTGAGTGTGCTTATTTTAAGAAGATTTTCCTTCCTAAGAAATTAATCTTGGCATTTTCTCTGATCCACCACTATTGTTCTTCTCGATCTAATTATCAGTCTGATGCCATCCCAAGAACAAGAAGCATTGGAAGCGTTCAAGGATGCGCAAGAAATGCACATGTATGCAGTGTGGGCTCTTCCACCCACACATGTGCTCCCACGAATCAAGACGGTGATGGAGGGCCTACGGGCCGAATTCGGTGGGCCTGAAATCGAACCTCACATCACCGTCTTAGGATCCATGTTAAGGACGGAAGAAGATGCGATCCAACAATTCAAAGATGCTTGTAACATTATCACCCGTTTTGAATGTAACGTCGATCACATTGAAACTAGTCGGTTTTTTTACCAGTGTGTCTCCCTCATCATTGATCCAATCGAAGATGTAGAGCCCTACATTTAATCATCATATTATATGGATTAAGTAGGTATTTCTTTTAGTTCATACTGCCTGCTAATAATGCATGTACATTTGTTTTCTCAGTTATGGGGTGAAATCGGGCGCTTTGTTAGGATCTTCGAACACACTTTCCGTAAGTTGAACATGTAACCATGCACAAATGAATGAACTTATTCGGACTTTGGATGTAGAGAAATATTGATGAACCATGATTCTTGGATGGGCCGATTTTTTTTTTTTTTTAAATGTTGTTCTTACCTAGTGACATATATTTCATGGAATGAGAATATTAATTTGATTTCTGATTGACGTGATGCAGCTTGTTGTCCACATTTGAGCCTCCTTTATGGGTATCTAACAGATGAAGAGAAAAAAAGAGCTAAAGAGAAAGTTACTACTATCGATGAGGGCTTTGCTAGCCTTAGCTTTGATGTTACTCGCTTTGTATTATGCAAGATGAACATCCAAGATAAATCTCAACACTCTTGGGAGAAGATTCTGGCAATTGACCTCCAACCATAATTAGTTAGTTTCCACAATATATGCTTTGTATGCAACTTCATAATCAAATAATTGTATTATGATTTATTCAAAAAATAATTGTATTATGACTACTCTCTCTAGTTCTCAGCGGTATTTTTAATACAAAAACATTCATAGTTTTAGATTAAAACATTGATGCTCATCCATTTAGGCCAATAACACACAATTTTTCGTGAAAGTTGACATTCTCAAAATTTTTTAAGAAATTCAAGCAAGTGACAAAAGATAATGAAGATCTAGAAGAGATACTACACTAATTTAAGAAACGTGCATTACCACTCATAAGATATAATAATCTAAGAGATAATTAAGAGCTAGAGTGATAGAAAAAAACAGTCTCTTAAACCAATTTATTTAATCTGAAATCTGAGATCATTGTAAAAGAGGTTATGGTTGCTCAACATATATGTTTTGAAGTTGAGAAAATGGAAAACTCATAAAGGAAAAAGATTTTGACCCGTGGTCTTTTGGACTCGATCTAACAAGAGAACTTCAGTAATCACAATGAACAGCACAATTCGGCTTGTGTGCGTGAAGCGTGTCAAACCTCTGAAAAACTCTATAGCACACAATTTTTCATGAAAGTTAGATGCTTGAATAGTGGAATTTTAAGGAAATTTATGTTGTAACCCTAAGAAACCGATCATACATAGTTGGAGCATTTATTTTAATTTTAAAATAGAAAACTATTTCATCCGTCGCCATTCGCCAAGTTCCTCGGGAGAGGTCATTTCCCAATAATGAAAAGAGTGGATAAAGCATAAACTCTTCTATGGACCTAAATCAATTGGTTTTGCATATCATCTCCCTACTACAAAGTACAAACAAAAATAAATAATATAAAGAAGTTGGTACCTATTTTTTTGAACACAATAGAACTTGGTACCTTCAACTATCGCAATAGGGGGTCGTCCCTGAAAAAAGGCATGCAAAAGAATAGGACTTCCTGAAAAATGGGATTCTATTAAGCTCTCAAGAGCAATGCTTCAATCTCTTTCTTTCTAACCATAAACTGTGATCATCTCAAAAGCAAGAAGCTCCTTCCTTCCTACTCGAATAATTTGTACTCTACGTCTTCCTCTTCACTTTCTTCTACGTTCATTATATATTCAATTCGATCTGATGCCAATTAGCCCTGAACAAGAAGCTCTTGAAGCGCAGAAGGATGCGCAGGAAGTGCACAGGTATGCGGTATGGGGCCTCCTACCAGAGAATGCGAACACAAGGATCAAGAAGGTGATGGAGGCGCTCCGGGAAGAATTTGGTGGGCCGGAGATCGAGCCCCACATCACCATAGTCGGATCCTGCCTAATGACGGAAGATGAAGCGATCGGCTCATTTAGAGAAGGTTGTAACTCGGTCAAGCAAATCTATTGCAAAGTCGAAAACTTCGAGACTAGTAAATTCTATTTCCAGTGTCTTTCTCTCGTCATGGAAATAACCGAGGACGTAAGTTTGTTTTTTATGTTAATGATTTGTTCCATAATTCTCTATCTCTCTTAGGTCTTCGCTATAGCCTGCTTGAGATTTGATGTAAAATAATGTACTACCTATTCTTTCTCAGCTAAAGGCTCAAACTCGTTGGTTTGCCGGATGTATGAATCGCCCTTTCCGTAAGTTATTTACATTTTCATTTTCTGTAAAATATTGTATGTGCAAAAAATTAGCAAATAATTAATTTGCGGCTGCACACTTGCCAAAAATACTCCGAAGATCAAATTTGCGTTGTTCTTCTTTGAACCAGGGATTTCGAGATGAGTTTATGTAATGAATGAGGATTTGTTTCTTGGAATTGATTGATTTTATGTGAATTTATGATGCAGCTGCTATGCCACATTTGAGCCTCCTATATGGGAATTTGACAGCTGAAGAGAAAAAAAGAGCTAAAGAGAAAGTTCTTGCTATGGATGAGAGCATTGCTGGACTAACATTCCTCTTAAGTAGGATGGCATTGTACAGAGTCAACTTTGCAGATAGAACTCAAAAATCCTGGGAGAGGATTCTTGAGGGCCACCTTCGAGTCAACTGATTAGTTCTCCAAAGTGAATAATGCTTTACAACTTTTACAACTTATAAATAAGGCGTTCAGAAAAATTTGGGGCAATTTAATTGTACCTTTGAAATGATATGTATAAACCAGATTGTTCGAATTATGTAATCGCATTGTGTGACACAGTGATCGATGAGACTCACTGGTATGTGATAGTTCCATTGATACATTATAAATTTACAGCATGAAATTTGACATATACCAAAAGAAGAAAAAGTTACCAATTTATCGTACAAAGTACAAACTGTCTAATTCTACCAAGCCCAAGCCAAGAAGAGAAATTTGCAAAGAAGAAGAAGCAGAGAAAAACAAGATCATTTGCTCCCACAATTTGTTTTCGGCTTCTTCACAATCAACACAGGACACTTCACATTCTGTGCACAGTGGTTGCTCACACTTCCAAGGAAAGCCCTGCAAAAAGCAAATAGCAAATTTCTTTCAATACATTCTTCAAAATGGTTTAAAATATTTTTAATCAAATTCAATGTTGGTTCATTTTATTTTAGTCCTCCTATCGATCCAGATACTCTGGTTTATGATACAAAACGATCACACACAAGAATGTGGTAGAATTTTCGTCAAAACACAACGATGTAAAAATACGCTTAGTATTATTTAGTGACATTATAAAATATAAATGGGTGGGAACTGGGAGTCGTGAGTTACAATAGACTAATTATTTTATAATGATCACACAAAAAAATGAAAAAATACGGAAAAAAAAAGTTACACACTACTATAACTCTGTAAATCTACTAATTTCCACCATCAACTCAGATTAAAAAGTAGATCTAACGGTTGAAAACTCAACAAAAGAAAAAAGAGTTAATGGGGGGGGGGGGGCCTACCTCTTGATGAGACCATAGCCATGACTACCCATGACAAGAACATCAGCACCGATCTGCTCCACCAGATGGCAGATCACATCCCTCGGATCACCATTCTCTACTCTCGTCTCCACCTTAACCTAGCCCAAAAGGTCAAAACAAATTCAAAACAAGCCAAATGACATTTCAGCCCTCACACAAACAAAACAATGACACTCACATCCTGCTCAGGAAGAACATCCCTGCACATCTTCTTGGCCTTCTCGACGACGGAGCTGGCCACCTGGCCGCTGTACTTCTCCATCGCCGCAAAAATATCAGTCGAAAACATATACCCTGTATCGCAACCAAAATTACACCACTGAATCCCTTACCATAAACAACCTCAAACAATTAGCAAAAATACCTGACGGACTCTCTCTCCTACCTGTGCCATCTAGGGGCATGTACACAGCTTTCGGGGGCTTAACGTAGACCAGGATAAGGGTATCTTTGGAATTTTGAGAAACCACGTTCTTGAGGCACCAGGAGAGAGCGTACATGCTCTCCTCGCCCTCGTCGACTGCCACCAGGATCTTCCGCTCTGTCTCTGCCACCTCAGCCATTTCGTTGATCGGAAAGTTTTATTTCCAAAGTTAAAGAAATATGAACTGATCGAACTCTGAAAAAGTTTTGGAGAGAGGTAAGGAGGTGAAGTGGTTATTTATAGTGGGAAAGTTGTGGTTTTTTTTTTTCTGTTGGCGGTTTCCCGGTTTGGGCTTTGTTGGGTTTGGTGGTTTTGAACTTTGAAGACAGTGGGCTTTACTTTTTCAGCTGTCTTCTTCGAAGGTTATCTGGTTTTGAAGGTTCCGGAGAATGGTTTCAAGGTTTTGAATTGGATAAGCCTTCCCATTATTAAACATCTGGCCACAGTTATTATATATATAGAAGATTATCTTCCTCATAAAGAACAAAAGTACGCCCCAACGTCAATGAAAGAATTTGTGCTTGATTTAAAAAATTGTGATCTTTTGTTAATGAAAAGCTACTATTGTTTACTCGTAAAATTACTGATATGTGAAAGAATGTACAGTACGTCAACGTATTGGTGTATCAATGGTAAATAAATTTTTCTAAATCCAGTAATAGATCAATTTTCCATGGTAGATTGCCAGATTGGCTTGAACTAATTAAGCTGATCTAATCTACCGATGCATAGTGTGTTTGATTTTTTTTTTTTTTGTTAAAGGAGCAAGTCTCTGTTTAAATAAAGGTTGTTGATATACTTGATCGATGCGCCATAAACAAACCCCGGGGTTTTAAGCTCAATTGATGTAACATGTAGGTATAGCCGTATAGGTACGGTGCAAGCAAATCTAAAGAAAATTCTCCACCATGAAAGGTACTAATTAGTCTCATATATAAACCTAACATTGTTTCTGTTTTAGGGAATCGATATTTGAGAGAGAATTTGTTGTACTTTCATTGATAACAGGGGCCTCTTTATATAGAGGATCACAAGCAGAGAGATAGATTGTATATGGAAACATAATCGTACATTGATTGAATATCTACTAAAATTCTCCGAGATTATCTCTAATACAAACCCTATTACAACTAGAGTAAGTAACCTAGAGTTTGGGCCAGACACATATTCTGGATTTACTTAAACACTCCCCCTTGTGTCGCCCAAACGTGATGCTCTTCTCGTTGCCTCATTAAAAACCTTGCCGAGTAACGAAAACCCAGTGGGACAAAAATAACCTCGGTCGAAGAGAAAAAGAGCACAACACAACCTTCATGTTTTGAGATAAACATGTAGACATCTTCCCCTGATGTATGCGTCTCCCCCTGATAACTACGATCATGGGAGTTCGGATAACCTCCTCAAACGATGCTACCAACATGTTTCTCAAAAGTGGAATTTAGGCAATGACTTAGTGAGCAAGTCTGCCACATTGTCCTCAGATTGAACCTAGTTCACTTTGATCTTGAGGAGAGTCTGTTTTTGCTGATTATGCTTAGTATTGTCACTTTTGATGTAGCCTTGCTTCATTTGTTCAAAACAAACAACATTATCCTCATAAATGCTCGTAGGCTCATCTGTGGTAGACTTCAAACCACAATTACCTCGAACATGCGTAATTATAGATCCAATGTATAAACATTCACGAACCACCTCGTGAAGAGCAATAATCTCTGCATGGTTCGAGGATATAGCGACAATGGTCTGTTCCGTAGACCTCTAAGATATCGCAATCTTGCCCATGGTGAACACATAAGCAGTTTAGGAATAACTTTTGTGTAGGTCAGAGAGATACCCACCATCAGCAAAACCTTCCAAAACACCAATGTTGTTTTAGGATAGGGATAAAGGACGCAGGCCAGTATTGGCGGCATTCCTGGTGCGTGATGGGTCTGAATCCATCATCTATTTGTGGGGACAGAACAAGCCCATATCAATCATACATATCAAGTATCGAAAGATATCTTTACACCAATCCAATGGCGTCGCGTTGGCGCAGAGCTATACCTAGCTAACAAGTTCACAACAAACGAGATGTCTGATCTTGTGCATTGGGGTAAGTACAATAATGCGCATATTGTACTTAAGTAGGGCACATCTTCTTCATCATCCTTCGGACGAAGAGAATCATTTTCAGGATCAAGACTACGGACGATCATGGGGGTGCGTGAAGGCTTGACCTTGTCAAAGTACCTAAGCATCTATCAACACAATGCTCAAGTTTCAAACCGAGACATAATCATGTTCTCCCAGATCCTTCATCTCAAACTCAGATTTCAAGTGTTCAGCTGTTTCCCGTAACTCTTTAAGGGCTTCCAATGAAGATCATGTCCAACATGAACCGCGATAGAATCCGAAACTTGTCTTAGAAACGCGCGGGCATATCCCTTCCCAATCAAGTAGTCACTTTAGTGAGCGTTTCAACCTCATTGCAAACGTGCTCTATGGTCTACAACTACTTGACTTGGGTAAATGAAGTCCACTATGAACCTTCATGTATATTCCATATCTAGATCCCCATAGAGATACGTAGTAACCACATTTGTAAGTTGCATGTTCAGTTATTTGGAAACTACCAAACTGACAAGGTAGTGGAGTGCAATGACATCCATTGCAAAAGAATATGTCTCATCGTAGTCAATTCCAGGGCGTTTTGTGAAAAACCTTGCGCCGTAAGGCAAGATTGTCATATCTTTTTCTCATCACTCTTTCTAACGAAGACCTATTAGTCAATAGCTTTTATGTTAGGAGGTGTTGGCATCATTGGCTCGAAAACCTTCCTCTTCGTTAGAGAATCCAACTTAACCTGGATCGCATCTTTCCATTTAGGCCAAATCTCTCTACGTTGGCTTTCATTCATCATCGGAGCGTAGTTCGATATCATCGGACTCAACCAACTCATGCGCAATAAAATGCGAGAATACATCATCAATCATGATGGAGTTTCTATCCCACGTCTCATGTACACTAGTGTAATTTTCATAGAGCTCTATATTTTCAGGAATAGGTTCTGACATTGAGGCGTCCCCCAACGATGACCATAATCCTGAAAATTCTCATGAGACAGATTTTGAGTGTCGATGATCAAATGATTGGGTTGTGCCAAAGTATCCTTCGAACCCACGGGCCTCCCACACATCCTAGCTGGGGTCATGCCCTGTAACACTAGAGTGTCACTCTCTATGGCGTTGGCGCCATGCCTACCTCCATGTAGGGTGGCATTGCGTCCTCTTGTAGGGACGTCCATCCTTGCAGGCATGTTTGCAGCAGATATATGTGATCTCGTCACTTTAGCGGGGATCGAGATGAGACATAGTTGGGACAGACCACGACAATTCCTGTTATGCGGGTAGGAGAGAGAAAGAGAGAAAGGCTAGGGTCTCTGCCCAGCCGGATAAGAGAGAAAATTTGTGTAGTGTCATGTTACCGAGAAGGCACAAGGGGCAAAATTGGAAACAAGTATCTAAAGAAACATATTCACATTGCTATGTAAAGGTAAACACACGTGTCTGATAAAGAAGTGAATCTGGATCATCCAACCGCATAGGTGCGGTTGCATAAAGCATTCCCCACTGGACAAGATGGTACCCGGACTTTCAAACGAATCAATTAGGTATCTGAACTTACAAAAACGCATCATTTAGGTATTTCTGTTAACTTTCCTTCCAATCTTCGTTAAAATTAGAGGTAAATTCGACATTTCAACACACTTTTCACATCAAAAAGATATTTATACCCTCAATAATTAGACAATAAAACCATGAAATCTAAAAACCTCTAGAATTGGAACACGACCAACCCTAAATACCAAAGGAGAGACCGATAGATAGCTTCCAATTTGGTTTACCTTTTTCTTTTCTTTTTTTCACTTGAAGGATTCTAAAGAAAAATAAGAACAAAAGTATGTGGAATGTCTGTTTTGCCCTCAACTTTAACGGAGAGTGGATGGAAATTTGACGGAAGTACCTAAGTGAAGTTTTTTGTAAGTTCAGGTACCTAATTGATCACTTTGAAAGTTTGGGTACTATTTTGTCCGGTCTATAAAAGTTTAGACCCTGCCATATTTATAACCCAAATAGTTTTCTATAGTAATAGACTAGAGTTATGCAGTCGTTGACTAGCTTGAATTCAAACTGGCCTAATCTACCACCATATGGAGCTTTGGAGCAAGTCTATGTTTGATTGAAGATGATCTAATTGATATACCACTTCATAATATATCGTAAACGACCCCGTTTAAGCTAAGATCAGAGTAAATTAGTAAAACATGTCGGTATGAGTGTAAGCAAATCTAAAAAAGAAAAAAAATTCTCCACTATGAAAGTTATTAATTAAGTAATTAGTCTTTGGATATAAACCTAACATTGTCTCTTATTCTGCTCAAGAAATGACCAAAGGAGAGAGTACTATTCAAAGTCCAAAGGAAGAAAGGAATTTTTACTAAAATCTGTATAAAATATAGACATGTCCCTTTTTATCAGATAAACAACCCAAATGCTACAATTAGTCTTTCGTGAGTCGAACTCACAACCTCCCACTTACGAAGTGAAGACTATACCTCTCTTTATAGAACTGGAATAATCTACATTGCAAGGCGTCCTAAGGACTATAGGAATCATATATAGAATCTCATATCTCTAAATATCAATCTTCACATTGTAGAGCTTGGATATATCACAGGGAGCAGATGGCCACAAACTAACTAAAGTGAAGCAAAAAACAAAAGTGGCATCTACTTTAATGAGAATTATCTTTCATTTATATATTTTGATTAATTAAGATATATTTTTATAATAAAATTAAATCAAAACATTCCTTATGTCCAGTATCATTTGGTCTAGTAGTATAAGTCTTCAATTTATAAATAGGATATCATGAGTTTGACTCATAATAGATTAGTTGTTGTATATGAGTTGTTTATTTTATAAAAAAAAAAATCCTTATAACTACGTAAAGGCATAATCCAATAGTAATAGCAATTATTTAATTTCTCATTCTTATATTTTACTAAATACACAACTCAAAGTACTAAAAATATCCACTGATGGAGAAAATTCTAAACCCTAGCCACTTCGGCATTGGGTCCCAACATCGGAGCAAGTCGCCGACCCTAAGCGGAATAATCCTCTCCGCAACGCGTAGCTTGTGCACAGCCTTCCAATGTCAACCATGTTTGACGAACACCCGATCAGATCTGCAACATTCCGGGGTGCGAATGGTCTTGCACCTCTCAGAGAACAGCCCTTGCCGGAGTGAGTTCATTAGGGAGAACGACTGGAGGGTGGCTATCAGTTGGAAAATCCGACCAGCGAGGGGACGCCTCAAGGCCCTGTGTGGATGTGGTGATCCTGATCAGTCACCGGCTATTCCGACCGCCGCTGGGTGGAGATCGAGGCTTGGGTTGCAGAGGACGACCATCTTTGGTGGGGCTTTGATGCAAGAATGGCTTGGGCTAGATGTCTAACACAAAGGCAGCGGCAAGATACTCGGAGCTCCGTTCTAAGATGATCGTCGTGCACCGTTCTGCCAGTGCGATTATGGCGTCAAGTTCGGCGGTAGGGAAAACGGGTCACGTCGAAAGGGAAGTTGGTCTGAGGACCTGGCTACGAGCAGTTTGGCAGTAGGTGGACGAAGGACGACGACAACGTCGGCTATGATGGGCAACGAGGCAGAAGTGGGGGTGCCCAGATCATTTTGGGGGCCCACATGGATTTGGTGGCCTGAAGTAGTCTGGGTGCCCAAATCAAAGGGGTTTGGGATGTTCAATGCTGATAACTGATAAGAGTACCCTTTGGTTTTGGGCTCTTTGGTGGACCAAACTGTTGGGCTCGGGTTCTTTAGGGTTTCGGCTTTGGGATCCAGGAGGATTGACTCAGACAATCATTTTTACATTCCTTCCAAACCTCCGAGCCCAAGTGTTATGGGCAACGAGATATTTTAGTTTAGTTTTATTTCTGAACTTTGCCTAATTACTATGTGTTAATTTTCATAGTTCTTAGAGCATCTCCAACCATTTAGCTATAAGTCATTTTGACTTTGGTTTTTTGGTAGAGGGATCTCCAACCATGCTCTTGCTTTAGCTATTTTGACTCTTGAGCCATAACTGGAGTCAAAATGACTCAAGTTTGTAGAACGAAAGCCAAATTTCTTTGGCTGAAAAAATGGTGGGCCCCGTTGCATGTGCTACATATTGTAGTTAATTAATTCTCGAAAATGATTAATTTATTAAATGATTAATTTATTAAATGACTTTGGCTTTTGACTAAAGATGGTTGGAGATGCAAAAATTGAATGAATAGTGATGACGTTAGGGGAGTCATATTTTGCATATGGCTTTGGCTTTTGACTAAATGGTTGGAGATGCTCTTAGGCTCGTTGAATAAGTGAGCACTGGTTGTCTAATACCACATCCTAAACTTGCCCTTGAGTCTGGCAAGGAAAGGTATGTATCCGTGCCATTCTGGCTTGAGATGAATGAATTACTTGGTTCAAAAAAAAAAAAATAGCAATTAGGTTTTTTTTTTTGAATAAAGTAATAGCAATTAGCTTAATCGCGGTAATGAGGTCATTGATGAGGGAGACTAGTAATTTTCAAATGTTGAATCAAATGTTAAATTTAATTCATGATAGTGTGATACAATGTTTTTTAAAGATAAATAATATATTACAATCAAAGTGTTACAATTTTTTTTTTTTTTTTCAGATTGAGGGTATGCCAACAAAATTTTGACAGTATATGATTTTATAGAGAAGGTTTGTGGTGACAAAAGATTCTTCGCTACATGTGTATTTTTTTTTTTTTTTCAAAGTCAAGATATGCCAACTAAATTGAGAAGGATTTTGGAGATGGCCTTATAGAGAAGGATTTTGGCGACAAAAGTTTCTTTGGTACAGGTGTGTTTTCTTCAAATTGAGGATATGCCAACGAAATTTCGACAGTACATTATTTTATAGAGAAGGTTTTTGGCGACAAAAATTTCTTCTTTTTTTTCAAAGTGAGGATATGCCAACAAAACTTCAACAATACATTATTTCATAGAGAAGGTTTTTAGCGATAAAAATTTCTTGGAAATTTCGACATTACATGAAGGTTTATTTCACTAAGCAATATTGGACGGCCAAAATGGCTCCAAATCTCCAATGAGATCCCAAACCGTGCGATTGGAAGAGAAACAAAACCCACATAAAATATAGAGGAGAATAGTTGAGTATCAGCTAAGAAAGAAAGACTCTCTCCTCCTCTCTGATTTGGAGCGATTTTCGATCTGTGCGTGAAACAGCTATGTTCTTGTTCGATTGGTTCTATGGGGTTCTCGCGTCGCTAGGCTTGTGGCAGAAGGAGGCCAAGATCTTGTTCTTGGGTCTCGATAATGCCGGCAAAACCACCTTGCTTCATATGCTTAAAGACGAGGTCTTTTGCTCTCTATTTCAATCCTTTTCATTTGATTTGTAATCTTGGGTTGTTGTTTTTTTCACTGTTTGGATGATCTTTTGGAATTGTTGGTATTTCGATTTTGATCGAAATTTCAATGTGGGTTCTGTTTGATTGCTGGGAAAGTCCACAATTTTATACAATTTGTGTTTTCTGTTCAACTATAAGCATAGAATTGATTCAAAGATTTAAGCTTGACCTGAAATATCTTTTTCATGTTATAGAAGCTCTGTCACAGAGAGAATCAGTAAAATGTTGAATAGGAATCAGTAGCATTTTATTTGATTTTCTAATTCTGGGTTTTGCTTGTGATGGGCTATTGCAGAGATTAGTTCAGCACCAACCGACTCAGTATCCGACATCTGAGGAGTTAAGCATTGGGAAAATCAAGTTCAAGGCTTTTGATTTGGGCGGGCATCAGATTGCTCGCAGAGTTTGGAAAGACTACTATGCCAAGGTATTATTGACGATATAATGTCAGATGATATACTCATAAGGCAACTGGTTTTCTGTGTATATGAACTGTTTTGAGCTTCAATTGTGATAGAAAGTCGGTTGTGTCGATTGTTTCATTGTTTGTGCTCAATGGGAGGCGTGGTTCTTGTATTTGGCAACTAGTTATTGCAGAAATTAAGGGTTAAGGGTCCCAGAGTCAATTTCAAATTGGAAACAATGCAAATAATTGTATTTCTGTTTTTCTTGTTTAGTGTTTTGAATGCGCATGCGCATACAAGATTCTAATTTTGGTTAGCTAGCTAGATGACAATACTCACCAGCCACATTAATTGTTAAGTCTTGGGATCTTTGTGCCTCCATAATCCCAGATAAAAGTTTTTGTTTTTATCTGATTCATGGGAGGCAGATATAAATAATGGCAGTTCGCTGATAGCAACTTTTGTGTTTAGAAGTATGCTAATAGTAGCTCACCAGACACACATCCTTTGCTTTTGGAATTTTCTTTATGTAGATGGAAAAATAGTTAACCATGAGATAAACTTGTGTTGTCGACTACTGAGTCATGGAACCACTTTGAAGGAGGACTTTCTTTAGGGAAATTGTACACAGTAGAACTTGGGAGATGTAGTTGTGTATGTTGTATATGTAACCGCCCCTTATAGTGGGGAGATGTAACAGCTGCCGACTGACTATGTGCTTGTCTATCTTTTGGAATATCTCATTGAAATTTTTTTGGATATGACTGATCGTCTTTGAATGAATGGTATAGCTTGAGTCTTTGAGGGTAAATTCCAAGTTTTGCTGTTTTCTCTTACTGAATTCATATTATTTTCTCTTTAGGTTCTGCTCATAAGAAATGCATTTTGTTTTTGTTTATAAAGGTGGATGCAGTTGTTTACCTAGTGGATTCTTATGACAAGGAAAGATTCGCGGAATCAAAAAAGGAGCTGGATGCTCTCCTCTCTGATGAGGCATTGGCCACTGTACCATTCCTTATTCTGGGAAACAAGATTGACATACCATATGCGGCATCAGAAGAAGAGTTGCGATATCACCTTGGTCTGAACAACTTCACCACAGGCAAGGGTAAAGTGAACTTGGTAGACTCGAACGTGCGCCCTCTCGAAGTATTCATGTGCAGCATTGTTCGCAAAATGGGTTATGGAGATGGATTCAAGTGGGTTTCTCAGTACATCAAATAGGAAGCACTAGACAGTAAAGGCCACTTGTCTCACCCTTCATTGTTCTTTCCAGTTGAACCGAACTATTATTGTTGGAGATACTCTGTCGCTTCCTTTTTGTTATCATGAAATGACAAAACATACCCCATCCATGTTATGATGAGCAAAAGCAATTGACGATTTGTGCTCTGATCACAAGATACATTTTCTTTCAAATTTTCTATATCCCTACTCTATTGCGAGAACACTTCAGTGTTTTAGGTGCATCTATGCATCAAATTTTAGGTGTCCTGCAGTTTATACTTCTAATGTATTATGTATATCTAAATCAAATAATAATAGATAAATAGGCAAATGTTTAAATAAAAAAATATAGATTATGAGGAGCTTCAAATATATGAAATCTATATATTGCTACCCCTAATATATTCTCGAAAAAATAAGAAAGAAATTTCATTAGAAAATGAAGGCAAAGAGTTGCCTTTCGATCTCTACTGCTACTCATAACAATTCGAAATGTGGTGATCACCTTATTTTGCTCTGGATACCTTCCTCTGCGCAACACAGACAATGGGTGCAGCACCTACTACCACTCTTCACACTATATTCATCCACGCCTACACAGGCCGGTGAGTCATGGAAATGGCATTGCTACGTACTGTTATATAAAGCTCCTCGATCGATCATCATCTGCACACTGCTCAGTGTTCATCATCATTTCATCAATTAGTTAGAGTTATCCTTAGTGTCAGTAATGGAAATGGCATTGCTAATTAAGTACAACTGCATGTAGTCGCTCCGATCCGCTGCTTATTTCTGTTTTTTCATCTAGGTGCTAGAGCAGCAATCAGTACGATTATCTTCAATTCGTGCAACAATATCCAATAACCTTCTGATTTAATAATGAAGGTTGTACGTATTCCAGGTGCATCTCTCCCAAGACTATCTCAATCCATGGTGCGATCATCATCTGTGCCCTACTCGATGTTCATCATCATTTCATCAATTGGTTAGAGTTATCCTTGGTGTCAGATATATATGGAAGATCTTATGTTGAACCGAGTACCATGGATGAAGAAGACCTTCGGGAGAGATGCACTTGGATTGCAGTTTTGATTGTTATAGCAGAAGGTTATCGGCCATTGTTGTACAAATTGAAGATAGTCATACTACAGGTTGCCATCAGAACTGAAGGTGGTCGTAAAGCAAAAAAGTTTATACAAAAAAAATAAAAATAAAAAATCTGTTCGGTATTTCATTGTTCCGCAAGTCCATGCATATTATAAAAATTATGTTGTACGAATACTAATTAAGCTCATGGCACATGACAGGTGAAAATAAGATTAATGATTATTTAATCAAAAATAAAAATAAATATTCAATTGACATCAGAAACACTACAGCTTGCCAAATTGCGGAAGCTTTGCAGTGAACCTTGTTATCGGCCAACCAACTCGAGCTGAAGATATATGGATGGAATAGGAGGTTCATAAAATGAAATTCTAATATGTAAAATATATAAAAATAAGGGTAAAGCTTAGTTTAACAATTGCAGGGTATAGCTTAGTTAGAATATAGTTTGGCTTTCCAACAAGTATTCCAAGCTTGCTTAACATAACTTAGCAATTGCATGAGTTGTCTCTAAGGTGTAATGATTCTTGTTGAAAAGGAAATGAGTCCATGTCTATGCATGTCATTCTGAGCAATCTGAAATTTAATCCAAGAAGTTACCAACATTTCATGTTTCCAACTTCTCCTTAACGTACTTTTCCAATTTTACTCGTTGAGCATAATTTCGATCCAATTAAAGAAAAGATTCCTTAAAGCACTTCTTGCACTACTTTGCTTTCTACCACAACATGCAATCAGTATAGATTGCCTTTTAAGATCTAGCAAAAGAATATTGTTATTTTATAAGATGACATAAGATTTTTACTCCCAAAATGGTAATGTACGTTCAAAGACTAACTACAAAGTTGGTGGCTTACATTACCAACTTCACTCCTTACAAGTCCATTTGTCCCCCAACCATTTTCTGCTATAACTAGCTCAAACCACCAAGGCACCAACTAATCTCTCTTCCTTTTGGTTTACCAAGTAAAGTGGCAGTGTCTCATGCCTAATGCCTTATTAAAGAGATAAAAACCATCCACTTCTCCTACAATACTGCTTTCAAAAATCAGTTTCACATAGCTTCACCATTATAATGACTTTCTTTAATCTCCCTCCAAAACACAAGTTCCTTGGTTTCACTCTTGTTCTCATTGTTGTATTTTGCTGCTTCTCAGGTTAGATTGTATTTCGTGCCGCTCTCTTCCATTTTCTAACTTTTTTCCAGATAGCTTGATAATCATCGTATGATTGTTTGGTATATATGGCAGGCTATTCAGCAGACAACCCGGGGGAAGGATTTTTCAATGCCTTAACGTGCTTCAGCAATAAGTTTGTGAGTCCAAACTATGTACTCAGTTCCAAAATTTTCTTTCTTTTGGATATTGTGAGTTGATTATGAGATGTAAGCTGTAATCTGCAGATCTATTCCTCTGGTTGTGATAAAGCATATAGATTGAACGAAAGCGGAAACCTTAATGTGCCTCCTGATGCACTTGATCTGTTCTGCCATGGACCCTGTCTGGCTGAGACACAGCAAGTGCTGAAGTGCGTTGATAGCATGTTATCGACCTTCATTTTCAATAATAAGGCTACACTACCAGATATAAGAGGTGCCCTCCATGACGGCTGCAGCTATACCAGCCAAAGAGGTAATCTACATAATAAGATAACAGGTGTAAGATAAATACTCCACTGCCGGATAGCCTGACATGTTATATCGCCAATTTGTTGGACCATTGATTACTTGAAAACTTAGAGTTCCATATTAAGTAACAGTCTGGCAACATAACATGTCACATATCTAGCAAGAAAACATTAGCGAATATAGAAACTATGGCTCTTATATAAATGATTTTCATCGATCGTGTAGGGAACTTCAATGGTTTTGGACCTTTCGGTGAGTATATACAAGGCGAAAATGCTGCAGGGAAGCTACCAAATTTAGTCACCTTCCTCTTCACAATCTTATGTATTACAGGCTGTTGTCTCTTCTTCATCTTATGGTGACTGACTATCAACTGCCATATTATGATATTTCAAGTTGAAACCATACAATACATTATATATGTAAAGATATATATATATATACACACACACACACAATCTGTCTCAGGAACGGACGTCCGTTCCTTAGCTAAGGAACTTTTCGATCACATTTTCACATCTTAACCGTTCAGTTTCTAGGTCCTAATGTATAGATCACTTCTGCAAAATTTCAGCCAATTTGATGATCGTTAAGGCATCCAAAACTGCAATTTACCATTATAAACACGAACGGTTCCGGTTCGACAGATTCGGTCCGTTCGTGTAAATTGCAGTTTTGGATGCCTTAAGATCATCAAATTGGCTGAAAATTTGCAGAAGTGATCTATACATTAAGACCTAAAAACTGAACGGTTAAGTTGTGAATGTGTGATCAAAAAGTAGAAAAAAAATGGAAATTCGTTTCTAAGCTTAGAAACGGACCTCCGTTCCTAAGCAAAGTTACACACACACACACACCAGTTTAATCTGTGTATGGCTTTCATGGCTTTACATGAAATCTCTGAGGATCATTTTACTCCAATTGGATTTCAACAGTAAAATTGTAAGCAATTTCTGGCCTACAAAGCAGTCATAATTCAATCATTTGGTTTAAGGAAAATCAAATCTTATCCAAGGATGCAGATCCAATTGTCTTAAGTTTTTAACTATTAACCAAATTATTAGAGAAATTTTTGAAAGAGTTGCTTAAGATAAAATCACAAAAATGATATAACTTAAGGTAAGAAGCTCACATAAATATCATCGAGATTATGATCAGAAATGAATTAAGGAAAATGGAAAGACATAATTAGAAAATATTGTTTGTGTTAATGAGGAGGAATTTTTGTTAGTGGACGGAGGATTTTTTGTGATTTGCATTTCAATTCTTTCCAATTCCAACAAAAATATCAATTGCCTTTGATAATTTCTCGTTTGACAAGCAACATACTCTCCCAAAATTTTGAATCAAATATACAGGGATTCCCCTTCAATCTCATTCATACAATATAGCTGAAGTTTAGGGTATGATAGAAATGAGTAATGATTCTACATTTAATTGGGGTTTAGGCTTAGGTTTAGGGCGCTGTCAAATAAAACATAAACACAATACATATGATATCCAAGAACCTGATCACCGTGGAGTTGTACTACCGAATATATATAAACACAATATATATTCGGTCCGTTCGTGTATATAATGGTAAATTGCAGTTTTGGATGCCTTAAGATCATCAAATTGGCTGAAAATTTGCAGAAGTGATCTATACATTAGGACCTAAAAACTGAACGGTTAAGTTGTGAATGTGTGATCGAAAAGTGGAAAAAAAATGGAAATCTGTTCCTAAGCTTAGAAACGGACCTCCGTTCCTAAGCAAAGTTATACACACACACACACACCAGTTTAATCTGTGTATTTCATGGCTTCACATGAAATCTCTGAGGATCATTTTACTCCAATTGGATTTCAACAGTAAAATTGTAAGCAATTTCTGGCCTACAAAGCAGCCATAATTCAATCATTTGGTTTAAGGAAAATCAAATCTTATCCAAGGATGCAGATCCAATTGTCTTAAGTTTTTAACTATTAACCAAATTATTAGAGAAATTTTTGAAAGAGTTGCTTAAGATAAAATCACAAAAATGATATAATTTAGGCCTCGTTTGTTTCGCGGATTTGAGGACTTGGGAAAGGAAAGTTATTCATTTCCTTTGTTTGGTAACTACAAAGTCCGGAAATGTTTTCCTGACATAGGGGAAAGTTAGGAGTAAACTCATTCCACTCAAACTTCATGGGATTGAGTTTTCCATCTCATTTCCCAGCATTAATTGCAATAATTTTGGACAATAATACCTAGCATTAATTGCTTGAGTAGCCTGGGTAGTGTTGAAAATTCATTCCAGGTTGTTTTTATTTTAAAATAAAAGGGTATTATTGAAATATTGATATATTTTTACTTTCCTTTCCTGCACCAACCAAATATCGGAAGGGAAATCAAATGATTTTTCCTGGATGCTTTCCCTGCTTTACTAAACACAGGAAAGGAAATTTGACAGGAACTTTAGTTCCCTTCCCCACAGGAAAGACAAGGGAATCGATTTCCCTTCCGTCAACCAAACGAGGCCTTAAGGTAAGAAGCTCACATAAATATCATCGAGATTATGATCAGAAATGAATTAAGGAAAATGGAAAGACATAATTAGAAAATATTGTTTGTGTTAATGAGGAGGAATTTTTGTTAGGAAGATTTTTTGTGATTTGCATTTCAATTCTTTCCAATTCCAACAAAAATATCAATTGCCTTTGATAATATCTCGTTTGACAAGCAACAGACTCTCCCAAAATTTTGAATCTTGTAATTAAAATCAATCATGACAAATATACAGGATTCCCCTTCAATCTCATTCATACAATATAGCTGAAGTTTAGGGTATGATAGAAATGAGTAATGATTCTACATTTAATTGGGGTTTAGGCTTAGGTTTAGGGCGCTGTCAAATAAAACATAAACACAATATATATTATATCCAAGAACCTGATCACCGTGGAGTTGTACTGCCATGTCTTGCTTAATCCCAAAATCAGATGATAATAAGCTTCCCACATCTTCTAAGAAGGGTTGGAAGCACTTGAGACGTATATTCAAATCCTTCAAGAACAGTGATGACTACTACAACCATTATTATCAATACCATGTTCACTATGATGACTACAAGAAGCAGCAGCGCCGCGGCAGCGGGGCAACCAAATCATCAACAGTTGAAGCACCAATGGTGCATCACCAGGCTGCTGCTGCACGTGCTTTTACCAGTACAAGAGAAAGTGCTCATGTTCATCATCGTAGCAAAAATGAACCTCGGGATCGAAATGCCTTGGGAGATCATGACAAAAATGGGGAGGGTGTTGATGTTGATTGTGAGAAGTTCATAGAGTGGTTCCGCGACGGGTGGAAGCTTGAGAGACAAATTTCTGCTGAAGAGTTTCGCGACATGCTGGATCGAAGTGCTTAGGGTTTTGGGAAATACATACAAGTATAGGGTTTAGAAATTGTAAAACTAGCACCTGTTGAAGAGTTGGCTGATCTACCACTCCGTGCTGCTTTACAATTTCGAAACGCAAAGTTACTTCTAGTCTCTGCATTTCCCTAGATCGTTTATTTTGTTCAACTTGTAGTCCATTTTACTTTGATTGATAAGTTCTGTGTGATTTTTGCCAGACACAAGAACTTCTTTCAGAGTGTGCAAGTTATTATGGTGAAATAATACTTCTAAACAATAGATCTTTTGTTCTTTGGTTAATGTTATTCGACTCTACATTGTTTATAGAAGTTTGAAAGCTTCAAATGCCCTAAACCCTGAATCTAGCACTTCTTAATCAGACTAATGATTTCAACTTTGCAGACTTAGAATTTGCAAATCTCTGCAAATTTCAACAGAACATTTTAGATTATATTCTAGTTACTGATGCAGTAGACATTGAAGAACTTTCGGGAAATTAGACTACAGATGAGGCTTTGATGACTGCAGGTACACTTAAAAACCGTTTTCTTTCTGTTTATGACTTTGCAATGGTTGCTCATGAGTGTGATATTACTGTCAGGTTCAATTTGTCAGTCATCGATAAAATAATGTAAGAAGACCATAATTCTAAGATCCAATCCGTCATCAAAATGAATGAGAACCCGATGCAGCATGAGTAACTCCCTTTTCCATAAAACCACTATCAGTAAAGTATGCAAGATTTTGAAGTTCATGAAATTACAATTTGTACAAGTCTCAAAACCTACATCAAGTGGTTCATGCAGTAAAATTGACCAATAAAGACAACAGTGTCAGTAGAGGCATGAAGATTGAATTGGCACGAAGAGATCACTTCTTGGATGAACCGAATCCACCAAATCCCATCATTGCTGCAACGTCAGGGTCAATTTCAATTTCCTCCTCGTCTACCTTCTCTTTCTGAACCCAGGAAAGAAGATTCAAAAGAATTATTATAGAAACGAAAAAAAAAAGTAGCATGATATTGATTTTTCAACTCGGGCCAAACAAAGATTAAAAAAGTACAAGAATCAATTCTACCAACCTTCTTCTCTTTCTTCTTTTCTCGACGTTGTCGCTTCCTTTCCTCTTCTTCTTGCTGCTGCTTCAAGATCCGTTCATCAAGATCTGAGAGGGAAAAGGATTAATCGGATTTTTTACCACTCACCCGAATCTTAAACATGAAATAATTGGTCTAAGTCTCAACTTAAGTCTAAAATGATTCATTTGCTTCTCAGTGCTGCAATGTCTTACCTTGCTCAGTGAAGGGCAGATCAGTTTTCCGCTTCTTGAGCTTTTCAAATCGACTCTGGACCTGCATACCATTAAATGAACTCACAGTTTAAAATACAAAATATTTACAAAGATGCAAATATGTCCTTTAACAAATTAACAGACGAAAGAACTAATATGATTTCTACAAGTTCTGTGGTTATCTTCTTACATCTCCAGAAAGTCGCATATATGTTCTAATTTTTCTTTGGTCTGAAGGAATGCCCTACATTTGGATTTCTGTGTATCTATTTCCAATCTTTAGGTAATCAAGATGCGCCATTCTCAATAGATAAATGATTCTTAAACTAACCTGTTCAAGAGATGCCCGCTCTACCCGCATAGACATACCCAAAGCTCTTTGATCTACAACAATGAAAGTAATTATTAAACAGCAACCACAAAAAGATACAAAGGACAATAGAAACATTTTTAAATGAGCATTTATATGGAGATTACATACGTTTTTTGCCATTGATATGATCCAAGTAGTTTGCAGAATCTTTTACAACGCACTCACAAACTGAACAAAAGTATCCAGCCTGCAAAGAACTCAATCAATCAAAAAGAGACAGAGGAAACAAAATGTTGCAGTAACAAGGCTAGAAAATGACTCGGCTCAGATTCACTAAAAGATACCCAAGAAAATATACAAAGTCTTTGGTGAGCACAATTAAATTTAGGTTAACTGCAATATGATTGCTGGCCTCTCCAATCAAATATAAAAAGATTGTTTCAAAACTCTTGATATCTTTCAATTTCAATCTGACTACCAATTTGTGCAGTCAACCTAAGTTGTGGTCCCCCAAATAGTTGGTAGTATTGGCCATTGCATCAAAGCAAGACAAAATGTCGGAAATGTGTAAGAAAATTTAGTCACAGAGAGAGAGAGAGAGAGAGAGAGAGAGAGAGAGAGAGAGAGAGCACTACTACATCCCAGTTGAGTTCTTGGGTTAGGTCTAATAACAACCAATAATCTAACTACCTGAAGTATAGCTCAGTAATGCTTCCGGAAGTATAATATGATTCATTTATAAAAAATAAAGCCTTTGACATGTAAAATCATGCTCATCTTTTTAACACAGAAGGTGAAAGATCTTCATCATAACATGATTTATCGGATTAAATGAAAATTTAAAAACTATTCAGCTGTCTGAATCAAGAAAGGGAAGAACCAGAAGTATGAACAAGGAGAATGCAAATCATATTATTGCAAAGAACTATGCAAACATGGCAAGATTTTACCTGCTGGCTTAAAGGTGCTATTGGAGTAACAACCTGCAAAACACAATTCAATGAAAATGAAAAATCAAACACTGACACTGAAAAAAAAAAATCAAAATATTTATTTTATCAAAGCTGTAAGCAACATAATATCCAAATAAAGAAGCTATACAAACTACTGAATATATGGATCATTTGGGATTGTTTCTGATACTACTAAATCGAGTAGGGGGGATAGAAAAAGTATTTCTGTACTCCCTCTTCATATAATATTTTGCACTCTACTTCATTAATCAGATTTTTCCGGGCACAGTGTCCTAAACTCTAGACTCTTGAACTTGATAGGCCAATAGCTGGACGGTATCCATAACACGACCTGGGTATATCCACTGCATCCACCGCTTCTAGTATCATTATATTACAAAAGATAGCAAAGTGAAAACAACTGAAACAATATCTTTTATACGTATCCTGGTATAGATAGAATCTTTCGAAACCTGATATATGCCAACTTCTTTAAGTAACATTAAAAGTTGTTCGGGAAACCAGAGAAACCAGCTCCAAACAGTATCATTTAGGAAAAACAACGCTCATCTATCATCCACAAGGAACTCAAATGTTTCTGCTAAGTGCTAAAATGAACACATCTACTATCTCAATTCACCAGGACATTTAAATTCATTCATGATAGCTAGTCAATCCATGACAGTACATGTGACAAACTAATAAGCCGCAACAGAGCTATCCAAGTCCAAACTGGGCAATAAATTTTGGTTACCTGTGTTTTCCCCAAGCGAGATTCAAGGTCTACTTCATAATCCCTGTGCTTCAATGGCTTCCTCTGCACCGGAGGACCTTTCGCTGCACACGAAAATCAAACACACAAACCAATTTCAGTCTCCACCAAACAAACCAAATTGACCCAACACAAAGAGGCACCAAAAGAAAAGACTAAGCAAACTCACATTTCGACTTACGAGCTCCCTCCTCCTCCTGAAACCACAATGCAAAACCCCAAAATTAAACAAAGAAAGCATATCACTAACATCTCAATCAATGCCATAAACAAAACAGCACTAGGGTTTGGAAAGTAGAAACCTTTCTTTCACGCTCGCGGGCTTTCTCAGCATACTCTTCAAGATCGAATTTCCTTCTATGAGTATTATCTACTCCGACAGCCTACACCCAAAAAAATCAATACTTTACCCTAACTGCGCCAATTGATTAATTCTCAGTGAAAAAAAAAAAAAAGTGAGGGTTAATTGGATGTTGAACTTACACCATTGCTGGCCATGGCTACGCAATTCAATCTATGAGCTCAATTGGAGTTCCGTCCCTCAAGGATGTGATTGAAATTTCGGAGAGACAGAGATTTGGAGCTAGGGCTAATTTACCAGAGATTCGAGTTTATGAAAATAGGATGAAGATGATAGTTATGGTCGGTTATTTAAAGTTACAGAAGGGTTTAATTATTTATTTTTCCGAGACAAGTAGCAAGATTGGGTGTTTGGTCTAGTGGTATGATTCTCGCTTCGGGTGCGAGAGGTCGCGAGTTCGATTCTCGCAACACCCCTCGGTTTGGTCATTTTGATTACCCGCGTTTTTATTTCTTTGTTTGGTCCAAATTAGACAAACAAAAAGTATTACGTGGTCTTTTGACCACTACGTGTTTTTGGCAATAAGATGGCACCTGATTGGTTCACCTGCCAGAGGGTTGCTTTTGATTGGTCAACTGTAAAGAATTTTAATTTTTTTTCATTTTTGGAAATGAATTTGCTCACCTTCCCAATCAACGTTTGCCACGTGTTTCATAGAAAGAGTAAAATAACCTTCGAAACATCGTAAAATACATGGCAAAATTTTACTGGGGCATTGACATCATATAACCATATGAGTAAACTTATTCTCTCATTTCGTCAAAAAAAAGAAACTTATTCTCTCATTTTCATCGTCATCGAATCGTCCAGATCATTTCACCGTTTCGGATCGCAACGTTAGTATTATTAGGGCAATATAATTATAAATTTACTCATTTTTTCACACCATAATAATAATATTGCGTGGTCATACACAACCACAATATACAGTAATTACACGAGACAAACCTTAAAATTTACCGCCGGTGTAAACAATTTCACGATGAACATTAGGTGTTGTACCTTCCACTTTACGTTAGAAAAGATCATTTTTTTTTCCTTCAATTTGTGCTTTTATATTTTCTAAAAAAAAAAAAGCAAAATTGGAGTCTTACGTAGAGGAATATAAAAACAGAGCAGGGAGAGCACAGGAGTCCTCAGAAAAAAGAAGCAGAGGAACGATGAGCTCAAAGACTCTATTCGCTATCGGAGCCCTAGCAGCTCTGCTGTTTGTGTCATCGGTTTTCGCAGACGACGTCGTCGTGCTGACGGAGGACAACTTCGAGAAGGAGGTCGGTCAAGATCGCCCTGCTCTCGTCGAGTTCTACGCTCCCTGGTATTCTCTCACTCTATCTCGATTTTCGATTCTAAATCATCAAATTTAGCTGCTCTACTTATACAACGATCAGGTCTGTATATTATTATTGATCCAGACGAATCTAAACCAGTTAGGAGATTAGTTTAGCTGAGTGTAAGAATCGGAATTATTTGAATTTTTGTAGTTTGATTTTTCTCGAATAACGAATGGAAATTATATACGTGTGAATGATGTCAGCTATGGTTAATCTGAGCTTGATCGATTGGAGATCTGTGAAGAGCCGATTTAGAATTGTAGATCTAGCAATGATTGTAGTGTTCGATTTCTTAATCTTGTGGAAATTGAAATGATGCTGTTATATATGCGGATTAGATTTCAAGTTGTTACCTATGAGGCTTTTAACTTGCATCATTTCGTTCCGATGCGTTTTGTTTTGTTTTGTGCCACAACTTTGATTGTTTATGCTATTGTTGCGTATTTTGCATTGCAGGTGTGGACATTGTAAGAAGCTTGCCCCAGAGTATGAGAAGCTTGCCGCAAGTTTCAAGAAAGCAAAGTCTGTTTTGATCGGAAAGGTAACTTGTTTGAGTGTAATAATTTGGGTAGTTAATGTCCTGTTAAATTTTGTGTCTTGGCGGATTCATCTTTTGATTTAGACTTGATTTTGAGCTGCCTTGTGAGTTTCAATCATTGATACCTAACTGATTGCAATGTTCTTTTACTTCATTTGATGATTCTCAATAGGTGGACTGTGATGAGCACAAGAGTGTTTGTGGCAAGTTTGGAGTTTCTGGTTACCCCACAATCCAATGGTTCCCAAAAGGGTCCCTAGAACCCAAAAAGTGAGTGTCTTTCCCTAGCTTAGTTCACCATGAAAAGTATGGAAGGTTTCTATTGGATAGTTTCGCCAACCGTTTCTGAATTGATGCTCATATTATATGTTTCACCATCCTTGTATATCTTGATAGTGCTGTGGTAGACACTTTCTGATTATGAGTTATACATGTATTAGGTATGAAGGTGCCCGTACTTCAGAAGCTCTTGTTGAGTATGTGAATAAGGAAGCAGGTATTAGTTTCACCTTGTAATGCTCTTCTCTTCAATAGACTAAATAAGCTTGTCGATATTCTGTGGACGAGGTTTTAAATAATTTTTCTTTTTCATTATATTTTGCAAAGGATATTTTGATAAAAATAAAAAATAAAAATTTCAAAGGATAATGGTCCATATTCCTTAAATTATTCTTGATCTTTCAACTTCATGTTTGCAAACAGGGACCAATGTGAAGATAGCTGCAATCCCATCCAGTGTTGTGGTGCTTACACAGGATAATTTTGATGATGTTGTCCTGGACAAAACAAAAGATGTACTGGTGGAGTTCTATGCACCATGGTAAGATCATATCTTAGAATTTCCTTTGGTGATGATGGTATCTTGGTGGAATTTAATTGGTAGTTTGCATCTTTAAAACAAATTTTCACCTTCTGCCCCTCTTTATCTTTTTGTGGCAGGTGCGGACATTGCAAATCCCTTGCTCCTGTAAGTTTATTTTGCTACGCAACGTTTTTGTTGTTGCACCCCAATCCAGTGCGGGAACAAAAGCTGACCTGATTATCTTCTGTGTTCTACCAGACTTATGAGAAGGTTGCAGCAGCATTTAAGTTTGATGGAGATGTAGTGATTGCTAATGTTGATGCTGACAAATACAAGGAGATAGCTGAGAAGTGAGTTTATTGTATTTTGGTACATTTTTACGGCTTTTACATGGACAAAATATGATGGGGGAATTATGTTGGAAAGAAAAATGAGGGTTAAATACATGGCCTGATGCAAAGTCCTGTGCAGGTATGGAGTGAGTGGATATCCTACATTGAAATTTTTCCCAAGGGGCAACAAGGATGGTGAAGAGTATGGTGGAGGCAGAGATTTAGAAGATTTTGTAAATTTCATCAATGAGAAATGTGGGACTAGCAGAGACGCGAAAGGGCAACTCACTTCCAAAGTTAGTAACATTTTAAATTGATTAACATACCTGATCAGAATAATGTCATTTCCTTATCAATTATATTCTCTTATGTAGGCTGGAATAGTCGCACATTTGGACGAATTAGTGAAGGAGTTCGTGAAAGCTGGCAGTGAGGAGAAGAAGGCCATCGTTTCCAAGATCGAAGAGGAAGTTGGAAAGCTCGAGGGTTCTGCTGCAAGGTCAACACAATCACTCCGTATTTTGATAAAGTTTCTTTTTGCACATTACTTCAATGAATATGCAATTAGAATATTTTAGGGATACCAGCCAGTGAATCTTTTGATGGCTATCTTAGATATATTCTAAGCCCATCATATCCAAATGTTCACAGTTGATTTTCTGATCACATGTCAACTTATCTTTCTGTTTAACAGATATGGTAAGATCTACGTGAATGCTGCCAAGAAGTCTTTGGCAAAAGGTGGTGACTACGCCAAGAATGAAATTCAGCGGCTTGAACGCATTCTCGAAAAGGTCTGATCCTTACATTGGATATTAGACTTAATTGCATTTGTTATGTCTTATGATCAATATCATTGTTGTTACTGCATCTTGAATGACATGCAAGGGTTACTGATTTGAACTTGCTTCACCCTTCTTTTTCTGTTGGTACAGTCTGTCAACCCGACAAAGGCTGATGAGTTCACTCTCAAGAAGAACGTTCTATACACCTTCGCTTCATCTTCATGAAGAGGCACTTCCTCACTTCCAGGGAAGGCTATGTAGTAATTTTAGTTTGGGGGAAGTCATCTCCCAACTTCTGATCGTCTTCAAAAGGATAGTGTTTCCGGTGTACTCTCGTTGCACATCTTTTGACTAAACATTTTTGCGCTTCGAGTTTATTATTCGTAGAAGAGATCGAATAGCCAGATATGTTAACAATAATTTAGTGTTTTTGCATCATCAATATCTTATGAACTGAGGACTGCAATAGCTTGTTTCTTCTTGAATGTTATGTCTTCAATCAGACTGCCCTGTACCGTTAGGTCTAGGATGATCACATGATCAGACGGTACTTAACTCAATGTCGCAACAAGCATTGAACTAGAGCTTTGACATAACCCCAAGTTCCTAAACTACTACTCGCTGGTTCTTGAGTAGTACTGTAGTAGTGTAGAGAATAGGATTCTCTGAACAGTTTCGAACAGTAGTGACCACTCGACATCCCAGTCAGAAAACGTGGCTGGCACCACTTTTTCTTCTGTGTGGGCTGTGGCCTCTATCGACGTTCATGTGAGTCATTATTTAAAAGGGAAAACAAACAAAAAGTGATACCCCAGTCAGACCTTCATGTATTAGGAGGTATGAAGTATAAGAGGTAACCCAACACGATTTCGAGACTTGCCTGGCTTGTCAGAAGATTTTATCTTCCCGTTGGTGTTTGCTTTTTCCTTTCAGAAGCGTGGGGTAACCAATGAACCATTCCAGCAATGTGGTGATGACAATCAGACAACGAGACCAGAAATATAATGCTTGCGCAAAGTTCTATAGAACATTAATGTACCGATACATAAGTATACTTATTTTGACACATCATATCAGTAGAGTAGTCACAAATTAATCCATTAATGTATAGAATTAGTTTACCTCTAAATCAAACTACTCTACTTAATATATCACTTATTTTGACACATCACATCAGTAGAGTAGTCACAAATTAATCCATTAATGTATAGAATTAGTTTACCTCTAAATCAAACTACTCTACTTAATATATCGGTACATTGATATACTACAGACAAACTCTAGTGCTATGAAGTATTGAGACTTCAAAGTCGGGAGCATACTGTATTAGTCACTGTTTACTAATTGGTGAAGTTATAATTCGATCAATACTTGCATTGTATAACCGGTTGACAATTAGATTCTACGAGAGAGAGGTGAGCATTGATTCTCTAGACCATTATCTACCCTTTCGAAGTTACCACCTGAATATAAGTGGCTTAGTGGTTCTTGTCTAGTTAGGTGCGCTCCCCAACCTAAGTTCGAACCCCGAAGCTGTCAAAATGGCCAGACACTGTGCTGCAATGCATAATTTGCGCATTTCACATGCGCCGAATAAGTTTATCTTGGGCCTAGGAAGTCTTTGGGTTCCCTTTGACAAAGTCAAAAAAAAAAAAAAAACTTTTGGCACTCTATGATATTCCAGAAATATCATATAATACAGATTTGCATTGAAAAACTACTAAATGCCATATATACCATAGATTCAAAGCTATAAAAGCAAGAACATCCATGGGATATGATTTATGATGAATGTGGGGAATGGGACCATTTGTGGTAACAAAAAGCCCGAGTTATGAAAGAAATGCAATGGGACTGAAGATTGAACTATTTGTGAAACTGGATTTTGTGTTTCAAAACAGTTGCTTTCTGTACAGCCCTATACTTTTTTTTATGCCAGCATAATCCATTGTAGGAATGCATAATTAAAATCTGGATAATGAACCCATGAGCAATAATGAACCTGGGGACCATGATGGGATTTTTGCTGCTGTTTTCTCCAGCCTGAAAAATTATGTGTCCCCAGCATAGTAATGGACTTGAGGACCCAAATCAGATCTCAGAGTTACCAATTCTCAAGATTTTCCATCATAGTCGCCCGTTCAGCTTATTTTTTCCGAAGACTTTGAGCATCCAATTCAAAATCGAATTTGGAGTATTCAACTCACAATAGATTTTACATCCAAACAAGGAAAAATTTCACACATGGTCACTCAACTATGACTCATTCGACACTTTAGTCACTGAAGTTTCAAATATATTACTTTGGTCACTCAACTATTACACTGTCAATCACTTAAGTCACCCAAAGAGTATTTTTTATAATTTTTTTTAATGAAAAAAATTAACAAAGTGACTTAAGTGATTGACAATGTAATAATTGAGTGACCAAAGTGATATATTTGAAACTTCAGTGACTAAAGTGTCGAATGAGTCATAGTTGAGTGACAATTTGTGAAATTTTCCCTCCAAACAATATATTCTCGATATAGGTGAATTGTAACGGTGATGTGAGGAGTGGATGAATTGTTTCGGTAACATAGGACTCGACTCGTATGTAACCCAATTTTGATACTATTAGAACATTATAGCATCCAAGTATCCAGCTCAAAAGTTCAAAAAACCAATGGATTCTGGATAAGTACTTTAATAAAGAGTTTGTGCTAGACTTCATGTTATCAACCAAACGTTATTTTCTCAATCTGGATTCTGGTATACTACACTAACAATTTCAATATCTTGAATTATTTTCCAATTCATGGGGTCACTTGAAGAAATTTATATTAATCAAGTTCCCCAAAGAAGCATCCAAAAAGAGATAATATGAGGGATCTTAATTATTTTGACTAGGAACATAGTTCACGAGAATGTCTCATAATCTCAAACTCCTCCTTTATGTCTATGTGAAGGAAGCACCATGTCCCTCTTTGTAAATTAAGATTTCAATTACACTTTAGTAAAGTCCGTATCTCTAATTAGATCTTACCTAGTTCGTAGGTGTAAATGTTTACAAGATAAAAAGCAGAAATGATGCTACTAGTACTAGACAAGTTTGCTTTTTAGAGTCCCCAAACAAGCAACACCATCCAAAAAGCAAGTTGGGTCACCTCAAAAACCCAACTACCATCTAATGCAAATATCCCAACACTACGTGTTCTTAATCACTATCATTCATTTTCCAGATGTCCATTTACTTAATGATGCAATTAAGCCCCAACTACCAAGATATGTGTTATTTCACCCTCTGGGTCACGAGCACAGTGTTCGTGACCCATAGAATGAAAATATACACTATAAAACAGTGAATAGTAAGTGACTCGGTGAGCTAACGGGTGAACGTACTCTTAGAGCCTCGGAAATAATGAAACCCCGGAATCAAGAGCCATTAGATCAGTCGCTGTTTGTGTTTGAGGTGTGTCCTGTACAGTGATCTAATCTTACAATGACTAATCAATGGCCCAACTCCAGAGATTAAGCATAAGTTATAAGTTTTAACAGAAAAAACCTTGATAGTACAAAACCATCTGTACCATATCTAGTTATCATCTAGCTGACCACATCTTTTGTACTGGCTCTCTTAACATGATATAAGGTAAGCAATATCAACTAGATCATGTGGTAGATCTTCGGTCTGATAATTCAGGTTCAGATTCAGTAAAAGTATCCAGAACAAAAGTAATAGATATATATAATCATATATAATTATATAGATTTAATTGATACCAACATCATAACCAGAGTGACAGTGCTACAGAATAATTTACAGTGAGCTAGGGCAAAGCATCATGTTACACATTGTTGCTGGGAATAAAAGAATTATCCCACAATTTCATCATACCCCCACAGACTACTACTGCAGATCTTCTCTTTCAGACAAAAAAAGAGATCTTTAAGAGCTAACCCACCAAGAGGATCACATAAACAATCCTCAACAAAAGAGTAAACAAAAAACCCAAAAAGAAGATTAAAAAAAAAAATCTATACACTTCCTTCCATAACATAAACTTCTTAACTTTTAACCGATTAGTTCTTTTTACCTGGAAGAGACTGGGTTTAGTGCTCTAGCAAACCCAGTACTCATGGCAGCTCCATACCCCTTTGAGCTAAAACCCAAGCATCCAAGCAATCCTTGCCTGTAAGGCAAGTAAGTCTTCTTCCTCATTTCCTCCGCCTGAGCTCTGTTGGCAGTGTAATGCAGCTCGTGAAGCGACGGAGCCATCCGCCGCTTCCCGACTCCGTTGGCTGGTTTCCCGGCCACCGGCTTCTTCCCCGGAGCAGACCCACTTGCCCCCTTCGCTTTCTGGGTCGCGGGCTCCGTCCCCAAATTCAAAGACTCCTTTTGACTCCCTCCCTTCATGGGTTTCTTCTCCTTACCACTACTCGAGAATGAGATTGTGGCCCAGAATTTGTTGTTACTCCTCCCTTCACTTTTACTCCTGTGGAGAAAATCTTTCAGAAACACCCATCTTTTCGAGTTTCTTCCAGCTGAGGATGATCTTGAAGACGAAGCCGACACCGAAGGAGTAGTCTCCAAGCTCCCAACTTCTTCCTCCTCCTCTTCCTCCTCCTCCTCCTCCTCCTCACCATTCTCCGGCTTCTTCTTCTTCTTCCCCAAATCACCCTCCTTCGGATCTTTCGCAAAGCAACAGTCATTATTACTGATTTCATTTTCGCCGTAAATCTCGCAACCAAAGGGCATGTTTCTCATCGGAGACATGGATCTCGTTCTCCGCCGCAGAGACTTGTCCCTCATCCTCAGATCTCTGCCTCTCAGCGGCCCGAACTCGAATAGATCATCCCCATCTTCCTCGTTGACAGCTTGCAACGGCGCCTGGGGCTTTTCCAGGTGGGTGGAGAGCTTCATGGGCCGGATCTTTCCATTCAAGAACAGCTCATCTGCCGAGCTCATCGGCCCGGTCGCAGTAGATCCATTCGACCCGAATCGAGCTGAGAACTCGAACTCCGACGCCGCCGTATCAAACGAAGAAGAGTTGGGTGAGTTGAGTGAATTTGAAGAGAGGACAAAGTGCATTGGGCTCGCCGGTGCACTGTAGAAGAAACCGCTGATGGGTCCGCGGCCGGGGCTGGAGGGAGCGCTGACGTAAGGGGTGGAGCAGTTGCTGTCAATGTCTTCGTAGAAGAAATGGGGGTCGTGGGTTTTGTGGGTTTCGCCATTGCTAGGGTTTGGAAGGTCGAGGTTTGGTTCAGGGGTTGAGCTATGGCCATTGTTGGAGGTTGGTTTGAGCTCCATTATTTTCCAAGAGTTTGTTGAGAGCAGACAGAGATGCTCAGAGAGTCGGAAAATATAGTATGGAAGACTGGGGTGGTAGGATTGGCCCCTAGAGTTGGTGTTTATTACGTTGATGCCATGGGTCTTCTTAACGTCCGTACTAGAGGTCTAATCTTTTTTTTTTTAGTTTATAATTATTTGGGGTTAATTAACTTGACAACCACATCAGTCATAAATTAATTGAAAACAAAAAATGAAATGAAAATGAAATGCATGATTTAGAGTGAGACAGTGGGTGTGAGCTTTTTGGAAAATTCCTAAACTCAAGTAGCAGTCAATATTTTGACACCAAATTGTGAAAACACTTTTGAGGCATTGTGGACCACTAAACCATCTGGTTTTGCTAATAATTGGAACTTGATTAAGAGAATCATAGTTGTCATTAATTTTCTCTCTGTTTTTTGGTTCTTCTTGAGAAAAACTCTTACGTACAAGTGAAAAGCCGAATCAGATATCATATCCAACAGTCATGTGGTTAGTTATATATGACAAAAAAAGAAAACGCTTAAATTACACATGATAATGTACGTGTTGCTTTGTTACTCCAATCTCAGATTCGTCAACGAATATAGGGACAATTGTTAAATGTAAGATTATCTTTGCCTGTTGTAACGTTTTCTTTTTATTCTAATGCTCATTCAATACAAGATTCTGTGTCTTGGCTTGTCTTTGTTTTAGATTTGTAACGCGATAACATTCCATCAGGACACGAGACCTGAGTCTCTGTTCTTATTCTCTTCATAATCGCCTAAGAATCTTACACCCTTAAAAAACTTGACTCAAATATTACAGGTGGAGGAATTACTTATTTCTGGTTAAGGTCATTCTTTGAAAGCAAAAACTTAGACGAATAAATACATCATTGTCAATGAGGTTCAAGTGATATTCTTGTAAACTAAAAAATTATAAAAATCATTATCGACATGTTTCTCAATCCTTATCAAGTATGAAGGATTATTACGTGTAGTTAACAAAGAGTTAGGATGGCGTCATTTTCTTCAGGGGTTGAAATGTGTCCTCATGTAGGAGTCCATGGAATTCATATCATTGAAGATATGGTGAATTATTTTCAAACTGTTTCCCTAAATTCCTACTGGTGAGGTACGCACTGATTACAGGTCTACATCAGAACATATTAACACTTACAAATACTAATTCGTAGAAATACCTCTACCCAGATATTGTACATATTATAAAGTCCATATTTAGTTATTTTCAAGTGCTTATTAAACTAATTAGTCAATGATTAACTACCAACAGATTCAGCAAAACATAGAAAAAAGAAGAGAAGAAAAGTCAACTACTGTAAACCCTAGCGTTGAATGGAATACATTTTCAATTTAAAATGTTTTATTAAACTTAATTATCAAGTGGAGCAGATGTCTAGAATTCTTTCTTCACATACAATCATAGCGAAATTTATACTCAATATTTCTTTTTATGTGTAATGAATTAAATTCATGTTTAGTTGTGCATGCGAAAATAAATATAATCGTTTCATGTGACACACATAATCTTTAATGCAAAATCAATGAATAATATAGACCGAATTTATGTAAATCTTCAAGTAATCCACATGAGATTTGTACCCTAAAACATGGTTTAAGAGACAAAAAATGCATTAGGGGATGAATTATCAGGGAAAGAATGGAAAAGGAAAACCCCATTGAGAGAAGAAAAGGGATCGACTTGGGAAAATGAGAAAGTGGAGCTCAACCTCTTTCAGAACACACAATAATAAATTTCTGGAGGCAGAGACACCAGACATGGCCGCACGTCACCTTATATTATTTACTCTATCTTTGCTTGTTCTCCTCTCCTACCTTTTCCCCTCTTTAATCCTTTCACCTACAAAACACAGACGTTAGAGTACCGCGGCCATGGCCGTCCGATTGTCCTTGAGATCAATGATCCAGTTTCTTTTTTGTTCTTCATCTCCTTTAAACATGTTATTTAATTGTCCACATTTTGTTTTCTGGTGAGTGGTGCCTAAATTTGAGAATAAAAAACACTGAAACGGTTTTGGACATTACCCTTTGATCTCCAAATACAAGGCATATAGCTCTCCTCATAGGATCCTAACCTTTGGCAGCTATTCCAAGGCTAGGGTTCTGCATCTTTAGGTTTAGCCACCAATAGCTATTGTATTTAACAAGTAAGCCCTATGGTTAAAGTATAATATGCGAATCAGAATGAGGATAAATATACTAGTTAACCTAGTAATCTGTAAACATTGTTTGATGGGGTTTCTTTTCAGGTTTCCCTCTACCCAAGAAATAAGAATATTGGTTAAGACGAGAGAGAGAGAGAGAGAGAGAGACAGAATATCAGCATTGGCCATACCCATCTGGTATGGAAGAGACTCAGGAAAGATGCACATCTATATTTTTTGGTTGAAATGGAAAAAGCCGGAAACTACTCGTCAACCTCTTGTGCAATACTATGTTGGTGTACTTGGGGTCAAGAGTGGAGATCAAAACAAAAAATACCGAATCTGTAAAGACTGTAAGAGAATCTCTAACAGATCAAATGAAGACTGATAGTAATAATATCTGATCAAATTTGAAGAAAAATTAAGCTCAAATAGAGTAATGTAAGATTAGACTAAAAACTCAAATAGAGTAACTAAATCCAAATGAAGTTTGATATTACGAATTTATCTAATAATCTAGGGCTTGTCAACAAGACAAGAGCTACACTATCTTTCTTAAAATTTTAGCTGGCATTATTGGAGTAGTAATTAGTCTAATTAGTAGCCAAGTTTCACCTTCACAGTTTCTTTGTACTACCTTTTATTTATAAGTGACTTGCAATGGTGGAATACTATAACAAGTGGGAGATGCATCTTGCTTTGGTGACAAGACCACATCACAAAACCAGTATCAGATTCAAGGCTAGACCACTTAACCACCACGAGGCTGAAAGAGTATGGAAGTATGGATAACAAAAAAGAACCAATCTAGTTTTGACAAAAGACTTGAGCAACCACCATGTGGGTTTAGCCAAACCTGCACATGTTGTGTTTTCTGAGAAATGTGAATCTCGGGTTACTGTACATAAATCACAAAAATGTTATTTTTCACATCCACAAGCTTCTAGTCAATGAGCCATTAAATGATACCCATGAATTTATTCATCAATCATCATCATTAGGGTGTTATAATATAAGGGTTTTGCATACAATCAACTTTTGGCATCCATGAATTTCCATACCAGCAAATCCAGCAATCCATGGTGGTTGTAGCTTTAACTTTATAAAGATGTAGGCTTTCTTAGGCACTACATCAATGAAAATGAGGTAACACTGATATGAACTCTTTTGTTTGTATCTAAACAGAAATGCAGAACTAATCACTCAAAGAAGTAGAAAGCAGGCCCCCACTTGAATAACCATCTTGATGTGCCTTTGCAAGCTTTTGGTGACACATGATTATCAAGATGATAGATTCTTCATGATGGGTCTATTGTGGTATTTACTATTTGGTTTGTTAAGATTTGGACAATCTTTTCCCTGCCAAGGTTAACCTCTTTAGAAATCTGAAGTCAATGAGAGGAATTTTTACATATTTCAAGTCTTCTAAAAATCAGTTAAATTAAAAATTATTCAGCTATTTGATTACTATAATCTATTTCTGTTTCGGATGGCCAAACCATTTTCATTATAAGTATTTTGAAGAGATAATTTTAAGAAGAAAAAAAAGAGACAAGGATTTAGGTTATTGAGATTGTATTGTGTGTGGTTTTGCAGTGTCAATTAAATGTAGTGTCTGGCTTTTTTGTGGGTTATATAGCAAATATGTAACCACCGAGTACATTAGTTGTTATAGCAGCCCCATAAATGTTGGTCTGTGTTTGCTACTTTGCTATATAAAGGCATAAAGCTTAGGTCTTCTTTTAACATGTTATGGTATAAATGAGAAGTTACTGTCCTGCAACCCAAGTAATTAATAGTCATCTTCAATGTGGTGAACTTATTAGGAAAATGCTGCTGCTGTTCAATTATACAGATAGCCTTGTCTCCCGCAAGGAGGAATTGCACTTGAAGACTATGACACTTCGTTTTCAATTGGTTCAATAAGATCCTTCTAGCTGCACAACTCTGCTTCTCTGACCCAATAAAATTGCATCACACTTGGTTCTGGTTCAGTTGCTTCGGTTTTTAGTTACAGAACTAAGGGAACAAGTATCTGGGTTAAAGTTTGTTCATTTTCCCCTAAATGTTTACTGCTCTTGTTATTGGAGACTTTTCATTTGGGGTAAATGCCTTTTTCTTGGAGGCCATGACAGTTTCTCCGGAACCCTATTTTACCATGGAAATTTACTCTACAACTCTACTAGTCAATTTCTAGTCTGAGCAGTACTGGACCCTTCACTGGCCAGAGGTCAGATTGGTACCATTGCAAAGCTTGAAAGTACCAGAAATCACATGGTTCATTGATGAGATAAAGGGTCCTGACAACAGACCTTAGTCTAATTTACTGTTCCTAACAAACCCAGGATCCTCAAAAGGTATCTGAGAGGTTAAAGATGGAATCTTTTGTGTAGTAACTTTACACAACTTTACATCCCGTAGATATTGCACTGTGCAGCAGTAATAATAAATATGAAAGCTCCACCAGACCAGTACTTTTGGAGTAAGGTATACCGTATAACCTTCCCATAACTCCCAGTAAAATAATAAGAAGTTCTATACTACTCGAAATTACACGATGACGATATACATAATGTGCTGTAGATTCTCAGCAAAGATAAAATAATGACTGACTGAAAATTAGATCAGAAAAAAGATTATCATACATTATCCACCAGGTAAATTATTCAACCTGCTATGATACATTGCAATGAACTTCATAGTACAAGGTCACCTTAGGAGGGTCTAATACAGCAGAAAATCAGATACTAACTCATCTACTAAACAACCTAGTATTCCCTTCTCAATCTCTACAGCTTCCTCAAATGCTTCAATCTCAAAGTCGAGCCATCTCCCACGCTGAGTGCTCATGTCCTTGTCGACAAGGTCATCGGCCATCAAGTCCCCCATATTTTTCCAAACCGAAATCTCTTTATACAGTTCCTCAGCCAATGATTCCTTCCTCTGCGACAATGTCTCCCATCTATCCCATGCTTTCCAGCTTCCAACAACAATTTGCCTGCATCTGTTGTGCAGGCTTTCGTTTACACTGTCAAACAAGAGCTTCTGCTGGAGCTTCGGATACTCTTCTTGATAGTGTAAATTATCAAAGAGATTTGGGGAAATAGCATAGTCGGCATCACCCAATGCAAAATCTTCAATCACTAAGTCCACCTTGCTAAGTATATACTGCACATATTCTCGTTCCCAATCGTTTGATTGATTGGGAGAATGAAAACCAAATATTCTAGTCATATTTTTTCCACTCACTTCCCAATAGAAGGCCGAGTCAGATAACTCGGAAGCACCACATGGTTGGATTTCAAATGTGGAGAATAAATTGATTTGATCTTGAGCTTGAGCAAATGAACACCTCTCACTCTCACATCCTGTAAATGGAGAGCATAATACACATGTTCAGTCATTTTTCTTTCAGAAGTGCATGTATTCTTTCAAAATATTGTAATATATGCGGACCATACAAGAGCCTTCACCAAGCTTGTCTTCTCTAATTATACCATAGGGAAAATTTTGTTTTTTTTAATCGACACTTATGTTTATGAATGTATGTACTGAAAGGTAAAATATAAAGGAAGAGTAAATCTACCATTGGCACTGCTTCTGTTATCTGTGCAGCTTCCACTCTCAAATGAGGGTCCAAAAACTGAAACTGGGTTAAGATGATAATTAAAATCCTTTCCAGTTCCACTGTTTTTGCTGCTACTGCTACACTCTTCCATCCCTTCTGGTCCCTGAAATTGTTCAACAGAACGTGATTAGCGTCTTCATGATGCAAACATGATAACTCGGCTCTTTTGATGAAAGGCATGTTCAAATTTATTGCAACTAATTGAAATAGTATATCCTTCAGCAATAACTTCTTGATCAAATGAAGATTACTAATACTAAAGCTAACTTCATCTCTAACATCTTCGCTCTGTATAGGGCATTTGAACTTTAATAGAGAACCTAGACTGGTGAAGTATGATTTCATATTTTAAAAATGCATATATGATTTTAATTTGGCAACAAAATAAATTGCTTTACGGTCTGGTTGCCAAAACTAATCCAGTCTGAATGGTCTAATATCTTGTTTAAGTGATTGCATCTGTGCAGGACCTACCCACAACCCAAATATTCATCCACATGATAAATAATTTGCTCAAGTTATCAGAAGGAGTTTTAGGAACAACATTTGATTCGATCATTGTTTATTTATTACCGCAACTAACTGATGTACATATTTAGTTTCTGGGTTCAAGGAAAACCACCATTTAAACATTTAGCAGAAACAATTAAGTCCTTTGAAACACCTTAAAGTCCTATGTCACTCCATCTTAAAAAAACAAGGATACAGATCATGATTCAAGAACATTAAGAATAAAACAGTAGCAGGAGAAAAATTTAAACACAAAAGAAACAAACCTGCCACTTTTGGTTTACATCAGGTGACGGAAAATCAAAGTCCGCTATGTCATCAACTTTATCTCTGAGCAAACCAAGTTCGAACTTCTTGCCTCTTGATGTGGTGCTTGCCTCACTGGAAACCAAATCTTGCAAGCTAGACGAAGAACTAGCAGAAGTCCCTTCACCAAACAGGTTATGCTGAGATGACTCAACTTTGCATGTCAATTCTTGAAGCTTTTGTTCCAAAAGAACACTCAAAGCATCACCACCAATCACATTCAATCCAGGTGAAGAAAATGTAAAATGCTCTGGGTAGCTGTGCTGATCATTATTACCAAAAGAATCAATACAAAATCTGTTATTCATACTCACAACTTGGCCAGTGGACTGCAATTCAGAAATGGATTTTTTCAGGGGAGACGTGAATGTAAATGAAACAACATCCATGTCTTGTTTTCTATTATCCGTGCACAAATTGGTGTACCCCTCCATTGCAACATTACATTTTACAGACCTTTCATCCTTACCGATCAATCCATTATCAGCAGCAGTTTCTTCTAAATGAAAGTCCTGACTAGCAGACCGTATCTTCCCAGACACATCTTTAACTGTGGAGAATGAGAAGTCCTTTCCGGTAGCAGTTGCCACTGAGCCCATCTTTCTTGATCCAGTTTCAGAGTTTATAAGAACCTTATTTACAGTCCTATTTGGCCGACTAGAGCCATTAGTTGACCGCATTCTTCTAGAAGGTTGATTAGGAACCACATTCTTTGAAGTCATTTTATCTCTGTTAGATACACAATTCTGCTTCTGGTTGTTCTGCTTGAGAACACTTTTGTTGCTGACAGCAGAAGTTCTCTTATGCACAGGTCTCTGTGTGCTTTGCCGGCTCTTGGAGAACTCAATTTGTTTGACCTCATTCTGTTCCTTCTGGTCTGCGAAACTCCTATTACTGAGAGGAGGGGACCCTTCCTTTCTCTGAACATTGGCCTTTGCTTGTACTGCAAGTGGTACGGCTTTTCCCTTATTCCTTATATCATTGTAATTCTGTTTTTCTGAATCCACAGAAGCCTTGGGTACTGGTACATTATCTGACCCATTATAGCTCCTGTAACCAGGCCTTCCTTTCATATATTTAGTATCACTAGGTCCCTTGGGTCGTTCAGGTCTTGATACTTTAGACACAACTTCCATTTTCTCTTTCAAATCCCGAATTCTCAATGGAATTGAAGATGATCTCATAGATGACATTTCGCTCTTGGAAGATTCTCTAGGACTTGTCTCAATCATCTTTGCAGCTGCTTCCATTATGTAAGCTGCATTCTTTGTTGGGATGAAGCCAGGAGTCTTGATAGGTGACAAAAGCTTATGGTGAGTAACTGGAATTGACTTGGCTGATTTTGGAGGCAAGACTTCTGTTTGAAATCTCTCAATTGGCCGGTTTTGCACCCTCTGTGCCCTAGATTCTACAGGATTCCTTGAAACTGTATCCAGCTTGTTGGGCATATTCATGTAATCCATGGCATAAAAATCACCCCACAAATTAGGATTGACCCTGTCATGATGAGGTACTCTAAGTGAGTGGGAGTCGATTGATAAGGTAGAAGATGAATCAGTAACCGTTGAAGTTGGCAATGAATCAAGACCCATTAATCTAGCAACTACCCCAGGGGCTCTACTCCCACCTCCTTCATCACTAGTCACTGACGAAGCACAATTCCAATCGCTGCTTCCTTTATTACTTGAACTTGCTCCTTTCTCATCCACCTCAACCTGGAAATATACCCATAGTATAAAAAAACCAGATTCTTACCAACTATACCAAACAAACAAAAAAAACACAAGAGGAAGACAAAAATGAGAGGGTAGAGAATCATTTCCTACCCTATTGAGCCGTGTCTGCGAGAAATTCTCCACATTCTCTTTTCCTTGCTGTGATCCTTTACAGTCAAAATGGCATTAAAGTAAGGATTATGATCAACTAAGAAACACCTACTGAACAAATATGCAAGACGCATACCCAAACATACATGAGAAGTTGATACCTACCTGATGATTCAGAATTGCTGGAGAAGAGCTTCTTCCGAGATTTGCCATTCCAATCAAATAAATTGAAAAACCCTTTTGAACGTTTTTTCTCAACCTCCATTTTCTCATCTGCAAACCCATAAGAGTTGGTGATTTTAACTAAACAATGTTACTAAACAGAACCCATGTTGCAATTTATACAAGAATTTGCCATGCTTCAAACCTTTAGATTGCAAAATCCGACCCAACAAAGAATGTGCAATAGAATCGAAATAGCACAATATCAACAATTACTTATCGCAAGATCAACACTACCTACATTGCTCTGTCACAAATTAAAAGAACCCATTAACTCCTAAAGCTCCATTTTCAGAAACATATAGACAATAATGACCATTCAAAATTTGCTTACATAGTGCCACATTATTGAAATCAAGAACAAATCAAATCAGAATAAACCACTAAGGACATTTTCAAATGAAAAGAAAGTACAAACCACAAACCATTTCAGTCTCAGTCTTACCTAAAATTCCTCCATCTGCCAAAGGCGCATTCTCCAAACTTCAAAGCTCACTCCTTTACTTCACAGAAACAACAAATCACTCAAATCTCAAACTAGCCAGAATCAGAAACCAAGATTTAAACACCTTTATTCAAATGGGTACCCTCCAAACCAATCTAAACCACACCCAAGAACCCACATTCCCCAAAACCCAAGTTCCTCTCTTTTCTCTATTTGGGGTTAGCCCTTTGCACTAAATAACAAGCACAGTGGGAAATGGGGAAGACAATAAGGATCTGAAAGAGTAAAGAAAGAAAAAGTTCGAGTCTTTAAAAATGTGAGGAAGAGTCAAAGTGGGAGAACCAAACTTGCAGAGAGTGAGAGACAGAGTGACCCAAGAAAATAGTAAAGGTTTTAAATTGAAGAACAAGAAAGGTCTGAGTTGAGTAAAGAATCGAAAATGAGAAGAAGAAAGAAACACAGAACAGAACAGAACAGAACAGTGGTGGTGATGAGAGCTGTTCTGTTGAGTGGCTGATGAGACCTGTGAAGTATCAAAGATTTCAACTTTTTTCTTTTGGGAAATATTTTTACTATTTTTGATGTACCCACTAACTTATCAGTGCCATGCCACGTGTACTTATTCTTTTGGACGAAATTTCAGTCCCCATTTGGGGAATTGCCTTGATTGGAGTTCAAAAGGAAACTCATTCTCCAAAGAAACAAAAAAGAGTTCAAAGGGAAAGTGGGAAACTTCTTCTTCCTCCAATTTTTAATTTTAATTTTTCATGGAAAATGAGGTAAACTTTGCTTGGACATGATCTAAATGTGTAATTTTCGTGCCTCGGCATGTGCATCAATGAAACTGTCTTTTCAGTCAAAGATTTGGAAATTGAAAAATTGATCCATAAAAAACACAAATAGAAAATACAAGTTTTGATCACATAATTTAAGCACATTATAAAACTGTTTTGATGAAATTGAGAGATTGACAAATATCAACAATGACGATCACCTCATGAATGTTATGTGACAATTTTTTTATTTTATTTTTTGAAAGCACTATTTTTTTTTTTTCGACTCAAGAAATAAAATTGTAAATCATCTATAATCATGATCGGCTATGATATCATTCGAGGCATGACTAAAGCACCCATCTATGCAACCAAAAATGTATTGTACATTATTGATCTACAAACATTACACCAGGAGAGTAATAAGAGATTAAAGGATAATGAAGTGGTCCAAAAATGGGTTTCTGTTGTAGCTCTCCTTCATCAGAGCTGTACCTTGTATCTTTTAATTCACAGTTTTTGGAGGGTGATGGGTGGCGACCTTAAGCATGTTGCCAACTTCAAAGCTTTTCTTTGCTGCTTGTTCATATTCATGCTACAGGTCCACTCAAAATTCATTGTATAAAAAATCTGCAATAATTTGACAAAGAAACAGCATTAGTTTTGCTCTGTCATGGCGAGATTTTGTGGCATCACTCACTAAAACAAATGAGTGGCCTGTACTTGAATCCCTTTCACATTCAGAGAGGGGGAAAGACCAAAACAAATGACTTCAGAGTGGTTGGATTTCAGAGACAATGAGTCCCACGCCAACATATTATTTTAGGGTTGTTAGTATGTCATGGTCTACTAGAATCTAAGGATTTCTTAATTATCATTATTACATTAACAAAACAATATTATGTTAATCACAATGGTTGCATGTGCCTTTTGTCAAAATCCCCCAGATCTTTCTTGTTTGTGGATCATACTACTTAGATCTTATACTTGATCAAACTGAATAAGTATTTTTCCATAACTACAAAACCGACACTGTGACAAATTGACAAGACATTTGGGTTGGCAATGGCATGGCAATAAATTAGTAATTGAAGTTGCCTAAGGTCAATAGGCAAAGGCTCGTGAAGAAGAACCACAAAACCTTGTTTCTGCTTATTGAAAGATTGTGACTCGAGTACAGCTCAGCTTCTGTAACCATAAATCCAAATGAACACAGTTATTGAATCTTCTATTAAACAAAGTGATAAGGGGGGAGGGGGATTCGAACTTTGAATCTCGAGAGTAGGGGTAAATTGACATAATTTCGTCATATCAGTCATCAATTATACAGGACATAAAATTTGAACGGTTCTGAGCTAAACAAATCAGTGCTGATACAGACATTGAAAAACCTACTTGACAAGCACATAGAATGCTACATACATGACAGGTAAAATCTGAAGATCAACATATTCTTTACTTACATCATATGCAGACACCATGGACCAAATTAGCAAACTAATGTCTGATACTCTGATGACAATGAAGTTGAAATCAGCGTCAAAAACATAACTAGGAAGTCTTGAGACAGTTATCACAAGGATTAGATCCATTTTTGCAGGCGTTTTCATCAAAAGACTCTCCGAAGTGTTTGAGCAACATTTGTCTCCGACACTGAGCCTATATATATCAAATCAAAGAAACCAACAACATTTCCCGTCAGTATAAGTGACATAAAGAAAAAGGGCTAGAATTACTTTGGTCAATGTAAGAATAAATATCGAAGTTAACACCTTTAATTCACAATACTCTTGCATTTTCTGAGCTTGAGCCATAGCTGCCTTGAAGCTTTGACTTTTAAATCCTTGTCCGTTTCGCAACATACATACAACCCGACTAAAATCCTTCTTCTGGTACAGGACAATGCATGCTGAAGGAAGATCATCTCTGCCAGCCCTTCCAGATTCTTGATAGTAGCTTTCAATGGATTTGGATAGACTGTTGTGTATAACAAAACGCTAGAGAAAGGGAATAAAAGAATAATTTCAAAAGTAGGTCAAATATATGTGTGCTAAAAGCATGATTTTCAGGTGACAGAAAGTATGATGGTGCATGAGTATAGCAAGAAGCACAAATGATGTCTAAAAGTAATTTTCCAGTTTGGATGCTCCTGTCACTCTATAGAGAGAACATTTTCTTTCGTGAAATACAGATTTTGCAAATGACCAAGCAGCATTTTTAAAATATACAAAAGAGCGACAGAGTTAGAAAATGCAAAGTTATGTGGACTTACAACATCTGGCTTGTCTATTCCCATCCCAAAAGCAATTGTAGCACATACAATTTGGATCTCTCCTGTGTACCATTTCTTTTGGACAGCAACTCTTTGGCGAGCTGCCATCCCGGCATGGTAATGCGCTGTCTTAATCTTAAATTTCTCATTCAGATATTTTGAAACCTCAACAGATTCACTTTTGGAGAGGCAGTATATAATTCCACACTGGTTCTGAAAACGGCTCATCAATAGTTGCCCAAGCTGCTTTAGTGCTTCCTTTGCCTTACCAATCACTTCATATTTCAAATTGGGTCTGTCAAAGCTCCTTTCAAGGACAAGAGCATGGGGAATTTTCAAAATTTTTAGTATGTCCTGCAAAGCATCCACGGAAACATCTTTACTTCATACAGGAGATAAAAGCAAATCCACAAATTCATAATGGCAATCAGCTTACCTTACGAACTGGATGGGTTGCAGTAGCAGTCAATGCCATCACCGGAACATCTCGGAATTTCTGCTTAAGACAACCTAATCCCTTGTAATCTGGACGAAAATCATGTCCCCATTGGCTAGGAAGAATGATTGGAGAATATAAAAAGAGATTAGGGGAATGCTTTTGTTAATAAATAGTTTTGTAAGAGCAGCCAATATAACATCTATTGTTCAGGAGTTTAGGACCACTATAACAAATATTCATATCATGAACTAAGCCAAAAACCAGACATATAACTACTCTACCTCCTCTATTTTTATTGGTTTTATTGGAAATTCTTATGTATCTTCTGTTTACTATTTGTTGGAAACGGTTGTTTGACTTATGTATGGCATACAATGCGAGACAATGGACCATAAAACAGGTGTAAGGAGCAGGCTTTTCTACAAGGATGGACAATCCCAGATAAAAGTATCCCGCTGATAAGCCAAACAATCACCATTGAGACCAAAACAAAGGAAATACCTTACGCAGTGCGCTTCATCAACAACAAATCCTGCTAGCATCCCCTGCAATTTAGTTCAAGCACCAATTACATACATTACAAAACATATGAGTTTTTGAGAGCTACTGCCAGTAAACATGTCAACATGGTATCGATACAATCAGTCCATAACCTGAAAAACCTCACCTTCAAATGCAAGCATTCTAGAACCTCAAGGAAACATGAGCTTCCAGCAATTCTCTCAGGAGTCACATACAGAAGCTTGCATGATGGCTTATCTTTCCTATAAACAAGAAAATGAAAGATAAATATAAGAAGGTACTCATTGAGTAACCGAGTATTGTATGTACTTTTATCTTGGCAAGACTCCAAGCGCGCTAAAGATTGAAGCAAACATAAATGTTATGTGTAATTCTTATGGTGCATAGAAACTGTTTTTATTTTTTATTTTTTAAGAAAATTGGTGGAAGAAAAGAAAGCAACATCAAAACCATATCTTAAGAACATAAAAGTACACATGAAACTCCCCAGAGTCCCAAAAGTCCAAAACAAGTTTGTCATTGGGGGATTTATATATTGATCTTGAACTGAGAAAAATTATATATTTATATAAAGGAAACTAAAAGTGACTTATTTATTCAAAGAAAAGAAAAGAACCTTGCCTCAGCTCTTGGAGTACAGCTGCTGCTTGGGAAGCAGTTTGCTGAGAATTCAAAAAAGTTGCTGGTATACCAAACTTGAGGTTCAGAGTTACTATCTGATCCTGAATAAGAGAAAGCAGTGGAGAGACAACTATTGTCACACCTGGTTTCAGGGTTGCAGGAAGCTGTGCAAAACACAACAATATACATGAGTAAATAACTGTTTCTAATACTGAACTACTTGAACAACTATTAGTCATTTAAGGAGCTAGTTATCAACATCCAACTTATTAGGTTACTGCAAAAAAAATATCAAATGGATTAATTTGTAAAAAAATTCAAGATTACAAACAGATAAGCAAGCAAAGTCCCGCAGATATAGCCATATTCTATAGGAAAAGAGACATTACCTGGTAACATAAGCTTTTACCCCCTCCAGTAGGCATTAGGATAAAGCAATCTTGCTTTGCCATGGCTGCTTTACAAGCCTGATGCTGCAATGGTCGAAAGGTCCTATTACCAAATATTACAACATTGGCCAGCTCAGCATCATCCAGCAACTGTAGTTCTTCATAAGGAAGAGTCTTAAATTCATCCTTTGCTGTTCGAACACACTGCTTCTTACTAGAAATTGATGGAACTCTGTCTCGACTAATGGTGCTTTCACAACCCTACAACAAAAACAAACTACTTCAGCATTTGGCACTATTTCTTTATTTTGTTTTTTTAGACACAACACCTCAGGGGATGTACAGGATTTCATAAGTAAGTTTATGATGGGCCTGTCTTAAGGTTATTTATTTTCGTTTGGGATTGTGATTAATACTTCCTTGCAAACATTAACTAAAAATAACAGAAAACTGCCACAACATTCAAAAAGCTGAAATCAGATTACAGACTGATAAAAAATTCCTACAGAAATCAGACTAACGAGTGAAAACAGGAAAAGTTGTTCTTACCCTTGATCTTTCCATATTCTGGGGTAGGGCAGAATTGCTCTGCACAGGACATGAAGAAGACAAGGATCCATATGTTCTTCTTAATGGAGTTCTTAATTCAAAGTCTTCACTGTCACTCGAATCCAGGACCAACAAATTTGGGTACTTTTGACGTTCAAGTGAATCTTCTGGCATGTTGGTTTTGGCACTAGCATTATCATCGTTACCTGCTTCATTACCATTTCCAAACATGTTATTCAATGCTCCACAAGCTTCAGACTCCATTGCTTGTAAATCATCCCATTCTTCAGTGTCTTGAACGGATTCAGCTAGTTGTGAAAGAAACTCATCACCGCAATGCTCCACAGTAATAAAATCTAGGCCATCTTCACCTAAACAGAAGACCAAAGAAGCAGATAACCAAACAGTAATTTGGTCTAAAAAGTAGTCCATTTCAATACAAGGAAACCGAAACAAAATGTTTCTTACAACATAACAACAAAGTCATTTCCCACAAATCACTTAATTTCTAAGCACATTTCTACCAAAATAGACACAATTCATCTTCTCAGACACATTCAAATCCAGAAAAGCACCCTAAATAATGAACTTCACCTGAACTTCAACAGTACTTTGGTATAAAAAGTAAAAAGCTTTCCATACTAGTTAACATTCCCACCAAAAGAACACACATTGGAATCAAAAGAAGCACAACCCAATTCGATTCCCAATCACTTCCATCTAAAAAACTTTAACTAAAAGCAAAACCCACCAAAATTAAGCACCCAAAATAAGCAAGTCTTTCACTTTCGTACTGAAAATCGAAATGGGTATTAGACTAGCGACGAAAACGAGTACCGTAGAGATCAACCATACGATCCAAGCACTTGTTGGCCGATTCTTCATCGAACCCAAAATTAAGAGCCAAACTTAACAGTCGAGCTTTCTCCATTTCCAGATCGTGGCCGCCCATCCTTGTCCGATTTCTCGATTGCTGATTGGGAATTAGGGATTGAAAGCTCTTATCTCCCGCGCTAAATTTGCTTAAATAAGGCGCCAAAATGAGATACTCTTCTTGCTTCCTAGTGGGCCTCCTCTAGTTTTCTTCAACAAAATTTGTTGGTTCCTTTTTTGTTATATTTTTTCATCTGAAACTCAGATTAGAGGTAAATGCTCATAAACGGTTAACCGTATGACTACACCAGTTACAATCCTATAACAATGTTTTTGACAACATATCGGCACAAGTCTCTCACTTATAATCGAGAGACAGTGAGTTCGACTCAAGAATGATTGGTTATTGTTTAGCTTGAAAAATAACAAAATTTTTCTCAATTGTTGTCTTATCGGCACAAGTCTCTCACTTATAATCGAGAGACGGTGAGTTCGACTAAAAAATGACCGGTTATTGTTTAGCTTGAAAAATAACAAAAATTTTTCCGATCGTTGTCTTATAGACTCTGATTTTTAATTCTCATGCATGGTCTTTTACTCTTTTTGGGTAGTTAACGAGAAGTGAAAGAAAGTAGAAGCTTGAAGATAATTGGAGTGTACAAATGTGGAAAATGGGTTTGTAGAAATCACTACCTCGATCAATATCTTAGTTAAATTTGTAACTCTACTATTATTCGACGTGTCTTGTAGCGGTGTCTATTAATTGGTTGCATGACTAAAGTCTAGAGGATCACATCGCATAGTGTGGTCGCGGTCGATATCTTCAATTTCGTAAAATGATGCTCTATGCATGACCTTAAATCTCAAGTTAGTAATAGGGCCCTGCCAGGGCAATAACCACAAATTTACCCAATTCAAAAGCTTAAACTATTAAGAAGATTATCGAGTATTACAATTTTTGGCGGTTGTATAATCACAATGATTCAAGTAGTTGGGAGATTTTGCATATTAAAATGACTCTGAATCCATCACTATATTCAAAACTCGAGTCTATAATCTTTTCTATATAAAATTCCAACGTTTTATTTAGTTGCAAACTTGTAATTCAATCATACAAACCCTTAACGTATCAATAAAGAACAAAGAGAATGATCCCAATTAATTATAGAACATTCGGGGGAAGCATGTTGAGAACCAACTTGCTTTACTTACATTGCATGAAAAACTAATCATGAAAACTCTACCGTCCTTCTCATACAATTCAATTACACAAATCTTTGATCCATTGATCAATCAAAGTTTCAAAAGTTACTTACAATTTCAAGGCATTTCTTCTTGAACCAGCGGTACCCTTTCTTCAACGACATCTTCATCTTCCCTTCAGCACCATACAACTTATATTTAGCAACCCTTCCTCTTCTCTTAATCTCTGCATCATTCCACCACAATTTGAACGGCTTATTCTTCGACCTAGGCACCTCCAGCACCTCTCTATTTGGCTCTGCCTTCCCAAACCGGCTTTCATCACGTTGTTGTTGTCGTCGTCTAACCCTTTCTATAAGGAAGGGAGGAGGATTAACAGAAGGAGGAGCCCATGACAAGTACTGAGATGAATTGTACCTGTCTACGTACATTGTGCTGTAGTTTTCGGTTAATCTCCTCACGTTCACCATCTCTAGGTTCCGGCCAGTTCCCGCATAGGAGCGGTACTGGATCTCCTCCACCATACGGGGCGGCCGGCTCTCTCCCTCTCTGTCTCTCTGGAGATATCTCCTCCTATATGATTGAGAGAGACAGAGAGAGAGGCAGGAAGAGGGGCTCAGAGACTCATTGATTGTGAGCAATAATAGGGTTTTGTTTTCCTCCTTTATAATACATGAAAGGGTGGTGGAGAAGTGATTAGAGTCTCCCGTCTTCTGTTGAAGACAGACGCAATTTTTGTTGGTGCAAGTTTGTTCTGGTTCACAGTTTTTTTAGTGCCATGTCAACATGGTTAAATTAGATGGTCAATTAGTTAAGTCAGTATTTAATCGTCTTATTTGAAAAAAATGTAAAATATCAGTTTGTTATTCGAAAGAACGACGTTACTTTTAGTAAAAGGAGAAACTAATCACAATCCAAAACAAAGGCATCACGGACTAGTCCTGGGGTCTTGGAATCCTAATACCTAGATAGACGTATGAGATAAACAAACAAGTTTATGAGCAGAACATGCTGAATATAAAACGAGAGGGTAAGAAGAAAAGTTTTCTAACAACGAGGGTAAGATGACAAATCCTCGTTAGGAGGTAGGAGGGTTTCAAAGGCAAAATATTAAAACTCCTAGTTTGATTCCTTATTTTTGGTACTTGGGAGTGGCCTAGAGTCCTAGGCGCCCAATTCACCCTAAACCCTTGCATAATATTTAAGTAACTAGTTCGAAAACTGGCACACAAAATGCAGAATAGTTAAATTAATCATCTAATAGTTAAACACTCTCAATTAAATGGAAATATTTACAGGTGATTACAGCCTAATGCAATGGCAAAGGGTAATTATCAACTAGACGTACAGATAACTAAATTGCTAAATGCTCCTTTGTCTGAGCTTCAGAAGACTCCTTTCGACTTCCCTTCTTGGACTTCTTGATGTTATTCATGTCGGAAACCTATGTTTAACCCAAAAGGAATGGTTAAATGAAAAAAATTAGCATGCATAAATGTCCATTCCATTTGAAAAAATACACACATACGGATCAGAAAAAAGGTTCGGTATTTTCACTTACAATGCAGGATTTCCACTCGAGTTTTCCATGTCCCTCTCCATCAGCAGGCTGAGAATGACCGCGAACGTGGCCAAATATGTGAACCAGTACAGCTGCATCGAGAGCTGCATATTCCAGCTGCAACAAGAAGATTGCATTTGTTTATTTCATGATTACCAATGTGACGTACAGATCAAACAACAAAACAGCAAAAAGCTACCTGATTGGGTGTTAGAGGCCGTTGCTCCCAATTGCTGTTCCTTCTTGTCTTGTTCAAACCAACTCCAAGTATTTTCTGATGTAGTAATCACAGATAAATTGAGTCTAATCTGTAGTCACACTAAGCAGTAAAAAAAAACAAGATTCCTATATATTCACGAATTCCCTTTAAAGTACCTTTGCAAGCCCGGATAGACCACCCCGAGGTTCTTTGAACACATTCTGAATGTCCAGTAGCATCTGATAGTGCTTGAAACACTCTAACTCTTCATATGACTGAGCCAGCTGCCTCATATCACATTGAAAATTATAGCCTAGAGAGAGAACATTAGTTAAAACCTAAAACAGAAAAGATACTTTGCAGATCATGTGCAATTATGTGCACTTTCGAAATACTATATATTCATATATGTGCGTGCGCGTGTGTGCGTGCGCATTCCTCTCTTTTTTTTGCAGAATATGTGCACTTTCAAAAAACTATATTTCAAGTGAAGCTTTTGGATTTCTCATACCAAGTTTTAGGATCCTAGGAGACTGTAGAATACGAGTTAAGCTGTCATCCAGAACATCAGGCACGTCTTCATATAATTTGATCAAGTCAAGTATGAAAACCATCTTATCAGAAGCAATTTGCATAATAGAAACCTGAAATGTGGAGACAAAATTAACTCATTAGTACCAACTTACACCCGAAAACAACTGCACCTGGGGAAATACTTCAGACATGTAAGATAAGACATAAGATAACCCCAATTTAAGCCGGAAAGAGACTGAGCATGCCAAATTTTCTATGTTTAAGTTTATAAATCATACAAGGTGTTGAATGCAAAACGAGCAGGAGAAAGCCAGTAAACTTATAAGACTCATATTTGTCTAATGATACACGATTATCTCAGCACCTTACAAGTACAGTTAAATCTATCAGAGGTTGAGAAGAACAGCCAATATGTAACTAAGAATGAGAATCAATCAGCTATGGATTACCTTGTTTGGTTTGCAACCTTTTACATAATTCGGTTTCCATTCACAATCAAGACCAACAACTTTGCATTCCTCAAGATGACAGGTTGCCTTACGCAAAGCATTAACTTCATCAACCCAAATGACACCTTCTACAACTAACTCATCCAGATGCAAATAGCGACTATGGAGAAGGCTTGGCTCAGGCACTACATCAAAGATCAAACAGAATGATATACAAGTTACAACTTGGAATGGAAAGGACCCAGAAAAAAGATACATGCTAAATTTCTATTGCCACAGATTCCTATTGCGTATTTCTTTCTAGAAGCAGCAAAACAACTAGCAGCATTAAGGGAAACACGTAGGCTTTTAAGATTGACACCTTCCACATGTCCACACAAGATAAAATAATTCCACAAATAAGTGCAAGAACTAGGACTGTAATGACAAAATTTAGCTGTACCTTTGGCATTCAAGAAACCTTTAAGTGAATATCGATCACATAGTTCATCAACCTTTTCTGAGTAACCAGCTTCCATGGCTAAATAAACCTATAAAATAATAAAGAACAACAATTATGAAAAACAACAGTTAACATATCACATAACAAAAAAAAAAAAATACACATCACATATCAAAAGTGATCATGACTAGTGCCAAAAGCTACAGACCAGGTATTCAAGGAGTTGTCTATTACTCTTTGTCTTTGCTTCTGCAACATCCCAGCATCCTTTTTCTGCTAGTTTCTTTAATGAGCTGAAAGTTGATGAGTATTATTGTCAGGGAATGGGTGATGAGGAGGTACTTATTGAAGGAAAATCTGAAGAAGAAATAAATAATACAGTTCTTGGCAAGAAATGCTAAAAAGTACCTCTCTTTATACTTGTGATGAACGTCGGGGAATTCCTGTCGGAGATTGTTTTTGTGTATAATCTCGTAAGCATTCTTTAGCATGTTTCTATCAACATACTCTTGGACCAGAACACATAACATTGGCTTTCCGATGAATGTTGCCCACTTCTCTGCTGCTTTCAATTGTTGGCTTTCTATCATACAAAGCAGAAAAGATTTACCAGACTGGCGGATAGAGAAGTGCGCCAATAGAGTAACCGCAGTCATGTATGTTTGAGACTCTATCAACTGATATATATAATCCTCAACAAATTTTGTTGCCATGCTAAAAGTGTCATCATTTATTGCATTTGGGCACAAAACTTTTTCAATATTCTCTAACTGAACATCAAAAACTTCAAGCATCTTCTCAACTATCCTCTCATCATGGTTGACAGAGCCCCCAACAATATCTAGAAATAACTGGGCAGCAAGGTCTTTTGCTTCCAACGAGTCCCCCGCGGAAGTTTCTTCTTTTAGGAAACGACGAAGAGCAGATATAATTAAATGACTAAACCCTTCAGAGTATAAGTCAAATATAGGCAAGACATAGAGGCACTGAATAACAAAAGTAGCTGGTCCAGGTTGGGGATCATTGCGTAGCACTAGATGGACCTGTTCTTGAAGAGCTCGGAACTTCTTAGTTGCCTTGCATGTGCCTAAAAATTCAATGAGAAACAAGTAAACACGAAAGAAGTATATCCTGAAAAGCTGAGTAGAGTAAAATCTCTTCACAAATTCTTAAATTGGCGTGGGAAGAAAAAAGACAAAGAAAAAGAGTAGCGTAGATTGGAAATGTATTTGTAAGGAAGAACGAGAAACTTTAGCAGGATTGAACCAAAGTATAATACAGAATTTACCTCACAGCTCCATATGATCTAACCTCAAGAAGTGTATAATCATTCATGAAAGCAAATTGCCTTTTAAAAAATTGGAAAACAGTAACAGTAGCTGGTAAGAGTGAACTTAGATTTTAATGAATACTAAAACTTCTAGATGCATCTTGACCCTGTATGCCAAGATTGGCTCGCGGCATAAGTGAAAAACCAGTACAGGAATTTGAACTCACGATTCAACTCATTACCAGAAGGATGAAACTAGGCATTGAGAAAATGAGCATCATGTGGTAATCGACTAGACATCAAAAGCATAACAAGCCACCTAAGAACCAAATCTCTAGTTGAGGCACAAATAAAGTCCTTATGTGTAACTTATGAACAAGTAAAGAGCAGATCCTTGAACCTAGGTGTTCAAGTGTGTTACTGTTACTGTTACTGTTGCTGTGTTCACTCTAAGAGATAGTATTTCACGGGCAAAATATAAATTAAGTGATTGAAGGAAAAGTACCCTTACCAATTAAGTAACATTCTTTCAAGAGGTATATGAACACCAATGGAGAAATGTGCGATAGATCAGTAAATCCATGCTTGCAAATAGTGAATGTCTGATTACATTTGCCGTTCTGGCTGTTATATGTGGCAGCCCTTTCCTCCAATCCCATCGCCAGAATAAATCAGTGCCGGTCCTCAAAACTGAACCAAAAAGTAGTTTGAAACATCAAGTGAATTACACAGCACATATCACAGTTATCACTACTTCAATAAAATAGAACAATCTCACAACAGAAAGCCAACAACTTACTCTCTTACTTGGTTTCGTATAGCACATCCGGTGCAAGTAAAGCCAGCAGTAGTAACCAAGAAGTCAAAACTCAAACCCTGTGAAGAAAAAACAGTTAGCCACATTATCAACTACACAGTTTAATTTACTCTCTCTTAATAAAAGAGTCAAAACAAAAAAGGGTCAATGGGAAAAAGCCTGAAAAAGGAAGTTAACACTGTATACAGACAAAAGATGAACACAAAAATCTACCAGCAAAACAGCTGCTCTATAATATCAAAACATTATTCAACTCCAAAACATGCAAGATTCCATTACACATTTTTCTCAACAACCAAATTTCAAACAATTACAAATTTCTCATCCCAACAAATGAATTTGATAAAAGAAAAGGTCAGACTTAATACTCCAGCCGACCAAGTTTCGAGCTTTGACCAAACCATTCACATACAAAAAAAAATCACACACACACAACATGAAACATACCACAATGTTTGGTTCATGATACAATCTACTATGAATTTACTCGAAATGTGTGTCAAAAGTTCCAAAATTTTCGCAACAAACCAAACACTGCCTAAAACTCACCGGGTTTTAGTTCCGTCTCCGAACTCTGGCTCTGAGCTTTGTTCAAATTGGGCCCTCAATGCTATACAAAACAGAGCTCGCAGAAACGTACCATTCTCTCTCTCTCTCTCTCTCTCTGTAAAGCTTCCGTCTTTGTTTTTCTTCCTACCCCAATTCTCTTCTGTACTTTATATATACAGACCAATTTATACAGGGAAATTCTGCTATTGGTTAAAAAAACCAATTAAAGTAATTATCTTTTTTTTCTTTTTTCTTTTTTTTTTTTTGGGTCAAATTAAAAGTGTTTATCCACAAATACAGAAAAAAAATGAAATTATACAGTACGGGCTGGCCCACTGGATCTTGCGAAAGTGGCAGAATAAATTAATTTTTTTTTTTTTTTCTGGGGGCTAAACGGATCTTTATGTAGAGAAAAGCTGCATGCTGCGGCGGATGCCAAGAAGAGGTCAAGAGGAGAAGGGCCTTTCGGACCTTCTGCATTTTCTGGGTTTTGTGAAGAACTGCGAGTGCATGATGTGTCATACAGGTGAGGTGTAGAGCATCAGTTGTGCTTACTAAACAACATGATCGAGGGTTCTGCGTTGGGCGTGCTTCTAGCTTCTTCATGCATCACGGTGTGTGCTGCTGTGTATAATTAGACAATGGAAGGCAGGCAACGGATAAGATTTGTTATTCCAAGTCAAGCTTCTATATATATAATCTATTGTACTCGATATTTCGTTTAAGATATTGCAACCACCACATACATTATTGGATAGTTTTATGCGCAAGTAAAATTGTATGAGTGCGAAAGATTGTCTTCACTCGCAATATATAAGAGTGATTTCCTTTATGGAAGAAATACAAATTAAAATCCATACTCAGCGGCGTGCTCACTGGAGACTCGCAATATTAAAACTCAGATGGGAGAAAGACTGCAATTTTTTTTTTTTTTTTTTAGGGCACACTGCTTCTCTACAAGGAAGAGACATAGAAACACAAAATCCTATAAACTTAGTCCGACTTGGAATAATAAACTCATGGACTTGGTCATAACTTCAATTTCGAGGAGTTTAACAAGACTCAAGTTTAACTTAGATGGAGCTTACTTCGCTCACTATGGCTGTGTTGATCATCGAGTTTTTAAAGATCAACGTTATCAATGAACTAAATCAGCAGAACTGTTATCTTAATCATGGAGGGATATCATAACAAATTTAATATATATTTAGAGCATAAAATCCCGGTTTAAGATGAAAAGCCTATTGTTCTAATTTACAGCAATAATTTTCTTTATTTACGACAATCAAAACTGGTTTCACCTAGGAAACAGAGAAAATTGTACAAATGCATCCGTGCCAAAAAAAACATCCTATATATTCTACATTACCAAGCTTCCATTTTTGGATTAAATCAAAGAACTGCCCAGGATGCTGAAGCAATAAGCAAATTATTCATGATTCATTATTGCCTCGTCTGCAACTCCTTTGCTGCATTTAGTATTAATTTCTTGGATGTGACTTTAGAGCTTTTAGTGACAGAACTTTTAAAGCTCAGCTTCACCCCCTCATGCATATTTGCAGAAACCAATAATTTACTTGCTGCATTGATTCATAAAGCTCCTCACTTTTTTCTCTCTTTTGGGTATACATATATCGTGGAGATTTTTTATGGGACTTTCTGATACACATATCGTTTAGATCCTAGCGAGAGCTAGCTAGCTATACCCTATACCCTAGTTTATGAACCATCAATATTGACACGTCCAGTACAGTTACCATGCCTGTCTGTATAACCACAACCCAACAAGAACAAAACAATATCAACTTTGGAGATATTTATCAGTTTTTTGTTTGGTGCGATGTTTGAATAAGAGGGAATTGGGGGTAGATCTCCATTTCTCAGATTTTTGCCTTTTCGATCTCACTGCAGTTTGGATTTCGGTAATTTCCAGCCAGTTTTTTTGCGAATATGATTCTTGAAGAATAACATATGATCGATTTCGATAATTAGACTAGATTGCAGTGCAATCATAACGATAGTTGAATAAAAGTGCTACAAGTGCACTTTGAAATCTAACTTGATCAATGCAAGTCTTATTTAATATGCAAGATAATCATGGTATGTGTGTGTCGTTTTGCGAAATGTGGTCATAAAGAAAATCACGGGATTTATGAATCCGTTGTAAAAACAAAGCATGGAGGAAGCTGATGTGTGATTGTGGCGGAGGTTTAGATTTGAAGTTCCTTTTGCAGTTTATTTCAATTGTTTCCGATAAGGATAATTCTTTGCAAGTATGATATTTAAAGAATGACTAGAAAAAATGAGCGTTTTCGATTATTAGACTAATACTTCTGTATAGTATTTTCCAAAATAATTTGAGACTAAATATGCGCAATGTTCATGATATGTGTTAGCTTGCAAAACATTGTCAGAAAGAAAATCATGGGGCGACTTAATGTTTTGCAATAAAAACAAAGATTTTAGGAGGTGTGATAACCAACGCAATTAGTGGTGGAGTTTAGGATTTGATGCATGATTTGAAATTCATTCATCATTCCTGGGACAAAAATGTTCAGTTAGCCTGTCTACTCTCATCAAACTATTCACTGCTATTATCTTGATCATGTTGTAATGCACTACCATAGTCACTATCCATATAAGTTTGTTTGTTTCACTACAAAACGATTTGCCTTACTTTAATTCTTGGAACAAGACAAATGGCACTGGATTGCTAAGTCACCAGCTAGCGACCCCTACAGTACTTGCTACTCAATCTAAATGTTAAATCCTATCATGAATTCATCATTATGACTATGAACTTGAAAAAGGACCACTCGTGTGTAGGGTAAGGTTGCAACTTGGATAGATTTAAGGGATGAGAGGAAGCATGAGCCAAGTGATCGACCAAGTCATGTTCACCTCAATTAATTTGGGTGAAGTTCAGATTTGGGGTTCGAGCAATCAGAGTTTAAGCCTAACTAGCTCGAGTTGAACTTTGGGTTTGGCCATGCATACTCAGTGGTGTAATAAGATTTGATAGATCCTCATTCAAGCTAGCATTTGCATAAACTATTAGCTGGATTACCAGTCTCCAAGAAGAGGATAACCGATAACATATATATGTGGTGCCGTGGTGGAGACAAGCCTCTCATTATGTGTTTCAGTCAGCTTGAAACATTGTCTTTTGGGTATCTTCTGTCTAGATCTCTCGTATATGCTCATTTGTCCTTACCCAGTGCCCACAATGCATTGATATAATCTACGAGGCCAAGTTTGTTAATCTTCTATTTGTCTATCTCCGACTAGCTGTATACAATTATGTGACGAAGGAGACAAAACATATAGTCACATAAACCAAGTGCCATGAGAGACAAACATAATCACATAGTAACGGGAGAATCAAACATATATATAGTTATATACAATCTGCATGATAGGATCGAGACAATTACTCGATCAATTTGGTGGAATGGATAGATCCATTTGACAAACTTTGCTTGTTATTCAACATCATACATATTTTCATCGGAAATATTGAAGTAACTTCGAATTAAGGACGATAAGAAAAGCATATATATGACCCATGCACAGGGATATAGCGAGACAAAACACACGTAAATGCCAAGCCAAATTACCGTCAATGGCCCTACGTGCTAGCTAGTACACGATGGATCCTACATGACCAGTAAAACCCCATGTCATGTTGAGTAACTCGGTGACAAAAACTATCGATCTGATCGTTCATCCTCACGACCTACAAGTCCCATCCTTACAGTGGACGACGGTCTTGAATCGGAATTTGACATAGCTTTGAAGGAGATAGGTAAGTACGAACTAGTCTTTGAACATGCACCTCCCCTAGCCGTAGATCTAGCTTGCTAGTTGCTGCATACGTTTCTCTCGTTTAAAACATGCTGCATAGATTCTAGCCTCGACAACACATGCATTCAGGTCCTTGCACTATAATTATCATCCATACCGACCATACGTACGTACTGTTTCATGGTTAAGGTTCCAAGAATCCAAAGCCCCAATTAAACATCTATGCACAACCCACTATTACTGAACGGCCTCAATCCCTAGCAGTTTGGAGCCACGTATAACAGTATAAAAGCCCCTGTATAATCCACAGTTCCTAGAAACGCTTAATAGAGTATAAATATTTTCAAGTTTACAAATAGAACAACAAGTCGTTGTAGTATAGTGGTAAGTATTCCCGCCTGTCACGCGGGTGACCCGGGTTCGATCCCCGGCAACGGCGATTTTTACAAATTTTCTTTTAAAACTTTTTATTTTTATTTTTTTTGGTTAACTATTTAATTTTTTATACTACAACAAGTCGTTGTAGTATAGTGGTAAGTATTCCCGCCTGTCACGCGGGTGACCTGGGTTCGATCCCCGGCAACGGCGATTTTTACAAATTTTCTTTTAAAACTTTTTATTTTTATTTTTTTTGGTTAACTTTTTAATTTTTTATACTACAACAAGTCGTTGTAGTATAGTGGTAAGTATTCCCGCCTGTCACGCGGGTGACCCGGGTTCGATCCCCGGCAACGGCGATTTTTACAAATTTTCTTTTAAAACTTTTTATTTTTATTTTTTTTGGTTAACTTTTTAATTTTTTTTAATGCGCACGCACAACTTTGATTGGTTACTTACCTCTACATATCAGAACCCAGTGAGAATCAAGGGTAGCACTACACCATCACATGTTCTCAGCCAAGCTGGAGTTCTAAACAAATTGAGAAAGGCAGCGAGCAAATATTTGTGTCTCAAGATTGAATACAACCGAGTATAACTGGGCAAGCAACTACTTTCAGCACCAGCATCAAGATCTTGATTAAACACACTAACTACATTTTGCAATTGCTTCCATGTATGATTGGTTGATTGCAAAACTGAATCTTCATTCAAAACTTGTTTTATCTTTTTCTTTTCGCCTGTACATAAACTCGATCTGTTACTATCTGTAAGGGGTTACAACTTTCTCTGCTAAACTTTAAAACCAAATATAAGAGTAACTATAGCTCCCAATTCCCTAGCCTGTTCTTTATTTGAACTAACCACATTGCTGGGATTATACACATATCAGCGCCAAAAACGGACCCATCACCTCTGTCAATGGTTCATTAAAGCTTTCCTTCCCCTTGGGCAACTATCCTTCCATGGTGTACATTCGCTATATAATGGTCATGTGATCTGCTGTCTGATTACTAAGATTTCACATTGCTAATCAGAGATACAGGTTCAATGATCCACAGGCAGCATGGAACCTTGACTGGGCCGAATGTCATATGAACTTTTGCAAGACATCAAGCAACATCTTTTATGCGAATATCCATCATATCTGGAACACTAGAAGGAGCAACAATGAGCAGCTCTTTAAGGAATACCTGGAGACAAAATAAAAAAATAAGTTCTTTTTTAAACATATCGATGAAAGTGTAGTTAGATATGAAAGTTTAAAAGAAGAAACTTACCAGTTTGAACTGTTCCAATTCTTCTCTTAGTTCATCCTCAATATCCTCAGCTAGAGGGTTTACAACATGTAAAGAGGTTTGATCTTTTACACCACAGCTTACCTGACAACAACACTGAGTTAATGATAGAATGATACAGACAGGGACACTGGAAAAGAAATTGCTTTAGTTAAGAAGCACTAGAGATTTGGTCAGTCAATTAGCTATGGTAGCTGAAACCTTGATATAACATAGGGCTTTGCAAGTTTGCATGCATTCTGATGAAAATACAACAGCAAATGCAAAGCTTCAGACTGAGCAAGCTTATGCCTAACTAGAATGCATTGTATATAATTCATCACGTCCAAAGGTCTCTTTGCTGCATTCTTACCATTAGATGAAAGGATCCAATGGCAACAACAAACAATTTTTTTGGGCGAAAAAATTGTATAGATATGAAAATATTGATAATTTTCTTTTGAAAGAAAGGGAGTGAAATTGGCACCCCGCATTGCATTCCCTTTCTTCATTGAAATAAGGGGGTGATTTCACTCACCAAAAACAATAATACTAATCTAACATTAATAGTACAAGATATGTTTGGCCTCTGTTGTTTTATCACTAGGATTCTACAACTGCAGAGACAAAGAAACCTACTTTATAAGGGTCGGAAACCAGAGCAGAGAAATACCAGATTAAAACCTTCATAGTTTGAGAATTCCATTTGTTGTAGTGCAAAAGAAACACGGATAATTGTGCATAGATATCTGAATTTCTTTGTGATCTGTAAGTAAAATTAGATAGTATGCATAAGCAAACATAAAAGAACAAATAAATATTGTTTTCAACTACATATATAATTGAAAGGGGAAAAAAAAAACACAGGAATACAACTTTATAGTTCTGTAAGAAGCTACCTCTCTTGGAAACTGTTGAAAGCAAGTAGGATCAAAGATTGGTAATTGCTTCCTATGATGTCTTGCAAGTAGTGCTATTAGCTGCAGAGATTTCTATCACTATACAGAATGTACAAACCAGGACAGAGCACTTGAAGAAACATTTGACATACCTTAACCTCCTCAGAACTGTAACCATGGAGATGCTCGCCATTCTACACCAAAGATTGAGCTACTCAATGAATTAACTTGGAAATCTATACTGGTGCTGATTCTCAGTGTACATCAATTATATCATTAAAAGGAAAAAGCATTACCATGATAATACAATAAGAGTGCCTGTGGTAACCTTTTTTCCCAATGAAAACCCCAATATTGTGAAGCAAGCTTGCAGCTTCAAGATATTCAAGATCCTTGTCATCTAAGGAGGCAGCATGATTATCAGCTAGGTCATCACATTTTCTTAAACCTTCAAAAATCTCCTGCAAAAGTCATCTATTCAAAACACTGGACGTTACAAAATAACTCAATCTTCTCAATATGAAATTTTATTATTTTAACATGGATATACATCTGCTTTGGTTGTTCATTAGGCTTCATTGCATTTGAAAATTAAATCCTCAACAAAATAGAGGTGTGACATATAGCATCAGCTATGATGCAAGTGGCTCTATACATACTAGAACGAAGTAACCAGATTATTAGAGCGCATATTTCCCAAACATTAACACAGGATTAAACATATGGGATGATATCTATGATATTAAAGCTTTAGCTGGTATCTACTATTGATCACATTTATCCAAATCTACACAAAGACTGTTGAAAGTCAAGAAATTCACTGAAAACCTTTGCAATGATGGCACACTGAGAAGCAGCTTTCATCCTCTTCTTGCCATTATACCTCATCGCAAGCCGAACAATAGATGACCACCTTGCATTGGCATTCAGATCATAGCCACCGTTAACCTTAGCCAAACTTTCTGCAATTACACCTTCTGCCAATGCATAACCAGAAACCTCCATTTCCTCAATTCCAAGCACCTCAAATATCTCCTCCAACAACACAGCCCCAGCAACAATAAACTCAGACCGCCTTTCGAAGAACTTTTCTCTCCTGATCTTCTCTCCCTCTCCTCCACCACACAAACTCTCAACAACACCCTTCACTTCTCCTCTACTCAACCTCCAATCTTTCCTACCATCCCCAAAAGAAGCCACATTGCTAACCTCAATCACATTGCTCTTATTCACATACCCATCAAACACTGCCTTCTCAACTGCCTTAATAGTACCAGAGGACCCAACAACAACTTCAAAGCCACAATCTTTAATCTTCCTAACCAACCCAGATTCTTTAACAACCAACCTAATATGCTCCCTAATCTGAGCAACCTTTTCTTTATTGTTCCCAAATTTCTGGGTCAAATTCACATGCCCCAACTTCAATGAAGCCCCAAAAACAACTTTCCCCTGCTTCCCAATCACAAACTCAGTAGACCCACCTCCGATATCAACACCCAGAACCAATTTCTCATATATAGGCCAAAACTGAAGTATACCCAGATACACAAGCCTAGCTTCTTCTTCACCAGGCAACACATCAACCTCCAAACCTATCTTCTCACTAACACATTTCAAGAACTCACCTTTATTCACAGCCTCACGCACAGCTGCTGTTGCAACACAGCGGATTTGAGCTTTGCTGATTTTGTAGGAGATCAATGTGTTCTGAAACTTCTTCAGGGCCTCAATAGCAATGAGCTGAGATTGAGCTGAGAGTGTAAAAGGGGTTGTGGATGATGATGTGTCACGGCCAAGAACCACAGGCTCTCTGAGATGATCAATGGTGAGGAACTTGCCATCTGGGTAGGCTCGGATTATGATCATCTTGAATGAGTTTGTGCCCATGTCAATGGCTGCAAAGAGTGTTGAAGAAGAAGAAGAAGCCATGGGCTTTGGTATGTGGGTCTTTGATTTTGTGACAGAACTTGTAACATGGGACACTAAAAGTCCTTTTCCATTATCTTAAACGCACTTTTCCAAGGCTTTGGAATATTTTGGACATAGATAATGCGTATGCACTATACATGAATGTCGTGGATTATGATCTTATTTTGGATGATCATCCATTTGATTCTTTCTTTCTTTCAGTATCATTTGATTTTTAAACCCTTCACTTTTTCGATATTCCAAAAGGATCTCTCTGTTTTTTAATTGCATGATTGTTGGAATATTTAAAAATCCGATTGCTTTAAGATGAAGCATATAACGGCATAATCTTTCTTTGTACTTTGCCGTCTTTGCGTTTAGTACTTGAACAAGTGTTTTAAAATGGTATAGTCAACGAAATTCTTTCTGGGTCTGAGGGAAGCATATAAAATTAGAGAGGCTCTAGCTCCTGATCGGTTCCCAGAATCTTCCCGGAAACAGGGTTCTTGGAAAAACTGTATCGCCGGAAAGTTTCGCAGAATCTGCAACCGCCCCCACCAACCCAAGCCGCATTGAGTATTGACTAAACCACCCAAGCACCAGTCTCACACTCAAAATTCAAAAAGGACTCGAACTTATATAATTCTCTTCTACCGTTTTTAATGCAACTATACGATCAACAATGTCCACGCGGGCAGACAAAGATTGTGACATACTCAAGTTACAGGAAGCTGCAGTTGAGATTGTGTGAGAAATATTCTAATATATATTACCGCTCGATCTTATATTATTGAATGCGACTTAAAGCGCTTCATAATTGTACATGTTAACTCAGTTGTTGGACCAAATTTACCGAGCTGAACTTTAAACCCTAAACAATGAATTAGATTCTTTATCAATTGGATCTTATGTTGTAAACTTTTAGGGTTTCTCTAATTTTACTACTTCTACTTCACTACAGAATAATATGGATATTCTCGTACTTTTGAACATCGTCATTGGCTGCTCTGTGTTAGAATTTCTCCGATTTTACTACTCCTACATCACCATGGCATAACATGGATCGATGATCTCGTACTTTTAAACATCGTCGTTGGCCACTCTGTTTTGGCTAAAAAATGACACCATGTTTTATATATGCACGTTGTGGGGGTGGTCAACGAATTTGACCCTGCAATCAAGGCAATTAAAGAGAAGTAATGACAATAGTAAATGCAACGGTTAATGTAGCTGTAAATGCGACGATAAATGCGACATTCAGTATGACAATCATGGCCGCCAATAAGTGACGGTTATTGCAGGAGTAAATACGGACTTAATGGTGGCGTGCCGCTCAAGTCACTACGGCTTGCTGTGCAAGTTTACTTGCAGCCCACGCCGAGGTACACCTATAAATAGGCTGCTCGACATCAAGGTAATGCATCGAATTCCAATTCACTCTACTCCACTACTAAGAAACGTACTGACTTAGGCATCGGAGAGTTTTCTGCAGGTACCCCCCCTTGTCCTCGAGCCGACGGCCAAACTCCAGGTCAACGCTCCAAGGAAGCTTCTCGATTGTTCCCGGTCAGCTCTCGCTCCAGTCCGCATTAATTGGTGAGTCAAACTCCTCAACGGAATTTTTCTGCACCAACAAGTGGCGCCGTCTGTGGGAAGCACTTTTCCCTAAAAAGTGATGGAGGGAGCTGCGCCATTGGAAATCTCATTTCCGTCACTAAGGACTGGGAGTGATGGAATACAAGCCCGAAGTAATAAAAGTTTGGACGTACCCCGATCCTAATCCAAGATCCAAACTTGCCTCTGATTAACGAGTTGTAAAGGCTGCGGATGAGACAAGGCTAGCGATGGTGCTTGCCAAACCAACAGATTAATAAGCACGGGCGCCGGCGGCGCCACCGATAAAGGCTTAAGCAGACCTCACGCTGAGGGGGCAAGCGACACACTTATTGGATGAATAAGAAGAGCCAGTACAGACCAATCCTCGAGGGCTCTAAGGAAGCATGTGCTGAGGAAAGTGATCGATGAGCGTAACCAGGCCGGCCCTCGAGGGCTCGCAGCTGAAATCTAATGGCACATCGGTGAGTCTTTATACAAAGTAGCAAATGGGCATCAACCCAGGTAACACCGATCAGCATTTAGCAAATACTCCTGTAATTTTCGTTTACAATTCATGTCGAAATGCGATTAAGGGCAATGGACAAAGTGACAGAATTATTGCTCGATTAGCAAGGGCGACCTCATGGACTACACCCTCGCCGGCGGCGAGGGTGGGATAGCGTGCCTCACCCTCGCTGCATGCGGGGGTGGGATGATGGACCACACCCTCGCCGGCGGCGAGGGTGGGATGGCGTGCCTCACCCCTCGCCAAGGGCGGGGGTGGGATGATGGACCACACCCTCGCTACAGGCGAGGGTGGGATGGCGTGCCTCACCCCTCGCCGAGGGCGGGGGTGGGATGATGGACCACACCCTCGCTACAGGCGGGGGTGGGATGGCGTGCCTCACCCCTCGCCGAGGGCGGGGGTGGGATGATGGACCACACCCTCGCTACAGGCGAGGGTGGGATGGCGTGCCTCACCCCTCGCCGAGGGCGGGGGTGGGATGATGGACTACACCCTCGCTACAGGCGGGGGTGGGATGGCGTGCCTCACCCCTCGCCGAGGGCGGGGGTGGGATGATGGACCACACCCTCGCTACAGGCGGGGGTGGGATGGCGTCACTACAAAAAATAATTGCAATGGCCACCCCAGTTAGCATCGGCGCAAAAATGCCGTCGCCATTGGTCATAGATTTGCTACGGGAAACAAGGCGTCGCAAAAAAAAAAAAAGTTTGCGACGGCAAAAGAGAGCCGTAGCATAAAAATGCTTCAATTGCAACGGCATTAAAAATGCCGTAGCAAGATTTTTCCTAATTCTTGCTTCACTGCAGGTGCCGTAGCCTTTATTTACTTTTCAACTTATTTTCCAGATATGTTGAAAAGCAAACTTAACCTAGCTCCAAGGCGCCAAGAGACGAAAATTAGGCGCGTCTATCTTTTAGTTCCCGATGAACTAAACACAAACTCCCTGAGATTTGAAACCTAAACGCAAACTCTCTTCTTCTTCCTTAAACATTCAACGCCTTCTATTCTCTTCTTTTCTTTCTGGGCTTAATCAAATTCCAAGGTAAATCCCATCTCTTTGTTTCCAATATTTTCATTCTATTCGATCCCTCTGTTCGATCCATCTCATACTCCATCTTCCCCTCTCCTAAACCCTAAAACTTGTCTGCATCCGAAGAACCTCATATGCCATAGTCAGTACTGACCTTCTCTTTCGATCTCTCAAGTTGGGTGCAATTCGCTCTCTCAGTATCTTCTCTCTTCCATCAGTGGTTCAATTCGGTGGGTTCAATTCACTCTCTCAACTATCTTCTCTCTTCCATCAATGGGTTCAATTCAGTTAGTTTAAATTATGAAATGGAAGAGTATGATTTCTGTAGTCTGAGAGGAATTAACTATAGAAAATTTGTCTGAAATTACTTTTGATTTTGCTTATTTATGGAAGAATAGTTATGTTTTTTGGTTTTGGATATGTCAGATTGGGTGTTTCGTTGGTTTTTTTTTTCCGATTTTTTGGATTGGGTGATTAGTGGTTTTGAGTTTGGATGAAATTTTTTTTCAGAGTTTCTCTACAGGCATAGTTGTATTGGTTTATCAAAGTTTGCATTTTTATTGATTTAGAGAGACGATAATGATAATCAACCCATCAGAAGTGAATGAAAGGATTACTGAGGAGTGTTCTGATATGGGTTTATATGAAGAATAATGGAAAACAAAGGGTTATAGTTTTGGAACTGTATTTGAGTTTAGAGTGAATTGCAACATGTGATTGAGATTCTAAATGGTTGGTTTGGTCTTTTTCTTATGAGTGAGTCAGTTTAGGCTTTTGCTGAAATTTCGTATACTTGTGTTGTGCCATATTGGCTCAAGAGATACATGGGTTCCTTGTTTGTTCCATAGCCATCTTGGTAGTACCTGGTTGTTGACAGGAGTTCTTGTTCAGTGTCCGCTGGTGTTTGTGACTTTTTAAAAATTTGAAGAATATGTTGCTTCCATTAGTTTACTAAGGGACTAGGGATTCTAATATCATTCACTTGCTGTAGCCTTCAGGCAGTGGGCCATTGCTTCTGCAAAGCTTCCACATATGCATGTTTCAATTTTTTTTACACACATATATAATGCTCGGTTGATGTGTAAATATGCTTTGAAATTGCACTACATATCTACATTTATTGATGGAACCTTGGCATTTGGCAATATGAACTTTAATTATTTCATTTTTTTTTTTCAGGATATAATTTATCAGTGGATCTGTGGGAAACAAGAAGGGGGATCTAGAGTTGCAACAGGCGATATACTCAACTACCTTCAGGTTTGTTGCTAAAAACTTGTCTTTAACAATAATGTGTCATAGTGAACTTAAATGTGCCTTGTTAGAGACAGTAGGCATCTATGGACGCCAAATTCTTGTTGTAGTTTTATGATGCATTTTTTTTTGTGTGAACTGTTAGAGAAAGTACTTTCTAACTAAGGTACTGCTATTTGATTGCAGCATATTAAAAATTAACCTTCAGATCACGTTTCTTCTTCAAATTATTTCTGAAGCATTATTTGTCCAACTGAGCAGCGAACAGCATTTAATAAATTAATAGATTTCTCATAGAACTGGTTCATTTGAACCAACGACAAATGACCACTATGATGCTTCTAATCTGAAACTACTTACTGGGCATTTGCTTAATAAAGAGTTAAAGACAACGAAATCTACCATCTTTGCCCTAATATGGGCCTTTATACTTTAAAAAATGGAGGATTATTAGCTAGCACTTAACTGTTAGAACTGGAAATCTTAAGCATTGTCCTTGAACCATTAGGATCAAGAGAGTCGTGTGTCTTCCTCCCCATCTTCCGAAGTTGACAGACCATTTACTTCTTGCTTGTCATCCCAGTCACCATCTTGTAATGGAAGTGTCTCAGACCACTGCCACTTCTTGAGCTTTTTGTTGTTAATGGAGTGACAAGTCACCGCCAAGAATTCATCCCACTTGAACTTCATCAGTTCCTGCTTCTCCTCTTCAGGAAGCTCAAAATTTGGCTCCCTCCCACACATGAAAGCAACCCTATCGTACAAATGAGCAGGTGGATTTGGGACCTTCTGTAAAAACAAAATTTGAGCTATTGATCATTAATCAGGTTATGTTATTGGACTTTAGCAAAATATATAGTAGTATTATTTGTGGTGGTCAAGCTGAACTTTTAGGAATTTTTTCTTTTATTTTTTCTCACTAAGAATTCAAGAGATCTTCATTTTCATTTTTTTTTTCCTTTTTTTTCGTTTCCAAAAGAAGGGAATGAAATCCATTGTTGGCTTTAAATTTGGAGAATGGCCACTGTTCTAACTTTTTGACTCCAAAGTTTGCTTGAATCTTTAACCATCACATGATTACCTTTTCATAACTAGCAACAAAAAGCCCATTCTAATGTTTTGTCATCTTCGATCATGGGGCAATGCTTTGTTTATTCAGCTTTTTTCCTCTGATGAATAAGAGGCGTTACTATATGCATTCTTTTTTTTTCACGATCAGGACTGGATGATTATGCATTGTGTGGTTTGTTTGGTGGTCATCAATCCATGGATTGTTTGGAAATCGTCAGCAAAGCACGAAAGAGTTTTGTATTGTGTTTGGTTCATGCATGTTTACTGATTTTGCTGAATTTCATTCCCTTTCAGTTAATTGGTTTTGTTTGCCTGAAGCACTAAAGTTTGATACTTCATAACCTGTTTGCATCTTATTGTTTGGCTTTGCAGGTTATTTGCTTATCACTTGGAGGCTAATCTGCTCTGTCCTCTATTCTCTATCATCTATCTTCCACTCGTCATAGAAAATTCAAGGTAAGCCTCAACTTTTTTGTGTCTTGGATGAGATTATTGGGTATAAATGCAGTAGCTATCTGCTTTATCTTTTTTGTTTGCCGCTTTTATATATATTTTTGTTTAATGTATTTTTGAACAAAGCTTATCTGTTTATTGGAACTGGAGTATATGTTCTTTGCTTAATTAATTACCTTCTTTTAGGGACTGAACTAGCTGATAGTAATTTTATACTTTTGATGTTGGGAATTTATAGTTTTTGTGTTGTATTTTGATGGCAGCTCAGTTGTAGGCAATGTTTGTTCACTTTGGTTAATTGTTTGAAGTCCTTTGTTTGGTTAGTAGTCATGGTTATAATTTAATAAACTGTTTTTTTCTTGGTTATTTGACGTAGATGTTGAATCTGATTGCTTAAGGAGAAATATGGACAAATCATGGATAGATTTAGCAGATAGACATTCTCTAGCATATTATGATGCAATAGATCAATTTTTGACTTTTGCATACATCAATAGGGATCTGGGTTCAAGGATTTATTGTCCTTGCAGAAAGTGCGAAAATCGTTATCTCTATGTAAGATTAGTTGTGCGGCAGCATCTTCGTGATTATGGTTTCTTTAAGAAGTATAGGAAATGGGATAAACATGGTGAGCCTAATCATTATGTTCATCCAGTGGATGGAAATCAAAATGGTATTGGGTTAGATTGTTATATGGAGGATGATATGGTCAGACTTGTCCAAGAAGCTTTAGGAGCTCCTAATGTAGGAACACATGATCAGACTAGTGAAGAAAACTCAACTAATCCTAATGTAGGGGCAAACGAACCTACCAAGAAGTTCTTGAAACTTCTTGAGGATGCAAACCTTCCATTGTATCCGGGTTCTAAGAGACACACAGCTTTGTCATATACAGTTCGTCTTTTGCAAGCGAAGGTGCTCCATGGATGGACAGATAAATCCTTCAAAACTTTACTTGAGATAGCAAAAGAATCTATGCCTGAAGGTGTGCAACTTCCCAAGTCATATTATGAAGCCCAGAAGTTAACAGAAGATCTCAGATTCACTTATGAAACAGTAGATGCATGTCCTAACAGTTGTATGTTGTTTAGAAATGAAGACATAAATTTGGATGAATGCAGAATATGCAAGACATCTCGATGGAAAGATAACAATGGTAGTTCAAATGATGTTGCAGCACTTGGGAAACGAAAAGCAGCAAAACAAGCAAGATATTTTCCTTTAAAACCAAGGTTACAAAGGTTGTTTATGTCTTCAAAAACAGCAAAGCTTATGAGATGGCATGGAGAGGAAAGAACCGATGATGGTGTGTTTAGGCATCCTGCAGACTCTCTTGCATGGAAAGATTTTGACCAAAAACACACAAATTTTTCGGGAGACATTCGCAATGTAAGGCTTGGGTTAGCATCTGATGGATTCAACCCATTTAGGTCTATGAATATAGTTCATAGTACCTGGCCTATCATATTGGTTCCCTACAATTTACCACCTATGATGTGCATGAAGCAGCCCTTTATATTTTTATCTGTTCTTATTGATGGTCCTAAGGCACCCGGTGATAAAATTGATGTCTACATGCAGCCACTCATTGAAGAATTGAAGGAACTATATGAAGATGGTGTAGAAACATTTGATGCATTCAGCAATGAAATGTTTAAAATGCATGCTGCATTGTTGTGGACGATTAATGACTTTCCTGCCTATGCTAACTTGTCGGGGTGGAGTACAAAAGGTGAATTTGCTTGCCCATCATGCAACTCTGAAAGTGGTTACCAGCGGTTGAAGTTTGGTAAAAAAGCTTCATACATGACTCATCGGCGGTGGTTACCCTATGATCACAAGTATCGAGCAGATTCAAGGTCATTTAATGGCAATACAGAATATAGAAGGAAGCCTAAAACTTTATCTGGCGCAGATCTTCTTGCACAATTGGAATCAAATGGTGTTCTTACAGAGTACAAGCGGGAAGATCTAGAGCGAAGGAAGGTGCTTGGGGTGCAAAAACCTGATAATGATCCTTTGATGAAAAAGAAGCATAATTGGAAGAAGAAAAGTATATTTTATGAGCTTCCATATTGGAAAGACAACCTGATACGTCACAACCTTGACGTGATGCATATAGAAAAGAACATTTGTGATAATGTTCTTTTCTCAATATTAGGAGTTGCTGGAAAGTCTAAGGACAATTTGAATTCTCGTCGTGATCTGGAACTTATGGGAATTAGGGAGCAGTATCATCTAAAGAGGAGAGAGTCCGGTACAGAGTATGCTGATCCTGCTGAGTTTGAGATGAACAATAAGGGGAAAGATATGTTCTTTTCAGCCTTATCAGGATCACGAATGCCAGATGGAGCTGCTTCCAATATTGCACGTCGAGTACGTTTACATGATCGTAGTATTGGAGGTCTTAAGAGCCACGATAACCATATTCTATTGCAGCAACTTATTCCTTTATTTATAAGAAGTTCTTTACCAGAGAATGTGGTTCAGGCCTTGATTGATCTGGGTAGTTTTTTTAAACAGTTATGCTCAATGGATAATTGTGCAGCAGATCTAGAAAAGGCTCGTGCTCGTATAGTGCTGACACTTTGTGAACTTGAGAAGATATTTCCGCCATCATTCTTTGATATAATGGAGCATTTACCAATTCATTTAGCTGATGAAGCATTAATTGCTGGTGCTGTAATTTTTCGGTGGATGTACCCTATTGAGAGGTATCTACTGACCTTGAAGGAATATGTGCGGAATCGGGCTTGTCCTGAAGCATCAATGGCTAAAGGTTATTTGATGGAAGAGTGCATGAACTTCTGTACTCAGTATCTCAATGATGTGGAAAGCAAGTTTAATAGACCAGCAAGGAAAAAAAATGATGACGATATAAACAAGGGAAAAGACTTTGTACTTGAGGAAATTACTCGAACACAAGCTCATCGATGGATCTTATTCCATACAGAAGCAGTCACACCATTTCTCAAGTATGTCATGTTGCTTATTGTTTTGTTTTTTTATAATCTGCATATAATCAACAATATATATGAGAAGTAAAACATTTCTTAGAAACTAAGAAACTTAGTGGATAGTTTCTGAGTTTCTGGGCAGAAAAGTAATGATGTTCTTGTTACTTTGCAGTGAACATCTTATTACTATTCGACGACAATTTCCTGCTGCAAATGAACACTATGTTCAGAGAGTTCATTTTCGGGAATTTGCAAACTGGTTTAAGGAGCATGTATGTTGCTAGCTATAATTAGATATATTTAGTTCATCTTTCGGTCTCTTATAGTGTGCAGTTTTTAACTATTGTTTACCTAAATCAGGTTATCAATTTGCAAAGAACAAGTTCTGTATTGTTAAGTGAAGAAGTTATTGCTTTGTCTAATTCTCCTAGTCCATCAGCAAAGAGATTGACTTCTTACAATGCGAATGGGTTTTTCTTTCGAGTGAAAAGTCTTGATAATCATCGCTCAACACAGAATAGTGGTGTAACTTTACAAGCAGACAAGAATCTTTCTATTGACTCTTCACCATACTATGGGAGATTGACAGATATTATCAAAATCTCTTATGGTATTGATATCAAATATGTTTTGTTTAAGTGTGATTGGGTTAATCCTGCTACAGGTATAAAGTTAGACCATTTTAACTTTCCTTTAGTTAACTTCAAGCGTTTGTTGTACAAAAATGATTGCATAGGGGATGAACCCTTCATATTGGCATCTCAAGCTCATCAAGTTTGGTATGCTCTAGATCCTTCAGGGCAAGAATGGCTGAATGTTGTTGACATGCCTTCAAGAGACTTATCCCTTGTGCAAACTAACAATACTGAAGAAGCTGGTATTTCAAGCGAGTCAATGGATGTTGAAATGGATGATTGAGACCGTAACTTGTAATATAGTAGATGTAGGTTAAGATGGCACTTATAGGTGCAGATTTTTGTGTGCATAGGTCTTTTTTGTTTGCTGGAACTTGGTCTTCGTGTATGGAATATATGGTATTAATTACGGTCTTTTTTGGGCAATGGAATGTGATTCTGTCATTTCAATTTATAATAAACTGTGGTATTTCTGTCATATAAAACTTGTTGGTTATTTCGATTCGAAACATTATGTTCTCATATAATTGTAAATGTCCTTTTTCAGTTAACCATGAAGAAAAGGAAGATTGGTCGACCGCGCACCATGGCTGAATATTTGAGTTCCAGCAGCTCTCAATCTTCAAGCAACAGCATTTCCTCATCACAACAGCCATCACAGTCTTCAAGATTGTCACCACCATCTCCTTCCCCTCCACCTCCTCCTCCACCGCCTCCTCCACCTCCTCCACCTCCTCCACCACCGCCACCCCCTGCACCACCATCTCCACCAGCAGGTAACTCAATATCTAATATATTTGTAATGTAGTATCTTTTTTGTTTTAAAGTTACAATTTGATATTGAAAAAAAACTTGGTTAGAGATGGAAGTACAAGCTACTGCTGAAAGTTCCAGAGGTCAAAATAAGGGTATCTCAGAATGGAATACTGGAGTTAAAGTTGAAATCAAGTTTGATTCTACGTTCCAACCTGTGGGAGATAGGGCTGCCCAATTAAAGTCGCAGTTAGGACAAATTGTAAGGGATGGGCAAAGAATTCCCCTTACAATAATTGATTGGAAGTCTGTTGGAGCTGAAGTGAAAGATGGAATATGGAAAGAAGTTAAGGTACATATGTCATTTATATTTGTTGGTAAACACTAGAATGAAAGAAAAAAAAAACTTGATTCCATGTATTTGCAATTAGTTTTTGGTTCTGATTTGTTTTAAAATTATAAAGCAAAAGTACTAGTTTCAAGTATAGACTAATCCTAACCTATCAATGTTTCGTAGGATAATTTGCTCAATGTTCCAGAAGGATATAAAACTGTATGTTTGAGATGTTGCAATAGTCTGTGGAAGGATCATAAAAGCAAAACGAAACTCAACTTCTTTGAGAAAAACAAAGAAGATCCAGATATTCTTTCAAAAGTTCCTGCCAATATTGTGACAGAGCAATGGAGTGAGCTAGTTGCCTATTGGAGTAGTGAGGAAGCTAAGGTATTAGTGGCACAATATTTATAAATAGATTATCGAATACCAGAATCACTATTTGTTTTAACCTTGAGATTGATGTTGCAGATGATAGCAAGAAGAAATTCTATCAATAGGGAGCTTCGTGGACCAGTTCATACTACTGGTCGAAAACACTTTGCTCAATTACGATTTGAGGTATTCCACTTCATTCTACATTTATGTGTTTCTTCGGTAGGAGATGAGTTTCTTCTTTTTTCCATTTCATCTATAAATTTGGTTCTTGTATTGAAATCTGAAAATATGGAAATTTGGACTGGAATATAGATTCAGTTTGCTATTATTTTGCATTCGATAGATGGAGCAAAATGGAGAAGAAACTGTTAAGATGAATGTGTGGAAAAAAGCACGAGACCAGTCAAAACCAGAAGTAGTTGAAGTCATTGTAAGCTTTATTTTTAGTATATTGTATGATAATGTTTCAGTTTCTAATTTATATGTTATTTTCAAGCTGGTAATTCTATACTTGAATGTAGGAAGAATATGAAAAACGACTTTTATTAGAACCTGAGGACCAAAGGAACCTTCAGGCTGTCAAAGACCGTATATTTCATGAATTGATTGGAGAGGATGGCCATGGATATTGTCGCACCTATGGATCTGGCGTGCCTAGAAGATTTGTCTACCTACATGCACCAAATTCCTCTGAAACCACTGATGATATAATACAGAAAGTAACTGAATCTGTGGCAAAAAAGTTTCAGGATCAGCTTAATATGCTACAAGCTCGAATTGATTTTTTGGAGAACAAAGAGAAGAGAGGCACAGATCAAAATGGACAGGTTTGTCATCACAACAATAATTGTTTGAATATTTAGCTCTTATTTGATGTGCACAATTTATAGTTCTGCAAATTGTTTAGTTTCGAAAATATATCAGGTAAATTGGAAATGCCATGTGTGAGTTTGATTGGGGAAGGCCTTTAGTTTGATTTAACACATTTAGGCTACGTTTAATCAGAATACATGTGAATGCATATAAGTTTAGTGTGATTGAATGAGTTGTAGTCTAAATACTTGCACTACTATGTGAATGCATTTTAGTGGTCGGTTTTGTAGCTTACTGTGCATGATTGTTGACAAATCTGCATATTCAAAAATTGCTGTGCATGATTATTACCAACTCAGTCACAGAAAACCAGAAACAGTAACTTTTAGCGCGTTGTAGTTGATGTTCAGCAAGAAGTCTTTGCAATTTTACTGATAATTGAGCTTCACAGTAGCTTGTTCAGCTTCGTTCGATTACTTCTGTTTCCGGTATTCAGGATATTAATCTTTGTTTAATAATGCACATAATATGTTCGATGAAATGCCTCAAAGGACCAATCTTCATGTATTTTGAATTGCATGGGTCTTGATTTTTGGGTTCCAGATCTGAGCTGGCTTGTGATATCTCTCTAGATCTTGATTTTGCTATTTCTTTACAATGCCTGCTATATCTGATGTCATTTTGCTTTGGTTGCTCGGCAAATTTGTTTAGGATTATGGATTAGTAAGTTACTCTATAGCTTATTGTTTTAGATACTTGTGTTTTGTGATCTTAGTTCATATATGATTGTGAATTAGAAGAGAAGAGATCACTCTTTAGCCATTTGTGTTCTGTGACGTGAGTAATCAAATCCTTAATGCAATAGATGTTTCTCTGTACTTTAACTTTATATGGTGTTGCTGCATTACATTCTATATTTTTCTTACTAATTAGTACTGCATTACCTTCACTGTACCAATCAACTTGAAGCTGCATTACGTACTGACACTTGGTTTGAAATTTCCTCTCATACTGCCATATTCTCTTTGTAATATGATTATAAAAAATGATGCAACCTGCGAATCTGCGTGTTTGGTTATTGGAATTGGGTTATGGTGTGATATTGAAAAAGGGTGATATGCAAAGCCATACATGATATATCTAATTTTTTTTTTTGATGTCTTAGGTTCCAGATGCAACTAGTGACCATGAAATTCGGAGGGAGTCTATAGGAGAAGAAGGGAATCCAGATTCAAGCAGTGATAGAGCAATGGGCTGAGTTTCAATATGTTATTGCATATTTTTGTTAAGTGTTACTCTTGGTTGTCTTCATTAGGAACTTGGTTTTGGGCATAACTTAATTTGTACTTCTTCTAATTACCTATACTAACAGTGCAACAACTTAATTACATTGCAATGAAATAGATGAGTTAATGAACAATATATGTGTTGTGTATTGATATTTTTATCCCATTTTTGGATATTGCAAAATTACAGGTTTTGTTAAAAAAAAAAAAATACTGGTTGGCTACTAGCATCGGTGAATTGCCGTAGCCAAGAATATATATTTCTATATAACACCACACCGAAGCTACGGCAACGAGACCGTAGCAAAATTTTCTATTGAAAAATTGGCGGGAAGCAAATTAGTTTGGCAGCAAAAAAAAAATTGGCGGGAAAAAATTGGCGGGAAATAAATTTGGTAGGAAATAAATTTTGGCGGGAAGTAATATAATTATCTTAATATTAATTATGCTGCGACGGAAATTTGCCGTAGTATATTTTGCAATGGCGACGGCATTAGGGGTAGCATGAAACCGTAGCAGAGTAAGTGTCGCAAAGCTCTTTGCCGTCGCAAAAGTGGTCTGCGACTGCATTTTGCCGTGGCTAAAAATATTGGCGACGCCACCAACGGCGTCAGAAGCTTTGCCGTAGCAGAGCCGTCGCAAATGCTTTTTTACCACGGCAAAACAGATTTTTGCTACGGCAGTGCGCCGTGGCTGTTGCAATTTTTTTTTGTAGTGCGTGCCTCACCCCTCGCCGAGGGCGGGGGTGGGATGATGGACCACACCCTCGCCGGCGGCGAGGGTGGGATGGCGTGCCTCACCCCTTGCCGTGGGCAGGGGTGGGATGATGGACCACACCTTCGCCGGTGGCGGGGGTGGGATGGCGTGCCTCACCCCTCGCTGTGGGCGGGGGTGGGATGATGGACCACACCCTCGCTGCAGGCGGGGGTGGGATGGCGTGCCTCACCCTCCTTGCGGGCGGGGGTGGGTATGAACTGGTTCCTCGAGCAGGACAGTCGTGTTGATTCATAGGAGCTGGTTCCTCGAGCAGGACAGCTGCCTTGTTGCTTCAAAACTGGTTCCTCGAGCAGGACAGTTGTGTCGAGTCGTAGGAGCTGGTTCCTCGAGCAGGACAGCTTCCGTATTGCTTCGAAACTGGTTCCTCGAGCAGGACAGTTGTGTTGATTCATAGGAGCTGGTTCCTCGAGCAGGACAGCTGCCTTGTTGCTTCCAAACTGGTTCCTCGAGCAGGACAGTTGTGTTGATTCATAGGAGCTGGTTCCTCGAGCAGGACAGCTTCCGTATTGCTTCGAAACTGGTTCCTCGAGCAGGACAGTTGTGTTGATTCATAGGAGCTGGTTCCTCGAGCAGGACAGCTGCCTTGTTGCTTCAAAACTGGTTCCTCGAGCAGGACAGTTGTGTTGATTCATAGGAGCTGGTTCCTCGAGCAGGACAGCTGCCTTGTTGCTTCAAAACTGGTTCCTCGAGCAGGACAGTTGTCTTAATGGTTACGAATTGGTTCCTCGAGTAGGACAGTTGCTTTGATACGAAGGACCTGGTTCCTCGAGCAGGACAGTTGCCCTAATGCTTCAGGACTGGTTCCTCGAGTAGGATAGTTACAGTAATGCTCCAAGCGGGACGGCGTGCCTCACCCTACTACGAGATTGATAGAGGATGTCAACTCCTCAGAGCCTGGGGGCACTCCCATAAGCTATCGCCAGCTGGTAACCCAGGTTTGGTTTCCAATTCTCCAGTACATTGCGTTTTGTTTTGTTTTTCTCCCTGAGCGACTGCGCGCACAGAGAAGAAAAACAAGGGGGCATGTTGGGAATGTAAAAACAGTGCTCGAAGAGGAGAACTCTCGAGGAGGCAAGTTTTTCTCAAGAGGAAAACCTCTTAGGAAGCAAGTCTTTTCTTAAAACGAAAAACTCTCAATAAAGCAAAGGCTCGTGGAGATGAGTTTCTCTCGAGGAGGTGAATTCTCGAAGAGACAAAAAAGTGAACAGGTAAGCTCTCGAGCGAGCAATCGAGCAAAGCACTCAAGGTAAGTAGAGTGAACAGGCAAGCTCTCGAGGGAGCAATCAAGCAAAGCACTCAAGGTTAGTACATGTGATTGGTAGTTTAAGGCATGTTGGTAAATACTTGAGGAGGCGGATAAGCGAGGGAACGATAGTGTCAATCGTTCAAAGACGATTGAAGAGAAAAGTACTCAATAATGAAGAAGGCATGTCAAAAGAAACGTATTACTGTTTTATTAAGGCTCATTACAAATATCAGTAGTTGGGACAATCCCGAAGGAGGAATCCAACAAGGGTAAGAGCAACAAGACTACGAGAAAGAAAGATGAGGAACTCAGAATGCGGAACAAAGGAGCAAATGAAAGCAACACTTGTCCTTTCAGACATTCATTTAGATCGAGGGGTAGAGGACATTTCCTCACCCCCATGGTCATGGCCCTCCGAAGCGCTGGATGCTGGTGAGGGGACGTCCCCAGGAAACATGCCTCGAATGGGAGAGTAGCACATAGGGGCAAATCCGTAGTAACGGTCGAATTCGTCGGGGCCAACATAGCACCTGTCCTCCTCTCTGGTCAAGGCTTGATTCCACCCCAGCAGAAAATTTTTGGCTGATACGCGCTTCATCTGAGCAGCCCCTCTCTCGAACTCTTCCTCCTTGCTCCGAGTTACTAAGTCCAAGTCGGCTTTCAATGTCGATATCTGACGATCTTTGTCCTCGAGGAGGTGACTTAGGTCCACCATTGTTTTCATCTGTTCGTTAAGCTCCTCTTCCTGGGATTTGAGTTGGCGACTCGCCTCGTCCAATTGTTGTTGTTGCTTCAACTTGAAGGCGTCGAGGCTGCGCAGGAAATGGTGAGACGCCATGAGGGCCTGTACAGGAAGGAAAGAACTAAATGAATAGAGCAAAAATCATTTGCGTCAAGGAGAAAGTAATGGGAAAAAGGAAAAAGTACTCACATCTAGCTGAGAAGCGCACATGTCATTGTAAAGCTCCGTAGGACTCATAGGAAGCAGTTCTGAATTGGGGCTCAGTGATGCAAAGGCACTGGCTACCGCTGACGCGGCCGGACCATTGGCAAACAAGGATTCTCCTGCCAGAACATAGGAGTTGTCGCGTTTCTTGAAACTTAATTCTAGGACTTTGGGTGGAGGAGGAGGCATCATGACCGACTGGGTCGCCGAGGACGCAGGGGCGCTTCGAGGGGACGGATGAGAGATGGTAGCTAGCACGGGTGGCGGAGTAAGATGAACCCTCTGCAGCGGAGAATGCAACGAAATGTCTCGAACCGGTTCCACTCGAGAGGAATGGGATGGGCCATTGCCAGCTACGAGATCTCCGACCTTACGTTTTCTCACCTTCCGAGGAGGAGGAACCGATTGAGGTAGCTCCCTTACCGAACAAGACGAAACTCCTTCATCCGAAACGTTATCCTGGGACCCTCCTTCCTCTACTTCAAGGCTTTCTCCTGCTTCATCCCCCTCGACAGTGACCACAGCCGAACAAGGAACTATTAAACGAAAGGTGTCCTTGACTTCGAGATACTCAGCAAATAGTGATTCGCACTCGTCGGATATGTAGAAATTGTCCTCAATCTGTACAACATGAAGCGCTAGTTCCTTCCCAGAGAGCGCATGGTCGATATATTCTTGGTAGCGGCCAAATAAAGCTGATGGGCGGTTGGATGCGGCCTCGAGAAGATTCTCACGAGTTATAAACTGAGAAGGAAACCACTTTCTTTGCACAAGGTGATTTTCTAACCACGCAATACGGCTGGGGGGAAGATTGACCTTGGCTTGAGAGAGTTTGTAAGCTGCGATTGAAACAAAAAAACGAGTGAAAGTTTATCGGCAGGCACCGTAGAGGGAATTAAGTACGGGGAGAAAACGGTAAAGATACGTACCAAGGTCGTCTGCGAACGCTCTCGGGGGCAAAAGATCTAGCTCAGGGGAGCGCCATCCACCAGTGATCAACAAGGCCCTGGATTTCCATCCTCGATAGTTATTGGATAAACCCCCGAACACCTTCATCTTCGGATATGGAGTAAAGTTAAAATATCTGAGTTTACCAATCCTGGCACAATTGTACAGATAAAGAAAATCTGAAAGTCCTAAGGAAACCCCCCACTTCCAACCCATGATTAAAAATGCAGATAGAAGAAGATAAGCATGCGGATTAAGTTGAAGTGGGTGCAAACCAAGTACGGCCCACATGAGTTGGAAGACGGGGTGTACGGGAAACCTGATAAATCTCAGGTGCTGAGGAGATAAAATCAAGGTACCAACGGGCAAGTTTTTGCCAGTGTAAATATCGGCGTCCGCAGGAACAGGCAAGAGCTTAACAGATTTCGGTATGGAGTACTCCTCGATGTACTTTTCGATGTCGCGATCCGTCGGTTTCCAAGGCACGGACTCCTCAACTCTTTCTGGAGTTTTCTTTTGGATTTTTGCTGAATCAGTGTGCTTGATGCGAACCATGGGTGCGGGAGGCAGAAACTACGAAGAACAAAAAGGTAGTTAATGTTCCTACGCATAAACGTGCAAAAGAAGGGAAATATATGTATCATATATCATAAGATAAAATCAAATAAAATGAAATAAAAGAAATAAAAAGGAAGAAACAGAAGACAAAGAAAAGAGAAGTACCAGGTCGGGTTCGAGCTAGGGGGCACGGACAGGTGAGGGAGGCTGACCGGCGGGGGAGTCGCCGGCGAAACTCAGGAGCACCGACCAGGGCCTGGGGCGACGTGGGTCTGCTGCACCAAGGATGGGTCGTGCACTGCTAGGGCCGTGGCCGGATCGTGCGGTGCTAGGGCCGTGGCCGGATCGCGCGGGGCTGGAGGCCGGGCAAAGTGGTGCTAAGACCCGACTGCGGGCTGGAACGGCAGCACGGCGACGAGGCTGGGCCGCACAGGTCTGGGGCCGATCGGGGTGTAGGCGAGCCGAGATCGAGCAGCTGGGGTCAAGAGTAGGCGTCGCCGGCGAAGTCGAAGATGGTGTGAGGAACCAACTGAAATTGGGATCTTCTTTATAGGGGTAATGCAGCGATAAATCATGGTATGATCAAAGGAGAATCCAGAGATTCTCGCAGCAACAAGGAGTCGGAAAATCCGGCCGGAATCATGCCGGATCCGGGTCGGAAGGAGGCCGGCTTGGGCCGCGGCGGAAATGGAGGCAAAACAGGGTCGGGGACCTATCCGGGTCGGGATGAACTCAGGCCTGGGGGTGGGGTAATCGGGTCGGGTCTGACCCGTTTCAAAAAAAAAAAAAAAAAAAAAAAAAAAGGAAAAAAGAAGAAAACGAAAATTGGGCCTGGGTCGAGCTAGGTGTGACTTGACATAGGCTTAGAGGTTGGGCTGGTGAAATCTGAGGCCTTCTTTGGAGATGGTTTTCACAATGGGTGTCCAAGGGAGAAGCATGGGTGTCCAGAGAGAAGTCCAGATTTTGGGAAATTTCCTCTTTGGACAAATGTCCAAAGAGAAAATTTGGGGGCATTGTGGGGGTGGTCAACGAATTTGACCCTGCAATCAAGGCAATTAAAGAGAAGTAATGACAATAGTAAATGCAACGGTTAATGTAGCTGTAAATGCGACGATAAATGCGACATTCAGTATGACAATCATGGCCGCCAATAAGTGACGGTTATTGCAGGAGTAAATACGGCCTTAATGGTGGCGTGCCGCTCAAGTCACTACGGCTTGCTGTGCAAGTTTACTTGCAGCCCACGCCGAGGTACACCTATAAATAGGCTGCTCGACATCAAGGTAATGCATCGAATTCCAATTCACTCTACTCCACTACTAAGAAACGTACTGACTTAGGCATCGGAGAGTTTTCTGCAGGTACCCCCCCTTGTCCTCGAGCCGACGGCCAAACTCCAGGTCAACGCTCCAAGGAAGCTTCTCGATTGTTCCCGGTCAGCTCTCGCTCCAGTCCGCATTAATTGGTGAGTCAAACTCCTCAACGGAATTTTTCTGCACCAACACACGTACTCTGTAGTATGAGCTACAATTACAAGTACCCTTCCACTTCCCTAGGTTATAGCGTTTCATGGAAATTCAGATTAAACTTCAGAGAAAAGGCTCATTTCTTTTCAACTCGACAATCCTTTTCGTATCGTCACTTTAACAAACATAAACAAACGCGTTCATCATAGAAATTCTTGCCTGCGCTTTCCGGTCACCTTCATATCTATACTCTTGTACGCGTCGCGTCCACGTGGAAATGCCTCTTTCTCTATCTAAAATCTAATCACTCTCTCTCTCTCTGTCTCTCTCACATGACTTTTTCCGTCTCGTATCTCTTGGATTATGCTCATACTACAGTTTGTGATTTGTGCTAGTGTGACGGTTCGAGTACTTTTCAATCCCGACGCGTTTCGTTAGTTATAAACAAAGCTTTATCAGAATCTTAAACTTGTTCTTTTATTTCATTAAATGAGACAAAATCACAGACAAAGCAGTCATCGATCAAACCCATAGCTCGAGTCACTTTGTTATTTCCAAACATAGTGGTTAATAATAATAATCTATGCTTGACTTTTCATGATTTGCGTGTTTTTTTGAGATTACTACCACGAAGGTTCCTTGTATCTTCTTCCTCTACTACGGTCAATCCCTGGTTCCTATAAAAACCCCGAGAGTGCGTTGGTTCTGGTTATTGTTGGTATCGATTCCCTTGTAAAAGAAGACTTGCAAAAAAGTAGCTTTTTGATTCACCAAAAAAAAAAAAAAAGTGGGTTTTTGATGGTACCTAAGAGGCATTTCAGGGATGTGGAGGGTGAAGAGTTTAAGTTTCCGGTACCGGAATCGAAAAGGAGACCTCTTTTTAAGAAGTGGGTGGTTTTAGTTTGAGTAAAGATTGGTGCTTTCTGTGTGGTTTGGATGGTTGAATTTGGTTTTTGATTCTGGGTTTTGTGTTCATATTTGTGCAGTGTTGCTAGGGATGTGATGAGAGATGGTCCATTGAATGAAAAAGCGTGGGAAAATTTCTTCAGAACAGTGGTAAGATTTGACAGTAATTAACATCATCATTTTTTACTTGCTGTGTAAGACGGTAAAAAAAAAGGAATGTTCTCTTACCCCTTACCAGCCGTGTTCCCCTGGTCAGCAGCTTACCATGGGGAATATGGTCACTCACCGTCCGATTGAAATCGGACGGTTGACAGTTAAGTGATGAAATCTGAGATGAGAGCTGTCAACCGTCCGATTTCAATCGGACGGTGAGTGACCATATTCCCCATGGTCAGCTGCTGACCAGGGGAACACTACTGTACCCCTTACATGGGTTGCTTTGCTGTCCCAGTTCTATTGAGTATTGACCGTGAGGTCTTAAGTGTTTGATGAAACGCTCCAATGAAACTCTTGTTGACCGTTAGGTTTAGTTTAATTGGTTAAGAAGCATATACCTGACTTTTTCAAAGCTGATTTTACTTGGCAACTCTGTTTGAAATCCTTTTCTGGTTGTGATATTTGATACTGATCGATATGAATATTGAACTTCTTTGTTGTGTAGGTGCGAGATGAGCTGGAAAATTTGCTTGTTCCCTACCTGAGGGGATCTTCAAGGTTAGCTCTTTATTTCTTTAATGACTTTAATCCTTTATCCAAACTCCACAGCTTCAGATTACCGCGCTGAAAAATTTCTTACGGAAAATGTTGGATTTGTTGTTAATCTTATAGCAGGCCCCCGCTTCAAATTGGAGGTCCAGCTGGAGTAAGAGGCTTACAGTTGCATTTCATCAACAAACTGCCATCAACCATATTCACAGGCAGCAAGGTGGATGCAGAAGACCAAACACCTCTTCAAATTGTACTACGTGATGCTGCTACGCAGAATGTAGTCCGTTGTGGTCCCCTAGCTTCAGCAAAGATTGAAATTCTTGTTCTGAATAGCGAATTCGGTTCTGATGATCAAGAGGATTGGACCGAGGAAGAGTTCAGCAATGGTCTTGTTCGAGAACGAGAAGGGAAAAGGCCATTGGTGACTGGTGACGTGACTCTTAACCTGCGGGATGGAGTGTGTTCTCTAACTAACATTGTCTTCACTGACAATTCGAGCTGGATCAGAAGCCGAAAGTTCAGACTAGGAGCTAGAGCTGTGCCGAAAAATCCTGCTGATGAAGCACGAATCAGGGAAGCTAGAAGTGAGGCTTTTGTGGTAAAAGATCACCGCGGAGAGTGTAAGTTATATATTGATCTTTACCAATATAGAAACATAGTGTCTCCTTACTTTCTTCTCTTGTGCTCTATACTAACACTCGTCACAATATGCTCATTCAGTGTACAAGAAACACCACCCTCCATCCCTGAGTGATGAGATATGGCGCCTGGAGAAGATAGCAAAGGACGGCGCCTTCCATAACAGATTGTTCAATTGTGGAATTACTTGTGTGAAGGACTTGCTGCGGACTTATGTGAAAGATCCATCCTCGCTACGGAATGTAAGAGTCTCATTTGTTTCTGTTAGAATATGAGCCTATAATAGCTTGATGAATTTTTTAGTTCGATACTTCGATTATTCATCCACTTTTCATAAAATGCAGTGTTTTGCTCCGATCTCAAACAAGGCATGGTATGCAATCTTAGATCATGCATTCAAGTGTGAGATAGATGAACATAAGCTCTATGCTTACCATAGAGATGATGTGACCCTCCTGTTCAACATAATCTACAAGTTCAAGGGAGCAGTAATTGAGGACCAATTCTGTACTCTGGATCAACTCACCCCACCTCAAAAGGTATGTTTACACTTACAAAAAATTGGTTCGGGGTTGTATAATTGCTCGTGTTATGTTGAGAAACTGATTAACTGAGTTCCATTTTCAGGTTATGGTGGAAAATTTGAAGCAGCAGGCGTATAGAAATGAAGTTAATATGGTCCTCATAGATGCTTCGACTGTGTATGGCATTTCAAGGCCTTTGCCGAGTCTACCAGCAGAGCCATTCAATAATCCAAACTCAGATCCGCAACAATATAGTTTCCAATTCCCACAGCAAGGTAAAAACTAGGCCAATATGGGTTATCTAAGCTAGTACTTCATATGTCAAATTGCATGCTATGAACTTGCCTCATAATGTACTTGCACTTTATATGTTGTTGGTTTTCTGGTTTCGCCTTTCTATTTCGACAGTTGTCACTTGTGGTTTTCGAACTAAGTGAGATCAAATACTTTGCGCAGATGTACCGCCAATGCAATTGGGTTTCCCCCACGCATCACCTTCGACTTCATATCCTTATCAAGCAGAAGGAAGCAATCAGTTCATGGTTTCTGTAGCACAAACTAGTCATCCAATGCAAGTGTTCGCTCCAGCACTACGCAACAGTTTCTCAATGGAGGAGTTCAGCACCTTAAACTTCAATGCAGAAAACAGTTGGCCTCCAATTGTGTCAACTGCTCATTTAGGCACTACTGAAAATTTTTTACAAACATCAACTTGGTCTCCAATGAACCCAAACTGGGGGGGACAAGGGAACGGATTTTGCGATACTGGCATTCCTGGTTTTTTACATAACGCAGGGACTATAAAGAAACCCAAGGCACGCTGGTGCAAGCTTCGTGCCGCCATTAAGTGGTGGGTTTCGGTTAGGGCTAGAAGAATGGCAAGGCCTCTGTATTTGGCCAGCTAGATCAGTGTTAGTGTTACTACTCAGCCTTCCTTTTTAGTTGCTATGAACCACTAGTTGTAAAGCAGTTACCCAAAGTAAAGGGGTAGGCTTTTCCTAGATGTGTTAGACTTAGTTCCTCACTAGTCTATTTTCCTTCAGTCTTCTTCTTCTCCTTTAATGTATAAAATGTGCAAAAAGGGGTTCGAAAGTTGTTATACAAAGCTGGCCATGATGTACATAGTGTTGAATTGATCTATGTAAAAGTGGTTTCTGGAAAAGATCTAATAATATTCAGTTTATTTGTTTCACTAGTAGTCTCTGTAGAATGAGTACATTTTCTGTGAATTGCACTGTAAGTTACTTGCTGCTCTTGATGTCTATGATATCATTGCACAATGTCTTATAATTGGAAAGTTAATTTCAAATTGTTATTGAAACCAAAACCCTCATGATCAAGTTAAAGTAGCATTTGAATCAGCTTTGTAGAACTAATATAAACCTTTAAATGATCTACAGTTAGTCTCAAACTGACGCGTGTTTGTAGTTGAAAACAAACTGAATTGGTCCACGAGGCATTGTTATATTGCTAATTCATCCAATTTTTCTTGTTTTCTTGTTGTTTTTGCACGGTATTGAGTATCCTACCCGCTATTCTAATGATTATGACTAGAAATTTGTAACTTTTTTTATGTTATCTTGTCTTTTTACAAGGTGTTGAACATCCCATCTGCTATTTTAATGACTATGACTATGACTACACACGTAATATTTAATTTATTTTGTTTCACTAGTAGTCTCTATAGAATGAGTGCATATTAACAAGTAAGTCACTTGCTCTTGATGTCTACGATATATAATTGAACCAATCCTTTGTTATAATTAGAGAACTTGTTCTCAATTGTTATTGGAGTTTTTCTATTGGAACCTCCAAATTTACTCACTTAAACTCTATGCTTTTTACACCTCTTATCAAATTTTCAAATACTAAATTTACTCACTAAACCTCACTCATATAATTTGCAAACAAATTATTATCTTTAAAATAAAAAAATTTAGTCATTTCAATGATTTAATCACTCTATAAATCTTAACTAAATATACATTTCTTAATCAAACTTGAGTTTCAAAAATTAATGTCTAATCAATAAGAAAATGCAAGGAACTATTATGTTTTTTTTTTTTTTTCTATTTTAGCTGTGCAAAAAAAAAATCATTTGTTTTTATTCTTAAAAAAAAAATCATTCGTTTTTTAATGTTTATTTTTTTCTGTATTTTTTGTACCACATGATAAATATAATGAATTGACTTAGATTTAAGTCATAAATCATAAGAGGATTTATTTTGTTTTCCCTCACCAATATGCGTTCAACATATATATCATACATTTTTATGTCACATGATCTTAATTATATTTTTAATTCTTATTAAATATATATGAATGCTTTAATGAGTATGTAGTGAAATTGGAAAATGAAAATAGATAAGGAAAATAATAAGGAATACAATCTAATATTATTGAATTAGAAAGTCTACATAAAATAAGTATAATATTTTTTTGGTATAATTATTGTCCTTAATAGTCATTTTATAGTAGGTTATATATGTCATTTAATAATTCATAATAGAGTGAAGTCAAGTGAGCAGATTTGGAGGTTCCAATAGAAACTCTCTTGTTATTGAAATCAAAACCCCAATAAGCATTCAAAGATTTTTTTTTTTTTTTTTTTTTTTTTTTGAGAATGCAGTTAGTGGCGGACCTAGAAAATTAGTTATGCGGGGGTGAATTTAAACCATAATAGCTAATGAAAATTAAAATCCTGGTCCACCCATTTCTAAAATATAATTTATGCAAAAAACATATGAAAATAAGGAGAAATTTTTATGATATTAGATTAAACATGGATGAAATCATCAAAATCATGACACTTGTGGGGGCAAAAGCTGCAAAATACACTTTCAAATACATAAAATTGTCCAGAGCTTCTATATATATGAGTGTGTACGTATATGATGATGCAGTGTGGGCGGCAGCCCCCACTAGCCCTATGCTCGGTTCGCCAGTTAGGGCTGTCAATGGGTCGTGTTGAGTTGGGTTCGTGTCGGGTTAAGGTATTTATCGTGTCACAAGAGACAAACTCAAACCCACTCAATTTAATAATCGTGTCAACAATTTAAACTCAAACCCAACCTATTTATTGAACGGATTACCCGTTTCCAACCCGCTTAACCCATTTAATAAATAGGTCGTGTAGTGTTAGACAAAATGACTAATTTAAAGGTTAACAATGTGACCCATTTAACTAAAAAAAAGCATAAATTGATTAAATTCACTAAAAACTCTACAAGACGAATAATATAAATAATTATGTATAATTAATAAATAATTAAATCCAATAATTATAAAGCTGTTGTAGGGAATCGATATTTGAGAGAAAATTGCTGTGTATTCTCAGTAATAATAGGGGCATATTTATATAGAGGATTACAATGCATAGAATCTGAATTGTACAAGGAAATATCTCTAAGATATTCTCCAAGATTATCTCTAATTAAAACCCTATTACCACTAGGTCAAATAATCTAGAGTTTAGGCAAGACACAATTTGGATTTACTTAAACAAAAGCAAAATATTTCAAATTGTTTAATCCTATCAAATACTCCCAACGTCCAAAATTTCAAGAAGAAGTACAGCATAATTGGGTTATACGGGTTCACTTCGTGTTAGCCTGTTGATCCGTGGGCGACCAATTTATTAAATGGGTCATGGCGGGTTGACCCACGGCTGACCGGCTTTTTAATCGTGCGGGTTCAACCCGCTTTATTTCATGCGAGTTTCGAGTTGTGTTATCGGGTTATGTTGGAATTGACAGCCCTACCGCCAGTGAATGCATTCAAAGCAACTTTTTAGAACTAATATAAACCTTAAAATCATGGGATATTGGCCCAATGCCCAAATTTGAGCCAATATACTCTCACTTACTCCACTAAGAGTTTTTTACTCTCATTTACCCAATTTAATATTTAATGACAGTTTTGCCCTATCAATTAAACTAAAACTCATCGTTCTCTCCTCTCAGACTCTCTCTCCTCCCAGACCCAGTCACCCAGACTCTCTCTCTCTCTCTCTCCCACCCCCTCAGCGCCGTCGTCGAGGCCCAATCCGAGGCCACCGGAATCGCGCCGTCGTCGACACTCAAATCGGTCCGGCATCAAGGGGCTCTCAATCTTTTGTCGTGCAGTCGTCGAGGCACAAATCAGTCAGGCATCAAAGCTCAATCCTTAATCGGATTCATGATTTCGCTGTGAAAAACCAAAATCAGAACTAACCCAGTAGAAGTCTCAAGGTCACAGAAGAAGAAGAAGAGATTAGCACCTGTTGTTGTAGATGAGTTGGTGAGAGGGAAGAGATTGAGGTGGCCAGCTTGAACGGCCATTGAAATACACGGAGAAAAAAAGGCTTGCTATGAAGCAAGCGTTTCTCTCATCGGTGTCGGCACTTTTGGGTTGAAATTATGAAATATTATGTGGGTCTTTGTCTATGTATCATGCGTTTTTGCCTTTCTGGGAACTTGAGTCTTGTTTTGAGGATAGCTAGAAAGAAAGGAAGGAAGGAGGATGACAACACGTGTGAGGAGGAAATGAACAAAAGGCATGCAATAGAGGTGGCAAGCCTGGATGGTAGTGTTTATTTACGTTTTGGTTTGGGGGATAATAAAATGTTGTCAATGCTCAATGGGCTTGTGGATTTTTATGGGAAATGTCGGACTTAGACCAATCCATTTTTCTCATTCTTATTTCAGGGGGCAATAATCATATTACTGGAGGCAATAATCATATTATTAGGGGGCAGTAATGTTTCTACTGGGGGCAATAATCATATTATTAGAGGGCAGTAATGTTTCTACTGGGGGATAATAATCATATTATTAGGGGGCAGTAATCATATTATTAGGGGGCAGTAATCATATTATTGGGGGCTACTGGGGGCAATAATAATATTATTGGGGAACAATAATATTCTCCCGTGACTTATGAGATCTCCAACGAGCTTTTTGAGAACTTCCGGCGACTTGTAACGGGAGTCCGGCGAGCATTGACGGGACTCCAGTCAAGTCTCCGTTGACTTCTCTCTAAGTGACAATGGGAGAGAGGGCAAAATTGTCTCAATAATATATACAAAATAATAATAAAAAATACTTAATTGAGTATTAGGGTAAAAAATATATAGTTTGTTGGGTAAGTGGGAAATCTTATAGTATTTACAAATATTCTAATTAAGAAAGCATTATCGATTAGTCTCAAAGTGTCTGTTGTCGGAGACAAACTAATTGGTCTACAAAATATTGTTCGACTTCTAATTCTTCCAATTTTCTTGTTTCCTAGTTCTTTTTGCACACCTTGAATATCCCATTTTAATGACCGTGACGGCGTGACCACAGGCAAACAAACGCGTAAACATTCCGAGCATGTTGTCTTCACTGTTGGAAGACCTTGGGCTTGGTCGTTAAAGGACCATTCTGTTCGAAGGCCCAATGGCAAGAATCGTGATTACCGGTAACACCGGGCCCTTTTCCGCTCCCTATAAAAATATCCAGCCACCTGTCCACGTAAGCATTTGACTCGCGTTCGCAGAATCGTAATGATGGAAAAAATCAAATCTCTCGAAGTTTCCTTCGTAGTATCTCTGTAGAAGATATTTTCTCTGCCTAAACAAAAATCCGTCACCAAACAACCACAACAAAAAAAGCCCAGACAAAACACACCGGCTCTCTCTCTCTCTCTCTCTCTCTCTCTTTCTATGGTCTCAGATTGAAGAAGCTCTCTGATTTCAATTTCCAGTTATGGACAGGGATGGAGGATCCAACGGCGGATCTTGCTACTACTCCGTCCTCGGGATCCGCAAGGATGCCTCCGTCTCTGATATCCGCACCGCTTACCGTAAACTCGCCATGGTATTAATCATACGTCGCCGTTTCTTCAATTATCGTCAATTTCCGAAATTGATTCTAATTTTGGATTTGTTTTTGGTTTGGTGTGAAGAAATGGCATCCGGATAGGTGGGCCCGGAACCAGAACCCGTCGGTGGCCGGAGAAGCGAATCGGCGGTTTCAGCAAATCCAAGAAGCCTATTCGGGTAAAACCATCCATTACAACGACGTCGTTTGCAGCCTTTTTTTTTGTTTTTTTTTGTTTTTTTTTTGGGGATTTGATTTAACGGACGGCGGTTTTGGTGGCGCAGTTCTCTCGGATCAGGGGAAGAGGTCAATGTACGACGCCGGGGTCTACGACCCGCTTGAAGAAGAAGACGAAGTTCGTACCTTCTTCCTCCTCCTCATACTGCCTAGGCAAATGTTCGCCGTACACGATGCGCGGAACTGACTAAAACGACGTCGTTTCCATAGACGCGGTAAAAAAAAAAAAAAAAAAAAAAAAAAAAAAATCAGGCCTGATTCCGCTTTTCGTACGGTGAATGATTTGCATCGGTTTTCGCCTCTTTTTTTTTCATTTGAGCAATTTACTTTTTTGCCCTTGAATAATGTAAAATTTGTGTGATCAGGAATTTGGGGACTTCATGCAAGAGATGATTTCCATGATGAACAGTGTGAAGGACGAGGTAGATATTTATTTATTTACCTATTTTTTTCCTTATTTGTTAGGGGGTCAAATGGTAATTTTCTAAATTGGAGTGAGATATTTTTAGGGGGACAGTTTTGAAGATCTCCAGAGGATGTTTGTGGAAATGGTTGGTGGAGATGGGAGCCACGGAATGGGGTTTGACATCGGCGGCATGGATTCAACGGCCGCAAAGAAGGCACGTGTCGGTTCGTCCAGAAGCAACTCTAACGCCGCCAATCGGGGCACGTCGCGGTTCTAGCGCCGCCCTACCGGATCACCGGCACTTCATGCCGTACAATTTGACGATTTAACCACACCTGCCCATTGTGTCTCCTTTATTTGATTTAGTGGGAATTAGCTTTGTATTAAAATGGGGTAGGGTTATTTCTAGGTAACTTCGGCTTGGTCTGTAGCAATTGTGCGTGGGTTGTCACAAAAAGCTTTGCAGTGTTGGTACTTTTAGCAATAAAATTTGTTTCTTTGGATTTCTTTTGCTTATTTTATAGGGTTTTTGTCCATTTACCCTAGGCCTGGCAACGTGCGGGTATAGTGCGGGTACGGTGCGGGTTCTTAACGGGCCGGGTTTTTAACGGGCCGACCCGGTAAAAACCCGTTAAGTTAACGGGTTTCGCGGGCTAAACCCGGCGGGTTTGCGGGTTTTCCATTGGAACCCGTTAAAACCCGTAACAAATTTTTTTTTTTTTTAAGCAACTAGAACCGGTTAAGACTTATGTATATAAATTTTTTTTCCCAAATCCATTAAAATCCGTTAAGACTTATGTATAAATTCGAAATTAAAGTTCATTGTTCCGAGATTTCAATTTATTTTCTCTTGACATCAGCCTTTGGCAATTTGAAATGGATAACTTATATGCCACAAACTATTTCGGTAAAAAGTTGGGAAATGCTCAGTAATCCAAATAACGATACACACTAGATTACAATTTCTCTAATCCACAAGACCCTATAGTATCAGCAGCTGTTTAAGTATAAAACATGCAGTCCCCAAGCACAGTACAGTCAAAATCCCATAGCCAGTTACAACTTACAAGAAGCATTACAGTCTTGCCTTACAATTCCAGTCTTCAGAAATCAGCAGCTTGAAAGAAGTAACTGCATTGAAAGAACGGTGCCCATCACTTGGCAAACAGCTCCATCACACTCAGACCTTCTGTCATCCCTTAGGTTATGGTACAGTGACCAAAGTCGAATAGCTCAAATCACAAGGACAGAAAATGAGCTTAACCCAAAAGATTTAACAAACCAAAATAACACTTGAGTTTATATTGAAGATAAACATTACATCCAGAGTTAAATATGTTAAAATCACAAATCCATGTGAATTATTGAGAGGATTCAAAAGACTCAGATAGATAACTGCATTTAAGTCTTCTATTCACACAGAGATCATAGAAAAGTTCATGAGAATCAAAGCAGTACAAGGGTTCCATAACACCATGTCTTTCTCGTCAATTTCTACACAAATCAGCCCATTGCAAGAACCCACAAAAACAACCATATAAACTGGCATGGGTGTTCAATTAACTAAAACCCAGAAATCTATGACGTTAAACCCAGAACAAAAACCCAGAAATCTATCACAACAAAAACTCCATCATTCAAACCCAGAACACACTCAGATTTCAGATTATAAAATGCAAATACCCAGATACAAAAACTGCAAGGAATTGAAGAAAACCCAAAGCAAAAGACAGATCCATGCAATACCTTGAGAAATTGGGCGCGCAGAGAGAGATGAGAGATATAGAGAGAGAGAGAGAGAGTTGGGATTTGGGTGACGGAAATGAATTCACTGTGCTCAGATTGGGTTGCGTTCCAGAGAGAGAGTTGCGTTTTTTGTGGTTGCTGAATGACAGAAAGGGTCGAAGTGGGTTTGTTTGGAAGTAAACGGGTTCCAATGGGTTCCAGTGGGTTTAGCACGCAAGGCCCGTTAATTTGCGGGCTTTTTGCGTGCGGGCTTTTTTAGCACGAATTTAATAAATGGACGGGTTCGTGCGGGCTTTTACCGTGCGGGTTTCGGGCGGGTTTGCGGGTCACGGGCTCAAATGCCAGGCCTAATTTACCCCATTTCTAGGGATTTTTTTCCCACTTACCCCATTAAGTATTTTTAATTCTCTCTTACCCAATACACTCTAAGGGAGTCTTCCCTAATACCCCATTAAGATTTTTTTTTTGTTTTAAATTTTTTTTTAATACCATTTTACCCCTCACCCCTTTGTTACTTAGAGAGAGAAATAGAGAAAATGGAAGAGAGAGAAACCATAGGAGACTTCGCCGGAATCCGGTCAACTTTCGTCGGAATCCGGCCAACTTTCGCCGGAATCCGGTCACCGGCTGCCGCCACCGGAATTTGCTGAAAATCTCACCGGAAAGTTTTTTTGCCCCCAATAGACATCTATTGCCCCTAATAGAGGGGCAATAGACGTCTATTGCCCTCCAATAGACGTCTATTGCCCCCTAATAGACGTCTATTGGCCCCCAATAGACGACTATCAGCCATGTATTGCCCCCCAATAGACGACTATCAGCCATGTATTGCCCCCCAGTAGACGTCTATTGCCCCCCAATAGACGTTTAGATTACCGAAATGGTAATTAATCTTCCTAAAACTACACAAATAAAACTTTGATTAAAGAAAAAAAAAAAGGAGATTACATCAATTCAAACGTCTATTGCCTCCCAATAGATGTCTATTACCTCCCAATAGACGTCTCTCTCTCTCTCTCACTAGTCCAAATTCAAATTTAAAAACGCATATTGCCCCCCAATAGATGTCTACTGCCCCCAATAGACATTCAAAAAAAATTTCCCTTTCTCCCTGCCCCATTACTTAACAAAAAAAAAAAAAAAAAAAAAAAACGGAAGAGAAAAATTGATTTGGCCACCCAGAGAAATACTCTCTGCACCAAATCGAAGCAAAAACCCAGAAATCCGGCCAGACGTCACCGGTGGCTGTGCTTGCTGCTCTCTACAATCCTCGAAATGCTAGCAAAATCCTCCTCAGTGAAAACGGCGTCGTTATAGGGGAAGGTCGATCAATCCGGTTTTCTCCTCATCCACGATTGCCAACGATCGTGCAATCGAGGCTGCAAATGGAGATGTGGTCCTCATCAATCCTAGCCAAAGATGATCAGATCGGCTTTCTCCTCGTTGGCTGAGCGGTCGAAGTCTTAATCGGAGTTGGAGGCCGAGTTGTTGAGGTTGACGACGATGGCAACTGAGCGGTCGAGTTCAGAATCGGAATCGTTTGACGGCGACTGCAGTCGTGCTCGACGGCGGTGAGAGAGAGAGTTGGTGACGATGCCGTGGTAGGCGGCCCGACTTTGGTAGTAGGCGGAGTTGGCGTCGGGGTTTTGCAGGGCGGGGAGAGGGGGAGAGAGAGAGAGAGAGAGAGAACGCAGATCGGAGAATGAGAGAGAGAATCGGTGTCCGAGGGGAGAGAGAGAGAGTGAACAGAGTGGCGCAGTTGTAATTCTTTAATTGGGTGGAGGGTAAAATGGTCATTTGGTGTTAAATTGTGTATGTGGGAACAAAAATCTGATGCTGGGGTAAGTGGGATAAGTTTTGCTTATTTTGGTGCTTTGGGTCAAGGACCCTATTTTATATGTGATTCATAATGTTATCCAGCTATTTCTTTTGGATTATATAGTCGAAGATACTTGTCATTAGGTGTTTAAACATCAACTACCTTGGATGCGTATGTCACACATCAAGAGAGTTGCGAGGAATGTTGTCACATTTTATATGTAAACTATGATGGTGAATTGTTATTATAATATTATATGAGCAGCTTTGAAATTGATTGGTGAGATAGATAAGCTTTTAAAGTGTTCATCCAAAAGGGAATTAAATTAGGCAATCAATCCAGGTTGTGGGTTTTAATAGCAGAAGCAGAGGCTTCTAGGTCTTCCAATAGGTTTGTTGCTTGTAGTTGGCTGCAATGGGCTTTCTTTCTTCTTTTAGTCCATTGAGTAGTTCACAGTCAAATCCACAAAAGATGGGTTTTCCTTAAATGCATTGTTGGGCTGAGTCACGTCATGAAACTCGTTTCGGCCCGGCACTAATAGTCATTTTTATTCATTTTTAAAGAGTTTCATAATACCTTTTCTGAAAAAAAATTATAAAAAATGAAATAGAACTAGTTTTACGGTTTTACCTTTACTTTCTTATAATCTTGGTATTTTGGAGACTTTGAGCATTTTCATGATGACGAGAATGAGGCCCCATATGTTTCTAACTTTTTTTTTTTTTTTTTGGCATTGAAGAAACATTACAGAGGAAACGAACAAAGGAAAGAAACAAAGAAAGCAAGAAAACTCCAAAGGCACAGCTAAGGAGGGGGGGCCGCAGCATCGAAGAGCAAAATACGCATAAGGGAGGGGGGAGGATTGGAGTACCAATCAATAGGACACACCCTGCGTAAAGCCATGGAAGCCACTAGATCAGCAGCACCGTTGGCTTTTCTACTGACCCAACGCCAGTTAACAAGATGGAAGCGGCCGGCAAGAGCTCGTATACGAGCAACAATTGGGGAAGCCGTCCAGCCCACCGTAGAAAGGGGATTTTGCAGAGCCGAAATCAGAGATAATGAATCAGATTCCAGCAGTAGAGAAAAGAGGGAGAGGGAGGAGGCTGCGATGAGGCCAAGCTCAATAGCCATAGCTTCAGCAGCCAAAGGAGAGGAAGAGAAGTCAAACCTGGAGGAGCCCCCCACAATGATTCCAGATGGATCACGAATCACCACCGCCAAGCCACAAGAGTGCGAATCTTCATCCCAAGCCGCATCCGTATTAATTTTAAGAGAACCACATTGAGGGGCAGACCAATGGGTCTCCTTGGTAGACAGATCAGCGACGCAAGAGTGTCGTGGGGAAAGCAACTTGGGAGGGATCTGAAGGAATTCCCCTGATGCAGCGAAGGCTAGGGAAGCGACAATCGAAGGATTATAAGGAACTTGCTTGAAAATGAGATTACACCTGTATTTCCAAATATACCACAAGAGGAAAGCAACATGGGTGGGGAAATGAGCATCATCCAGAGCTAAACCATTGTCAGAATTGAACAGCGCCAACAACCAATTGTCAAAGGTGGTAATTCCTTGAGTGTCAATACGGTAGGTGAGAGGATGAGAAAACCATGTCAGAATAACCAGAGGACAGAGAAGTAACCCATGTTCAATCGTCTCCGGATTAGAGTCACAGAGAGGACATATAGAGGAAGTAGTCAAGTGTCTTCCAAATCTGTTTGAGTTTGTAGCCAAAATGTTGGATGCAGCACGCCACAAGAAGAACTTGATTTTGGATGGGGCACGAAGTTTCCAAATCCACTTCCAAACTTGAGGATGAATTTGGTGAGACTGATGGGGGTGACAAATGAGAGTGGGAATGGACCTTGAAACGGCGAATTTATAACCAGATTTGACTGTGTACTCCCCCAAAGTGGATGCAGACCAAATGAGCTTGTCCAAGTCCAGAGGGGGCCCAAATTGTGTAGCACGGATAGCACTGATTACCTCAGACGGAAGAAGTACTTGTAAGGCGGGCAGATTCCACACATTTTCAGATCTGTTAATGAGTGAGGAGACCGGCGTAAAAGGAGCATGAGGGGGCATAAGGGAACTTAGATTAAAGTTCGGATGTCGTGGAATCCAATTGTCACGCCAAAAATTGACATTCGCCCCAGAACCGATTTGCCAAAGAGAGCCAGCAGCAATGAGAGATCTACCCTCCAGCAAACTAGACCACGCCCAAGAAGGGGACGGACCTCGAACTGCCTGGAGAAAGGAACAGTGTGGGAAGTACAAACTTTTCAAAACCCGAGCCCAAAGCGCTTGAGGATTGGATAATAGACGCCACCCTTGCTTAGCTAGGAGAGCAATGTTGAAATCTGCAAGGTTGCGGAAGCCAAGACCTCCAACTGATTTTGGGAGGCCAAGCATATCCCAATTCTTCCAGTGAATACCCGACTTGGCTGCACTACTCCCCCACCAGAAATTGGCCAATGAGGAAGAAATCTTATTACATACCGATGTTTCTAACTTTGAGAATTTAAGTATATTCTACCGATGTAGGGTCAATTCTAACTTAATCATCAATTAAAAACAGCTGGTAATACTAAGAGACTTAATATATATAGAGAAATGCCTCTCTAAATAAAAAAATTATCAAGGATCAAGTTCAAACAAAATTCGTGAAGTTATACCAAGATAAATTAGGGGATATCGATTAATCTAAGCTTGCAAAAGCCATCTTGCAACATAAATTGAGTTCGTTTCCATTTTCAACCTCCACGAAACTCCCGGGCCTAAAGTTTCATGGTCAAAATGTGATGTAATAAGCATATAAATGCACGGGGGAAATTACATACAAAAAATTGTAATTTAACTATTATAACGTGAAAACAAACACGTGTTTAGCCAACTATTCGTTTTAGAAATATAAATTATTTGTTAAGAAACTAAATGCTTCTTATATGAAAAAAAAAATTCACTGTAATCCGTCTATGTACTTGGAACCTTTTCGCCATTAAATCCAATATCGGAATATGCCACGCCCTACATAGGTGTCTCTTAACTATTTTTTAATTTTATTTAAAAAAGAAGAAGAAAAAAGTCTATATTCAAAACCGGACCGGTTCAGGACTTTAGACCGGGTCCGGCCCGGTTGTTGGCTGATAAAAGTTCCATATCACCCCTTCTCAGACAATTCGACCGAGACATTGACACTTTTTTCCCTCATCTTCAAATTCAAACCCGGTGGCAATACCCGTAATATCACGCCGATCCGAGCCCAAAAGTGGACCACCTCCACTCCCACAAATGCTATAAAACCGGCCTCTATTCCCATCCCTCTCTCTCACTTCAAATACAACACCCCTCAAAATCCCGACTCTCAACGTTCCCTGCCTGCTGTGCTCTCTAAAACCCTATTCCTCACTCTCTCTCACTCTCTTAGGGTTTCGATTTTATATTCCGCATCAAAACGATGTCGTTGAGGCCGAACGCGAGGGCTGAGGTCCGCCGCAACAGGTACAAGGTGGCGGTGGACGCGGAGGAGGGGCGGCGGCGCAGGGAGGACAATATGGTGGAGATCAGGAAGAATCGCAGAGAAGAGAGCCTCCAGAAGAAGCGCCGCGAGGGGTTTCAGCCGCAGCAATTGCCGGCTAATCTTCAGTCGCCGGCGCTGGAGAAGAAGGTAATAATAACCTAATGCTTAATTTAGGCTTCGATTCGATGGTCACTGCTTTCAGTTCTTATTTGTTTGTATCGTTTTTTGGCCGAGAGGAATTGTAGTGTTTCTGTTCGATTTTGCTGATTGGATTTACTGATTTAGCTGAATGTGTGCATACTTTTTGGTGAAGCTTAGGATAACTTTTTTACTCTGAATATGATTTTGCTTTAGTTTGTATCGGAATCGGATTCGACTAGTTTGTATTGAAGTTTCGTGGTTTCATAGGTTTGTTTAATTTGTTAAGTGAATGCCAAGTTCAGAATCAATCAAACTTGTAAGGCTGCGGGTTTGCATTATATAATTCATGGTCAGGGATTGAATAGTTCTCTAGTTCGTTTCGGGGGATCCTAATTTCAGGAGTCAGGCGCTTTCTAGTTTGATTATGTTAAGATTGCTGGCGGACTAGTGTTTCAATCTCTTGGATAGTCAACTCCTTATTGAATAATGAGAAAAATGCTTCTTTTTTTCTTTTCTTTTCTTGTTCCTGTGCTGATTGCTCATTGGCGGAGATGTTTTATTAATCTTATAATCATTGTATGTCTCTCTGCAATTGCACACAAAAGTTTAATGCGACCTTCAAGAGTTGGAAGTGAAGTGAAGTTGTTAGTATGTCTTGCATGCAACATATTTTAATTATGCTCTTATGTCTCTTGGTGTTTCTGACTTATTTGGTATTACATACTAACAACGTTATATTTTTCAATACAGCTAGAGCACTTACCGTCCATGGTTGCTGGTGTTTGGAGTGAAGAGGGCACTCTGCAGCTCGAGGCAACTACTCAGTTTAGGAAGTTGCTATCAATTGGTGAGTGAAAGCATATATAACGTTGCAATTTTTTTTTTCTTTCCTTGTACTAGTCTATTTAACTATTTCATTGTTTTTCTGTACACTAGAGCGCAGCCCTCCAATTGAGGAAGTTATTCAATCTGGTGTTGTTCCTCGCTTTGTGGAGTTTCTAATGAAGGAGAACTTTCATCAACTTCAGGTCAGATACCTCCCATTCATTATGTATATTGCCTACTTTAATGCAAATGTGTTAAGAACACTCTCATTGGCCTCAATTTTCTGCAGTTCGAGGCAGCTTGGGCTCTCACAAACATTGCGTCTGGGACGTCTGAGAACACAAAGGTGGTTATTGAACATGGTGCTGTTCCTATCTTTGTCAAATTACTGAGTTCTCCAAGTGATGATGTTCGTGAGCAGGTATGAATCGGAGAGCTAGCTTAATCTACTCCTTGTCTTGAATTTTCTTTTGTTGCTTGTCATGTATATCATTTATTACTTCTGAACTTTCAGGCTGTTTGGGCGTTGGGAAATGTTGCTGGTGATTCCCCAAAATGCCGGGATCTGGTACTTGGCAGTGGAGCTCTGATTCCATTGTTATCGCAGTTGAATGAGCATGCAAAGCTCTCTATGTTGAGAAATGCTACTTGGACATTGTCAAACTTTTGCAGGGGAAAGCCACAGCCTCCTTTTGATGAGGTTGGTGTTTTTCTGATGACTTGAAATAATTAGTCAATTGGTAATGTCCTAGATGGCATTGACAGTTCTACCTGATTTGAATTTTTTTTTTTTACGATGAATAATATTTGCTAAGTAGTGCTTTAAAAATGTACTTTTATTTGATGGGTGTAAATCTTTATAAAGGCGTTCTATTTGTTTTCAGGTTAAGCCAGCACTTCCAGCTCTAGCTCGTCTGATTCACTCAAATGATGAAGAAGTCTTGACTGATGCGTGTTGGGCTCTTTCATACCTTTCCGATGGTACTAATGACAAAATTCAAGCCGTTATTGAGTCCGGAGTATGCCCCAGGCTTGTTGAACTTCTGCTGTGAGTGTTTTCAATTCCTTGTTGGAACTTTTTGTTTTTTCGGTCTTCTTATTATCTTCTTTAAATCCTAACTTTCTCATAATCTTTTCAGCCATCCATCTCCATCCGTACTCATCCCTGCTCTCCGCACAGTCGGAAATATTGTTACTGGTGATGATATGCAAACTCAGGTATTTGTTGCATTTGACCTTTTCAGTGTCTAGTTTTCCCTTGTAGATGTTGGTGTTTTATAGATGAACAAACCTAATAAGTGTTTACCCTTAATAAAACATTTATGTGAAGCACCTGCACTTAAAAGAAACAGACACACCCAGGAAAAAGAAAAACCATAGATCAGCATAATACAATTTTGGTCTTACTGGTGTGCCAGCACTTTTTTCCTTTTCTTTAATTGCTTATCCATAGAGCATGGTGATCTTCTTTGTTGTTTCAGACTATGTACCCTTTGCAAGGCATTGTCAGACCCACCCTAGCAGTTGATTTTGAATCTCAGTCTGTCTATGTGAATGATGTCTTTTGTCTTTTGATAGGTGTTTGGATGGTTGTAACATTAACCAAACGTTGGGACCAATTGGAAATTTTAGAAAGGGAGGAAAAAGAACAAAATTGATAAAACTTGTGTGCTTCTACGATCTCTTTTATACTGATCCCCTCCCCAAAATTGCTTATCAGACTTTCTACTTATCCCCTTCCACCTCTTGAAAGTTTATTAAGCACATTTGAGGAATGAATTGTTTCTGTGTATTTCTATCTATTGCTCATGACAACTGCAGGGAACTTCTTCTATGCAGTGTCATTTTTTGCATCAAAATTGACTGTTGCACTTGATTTGTTTTTGGACAGAATGCAAATAAATAGCTGATATATTCATCTTTACATTGTGGTTACCATATACCCAAATTCAGGGTTTCCATTTGCTGCATTTGGTGATGATAAGCTGTTGTTTATTTCCAGGTGATCATCCAACATCAAGCTCTTCCTTGTCTGCTGACCCTTCTGACCAACAATTATAAAAAGAGCATCAAGAAGGAAGCTTGCTGGACAATTTCAAATATCACAGCTGGAAACAAAGAGCAGATTCAGGTAACAGAGATTTCAAGTTTTCGGGAAATAATCAAGTGATTTTCATTTGTTTTATTGTTTATATACCCTGTCATTTAGGCTGAAATTTCCAATTGGTCAACTCTGAATTTCAAGTTTACTGATGTTAGCAATACTTTTGGAACTTAACAGGCTGTAGTCGACGCTAATATAATTGGTCCACTCGTTCAACTGCTTTCAACTGCTGAGTTTGATATAAAGAAAGAAGCTGCATGGGCAGTATCAAATGCGACATCTGGTGGTTCTCATGATCAAATAAAGTATGGAGTTTTAATCTGTTAGTTTTATTCCGAAACACTATGCTACATCTTAGACTGCCGATTAACATTATTTGTTTGGTGACAGAATTCTTGTAAATCATGGGTGTATCAAGCCATTGTGTGATCTTCTTATCTGCCCCGATCCAAGAATTGTTACAGTTTGTTTAGAAGGCCTGGAGAACATCTTGAAGGTTGGAGAAGCTGAGAAGAATTTGGGCACGACAGGAGGTGTAAATCCCTATGCTCAGTCAATTGATGATGCTGAGGGGTTAGAGAAGATTGAGAATCTACAGACTCATGACAATACTGAAATTTATGAGAAGGCAGTTAAGCTTCTTGAGACATATTGGTTGGAGGACGATGACGGTGATGAAACAATGCCACCAGGTGACGTTCCAACTGTTCCTGCTGGTGGTTTCAACTTCGGAGGAAATGGTCCAAGTGTTCCATCTGGTGGATTCAACTTCAGTTAGAGGTGATACGCTGTTTTCACACAATATATACAGTTCTTGGTGTTTGGAACTGGAATGGTGTCATGATGTTATGTATTTGTATGCCATCTTATCAATTGCAGAAGTTACCCTCAATATGCACTCAAGTCCTTGAGTATGGCCAAGGCAATAGTCCAGTCCAGTCAGGTCAGGTCAGGTCAAGCGTCTTCTTATGTCGGGTCTCTTTAGGGTTGAATTTTGGGGTGGCTGGTTCAGGTGTATTGAACTACTGGTATAAACTGGGATATACTATATGAAGAACATCTGCATTCTGCAACAAGATCAAAGGCCGGAGATTTTTTGTTTCCTTTTTGTCTTTTTCTGTTTTTGGGCAAAGCAGATGTCGAGTCTTATTAGTGATATGGGTATTATATGGTTTCACACAGGTGGTTTTGGACTCCCAAACTTGGTTTAAATTTGGTCCTGAAGTCAGTCCAATGATTTCTTTTCCTTTTCCATTGTATTATGTAGTGTGTTTTAAACTGTCTGCCCCTGTTCTGGTTTCAAATTTGTTGGTCAAATATATTTCCAAATGGTATACGTTTATTGGTCTGTCTAAAGTCCAAAAAGCTTTTATGAGTTTCATTCTATCTTCATAGATTAATGGCTTAGTATGGTGGTTAATGCAAAATTCTTTGCTTAGGTTGATTAAGATGTTGATTGATGATGAGAGCGACAAGCCTATATGACATAAAGTAAAACAGTAACGGGTTTCGTTTTACGAATGAAGTCTAGGCGTAGCTGGGTGACCTTCTCTAGTTAATTGTCTATTCTGAAGAAAAGACTGAGATTTGAGAGGCTCACCTTTTGATGAAAATTATGAGGTAAGATAAAGCCAATTTCGAGAAGTAACCAACTCCTTCATGATTACGATTTTGTGGCTTATTTTCAGCTCTCCCTTACCGGAATGGTACGTTACTTAAAACCACTAATTTGGAGAAATCGTTTGTTTTATGCACTAATTTAGCTAGTCGATTCATGATAATACGGATATAAGCCAAAGTAGGACAAATCGTTCTTTCATTATTCCAACTAGACCGACTCCTTGTCTTGTAACATAGCTTTTTTTTTTTTTTTGGTCGTATTGTAACATAGCTTTAGATTGCTTTGAATAAGCATATATATATATATATGTATATATATATATATATATCAATTGGGTTCATTAAAGTGTGTGTTTATGATTTCATCTCTCACTCCTTAAAACACTGCGTTTTCGTCACCAATTATTTGAGGAGGTCCCGGGAAATGCCTCACTTTTGAGGATTCACGGAAATGATATATGGCAACCTGTTCTGCTTTATTCTCATATCCCTCTGCGGGTACTGAAAACCAAAGAACCCAGTCCCGGACGGAAACGTGTCCTCCCTCTTCCCCCAAACTGTGGCAGGTGTACGCCACCAATGGGCAGTATGGTAATTTTGCGAGAGACACAAAACCCCTGCCAAAGGTGACCGTAGGATTTTGTGTTTTTATCCCACTGACGACCTCCAGCGTTAGTGTGTGTGTGTTGTAGTGATGCCACTTACTACTGAGACCACTGCAGCGACCTGACCGCACTCTGTCTCTGTCAATTCTCCACTCCTCTCTCTCTCTCTCTCTCTCTCTCTTTCTCTCTGGTTTTAAAAATATGGTGCATGAGGAGTCCATGAAAACCCATTAGCCCAAAACTTGATCACTCACTCACTTCCTCTCTTTTTCCTTTGAAATTTTGAGCTAGTCTGGTTTTGTGGACACCATGATGAATTTGAGGAGCAAGGTGGGTTTTGTGGCTTACTGTTTTTCCTTTCCAAGTTTGGGTTTTGGGGTTTGGAAAATTTTGTGATACAAATGTTTGCTTTCTGTTTTTGCTCCAAATTTTGGGTTTTGGGTTCATGCATTTCTGTAACGTTTGGTTTTGAATTTGGAAAGCAGGGATCAGTGGCTCTAGAGGGTGCTGAGAGGAGCTGTGTTGACTGCAAGGTGACCAGGACACCATTGTGGAGAAGTGGGCCGGCTGGTCCAAAGGTTAGTCCCACTAGAACACCCACCAACCATTTATTGGTTTGTTTGCTTGTCAATTCCTCATGCACTTTTGGTTTTTGATTTTGGGATTTCTCTGCAATTTTGTTTCGTTCATGTTATCCGTTGCTGACACCACCCCAGTTTTTTTTATTTGTGTGTAAAAGGATTTTCAGGTTGGTTTTGTAACTTTGCTGGCTGGTTTCAGTTTCTCTCTCTTTTGATGATCACATTGCTGGTTTGTGGTTGATCATCTCTCTGGTTTTCCCATTTGATGATTCTACTTTATCAGCATCTTGCTTTGGCCTCTTTTTCAAAACCCATGTGGAGGATTCAAAACTCAAAAGAAGGAGATGACCCCTTTTGGTTATAAAGTTCATGGTTTTCTTTACCTGCACCCAAAAAGAAAACCCACTTGTGAATATTGTTCCTGGTCTGTTTTACCTCACAAGCAGAAACCCATTTCCAGGACTAGAAGTAGAACACATTTGGTTCCATTTGTCTGATAAATCATGGGAATTCAGTGGTTAATTTTGCCGTCAGAGCAAGACCCATTTGAGTATTGTTTGTTATTGATTTGTCATTTGCTTTCCCCATTTATGATTGTGTGTAACGAATTGGCTTTTAAATGGTTCAGACCCTGTGCAATGCCTGCGGCATCAGGCTGAGGAAACGACTTGCCAGTCTGAACCCAGAAGACAAAGCAAACAAGGGGAAGAGAAAGAAATCCAGAACAGAAAGAACTAGGCCAACAGCCTCTGTCTCCACTAATGGCTCAACAACAAACACTGCTGCTGGTAAAAGCACTTCCACAACAGCCAAAAGTGCTTCTCCTCCTCCTCCTCCTCCTCCTCCTGCTGCTTATGGCAATGCTCGTGGCAGTCGCGGCACATACTTGCTCAGGGCGGTGAGGATTGTTGCGAATAAACAGAGAGTGGTGAGAAAGTTGAGGTGGTGCTTCCAAAGGAGGAGGAGGACTAATTTTAGGAGGACTGGTTTTTACTTTTTCGACAAAAATTTGGAACAAGCAGCTGTGGCGGCATTGCTAGCTCTCTCATGTGGCTCCGCTCTTGATTGAAAGAGAGTAACACTGTGAATTTGTGGAAGGCTTATGGAAGAGTAATATGAAACTCTCTGACCAAAACCTTTTGAGATAGTTACTTTTTACTGATTTAGAGTAAGGGAAACTATGATATTTACCCTACCCTTGTTGATGGTATTTTGGTGGGTTATTTAGTCTACAGAAGTGTTAGTATTTGGAGGAAGTAGGAAAAGGAAGGAGGTAGTAATCTGGGGATGTCATGGAAGTAGAGAGGAAATGGAGGGAATGACATTCCTGTATTTTGGGGGTAACCAGCTCAAATTATATATTGTATATGGTAACTATGGGAAGAATGTGAGTAATCAATGAAGATCTTATTACGTATTCTGTTTGCCAAATTTTGTTGTTTATATTTGGTGTGTCCGACCAAGATTCATTTACGTATTTGAGGGATGTTGGGACCAATTTCAATCTGGGTAATGGGCTGTGACTAGTAAATGCTCCTTGGAAAAGATTAGTGTTATCTGTGATGAACCTAAATGCACATTCCACGCTTTTGTAGAGCAACCTAAATCACAAAGATCATTCATAACCTCTACTGGTGAAAGCCGGATGAAATCTCCCTTCTTACTCCCAACGCACTGCAACTCTTTCAGTGGGAAGCGGTTTTGTATTGAGGCATATGATTAAGGCTCGTTTTGAATTTGCTCGTGTAGTTATGCTCTTGTTTTGCTCTTTTTACTAGAAGTTAATAAAAACGCATTTCATACTCTAAACGTGTTTATGTCAACTCTAAATCTATCTCAAACGATCAAACTAGTCTTGAAAAATCAACCGGTTTTTTTAAGAACTTGGAACTTTGGAAGTATTGATTCAAAAATTCAAATACTTTTGAGTTTTGAGTCTCACCTCTTTTGATTATTTTGCAATTGCTTTCCACGGATCTGGTAGCAAAGCTGACTGGATGTACAAATTAGGCATTAGTCCAATCGAAGGCAGTGGGCTAACTTGTAAAGCCGTGGCTGAAGCTGCCATAGATAGAAGATTCATGCTTACCAAATATTTAATCATGTGGCGAGTGAAATCTTGGTATTTGGGCAGGTTCCTTTCCTCTTACAAAAGCTGTCTTAACCCCATTATAGCTCTAGTCAAATCCCACTCTATTGGTTCTCAGAAAACCAAGTCCCTCTATTGTTTTTTATCCATAATTAATTTTACCCTTAGGTCTGGACCTGTTTTTTGGGCCTGGGCTTGGAATTGGTTGGGTTCCGACCCATATTTTGGCAGGGGCCCGGCAATTTCACTTTGTTTTTCTGTTTGTAGATTAAGTGCGCTCCAGTGTGGTCGTTTTGTTATGCTTCAATTACAAAGCACTGTTGATGTATTCTAAAAAAAAAAAAATTTACAAAGCACTGTTGATGAATGATGTCGGATTACACCCGAATCTATCTCAAGTATTCACTCAGTAAGAGGTGGAGTTGACTCAAGCACATGTACTTCCTAGGTTTAAAGATATGATCCGGTTGGTATGCCGACGGCCCTGTTCCACTTGTGTTGGCATTTTGTCGGTTTCTGAGTCTCCATGGTTGGATTGACCGTTTTTCTAGTCTCGTGGTGCGGTGGAGATTTGTAGCTCCTTTTTCGTCCTATTGGATGATGGAAATTAGGGTACGAGTTGGCCAAATAGTGGCTTCTGCTATGTAATGTTCTTTCTTCTTGTAACAATTTCTTCTATATGAATGAAATGCCTTCATTGGATTAAAAAATAAAAAAATATCGGAGAAAAACAATAACATGTAAATATTTAACTAGAGAGAAAAGAGTTGTAACTTGCTAGACATTGCTTTAGTTGTACCACTACTTGGGTTAATCTCGGTTGCTTGCCCTACAATCTCAAGCAAGGTATACTGCATCATCATATGCTTCCATGTGAATTAAGATACCACTATTGACTTGAACCATGCCATGTTCCACCACCAAAATAAGTATCAAATATTTATCATTATTTTTTTTTTCAAAGTAAATTATATGAAAAATTGTAAAAAAAAAAAAAAAAATGATATGTTCTACCAATTGTAAGATTATAGCATGGGAAAATTTTAATAAATAAAAGTTTAGACATGATTTGGCAGTCGTGGCATTGCTGTGACATATCAAAGTATGTCAAACTTTATCAAGATCCTTTTTCATTGAAATTCTCTTTTACCATAATTTCACTGTTGGTAAAACATAAGTTTTAAGAGCTGCTCCAAGTGATCAACCTAAAAAATTTCAACTTTGGAAAATCATACAAAAAATTTAGGTTGAGATTTTTGAGTTCCGTTAGTTGCAAAATTACTTTAAATCATGATTTAGAAGTGAAAAAAATTGGTTAGAAAATCAAATGTGCAATTTTTGTCGAAGAACTGTGTGCTATAATCCATAATTTTAATTTTTGAGTAGAAAATCATTGTTCTGAACAAATTTAATCTTTTAATTTTTCTTATAAAAGTTTCAAAACTATGGAGTAAGGACAACATATAACATCTTGGCATAGACATGAACACTGTTATGAAATAAGAAAAATCAAGTGTAGAAGCTAAAGCACAAACATAGCCCTCTTTTTCTTTATTTGATATTGGTGGAAATAATAGGAATTTCAATGATATCCCCTAAGATTTTTCAGATAAAATAATAATAATTAAAATTGGTTCAAAAAATCGTGGGTGCAGTAAGGTGGGCGTTTGTTTGCCCTGTTAAAAAGAAAAGGATATAGTGCAAGTAGAGAAAGAAGGGAGCCAAAACCGGATCGAGCACGCGATCCGCAAGCTTGTGAGAACTTCCCTCTCTTCCTATAACCATCAATTCCTTACCACTCTCAACTCCACACGACTCATTTTCCATTCTCTCTCTCTCTCTCACTCTCTCTATAAATTAAACACTTCATCTTTGACATTTCTGCAAATGGGCTCCGTTTTCCAATTCCAGTAGTTGAATTTGGCAGGCAAGTCTCTCTCTTTTTGTTGCTTTTGTTTGTGTTATTGATACTCTTCTCTTTTCTCAATCAACGAATGTTGAAGTAGCAATGTTGTTGTTTGCTGTTGTTCTAGGCATTGATTTTGATGCGAGTATGTAGTATTATTGCTTTCAGCTACATGTTAATGGGTTTCTATTAGCTTCCTTTGTTTGCTGAAATGGGTTCTTCTGTTTTGCTTTGATTATAATCTGAGTTGTTGTTATTGAGCTTAAAGGTCCTACCTTTGCTTTATCCTTTTGCTTGCTTCGTTTGGAGTTTATGTGAATGACATTGGATTTTACAGCTCGGTTGGTTTTGTATAAGATTAATGAACTTGGATATTCCTGTAACGGAAATTTGATGAGAATAGAGTTAAGAAGGTTTGAAAGTTTGAATCTTTGATCATGTATCAGTCCGTACAATTCAAAAGAGTGAGCCGTTGGTTTCCAGAATAAAAGGGAATTTTTGTGTGTGTGTGATGTAGCTACCGTAATTGGCATTCAAATTTTGTTATGAATATCCAAATTAAAATCCACTTATTGGTTATTTGAGGTAAAACTGGAATCAGTTTAGATTCCATGGTGGAAACTTTTCGTGATGCGAGTGGGGTGAACTTTATAGAGCCACTACCATATTTTTGTTCATGTTATATCCCTGCTGTACTTTGCATTTGATTTGATAAACCATGCAAGGTCTGATATAAAGATCCATACTTTAAAATGGATTAGTATCCACTTATCCTTGGTTGAGTCATGCTATTTTAATATGCTTTTCTGGTTATTGAGGTAGTAATCGGATGCTTATTGTCATTATTTTTTAAGCATATACTTCTTTTGCGTCTTTGTTTTCAGGTCAAGGCATATTGCTCTTTATTAGGTTGTGAACTTTCCTTTGATGATTATTGAGTCCAGATGAGAACCTTTTCTTTATCAAGAGTTCCCAGATGTGGACTTTATAACTTAGCTCAATTTTGGGGTGACAACTTCCACAGTTCGATTAGGACTTGTGGATACAGTTCTAGTTCTAAGCTGCATAGTTTCAAAATTTATGCGCTTGATGGAGGAAACAGTAGGAAATGGACTAGAAGGCCTCTAACAACAAATACAGAAGGAAGAAGCAAAACTGCCCAACACAGCAATCCCAGCAAGATTAGGCAGGAATTGTTGGATGTAACAGTTTCAACAAGTGCTACATTAAATATAAGTAAAATTGATGCAAGTCAATATGAAAAGATTCAACACCAGGACATTCGAGAATTGATAGCTGAGAATGAAGATTTAGCCAATCTAGTGACAGTTATCGTATTTGATATTGAGACTACTGGGTTTAGTAGAACAGATGATCGAATCATAGAGATTGCACTTCAAGATCTTCAAGGAGGTCAAAACAGTACTTTCCAGACACTGATAAACCCTGAACGTGATGTTCCATGGAATACAACCAAAATTCATGGAATTTCAACAGATATGGTCAACAAACCTGGTGTTCCAAGGTAATGTTTCCTGACAGCGTTTTTTATTGTCCAAGATTTTCCCCCCTCTAGTATAGTGATCTGTTCAAGAGTATCTGAAGCCTTCCATTTGAGGTCTAATTGTTAAAATGAGTTTTCTTTTAATTGGAAACATGGGTCCTCGGTTGTCTGCTGCTTGAGAATTGATTATCCAAAAGTTACATATAATGTGATCAATGTGCATTTTTGACTATAACCATAGGCTAGGTCTGTGATAGCTGAGCAAGAAGACTATAACCAGTAGGTGAAAAGATCAATGGAGTTTCTTGGTCTGCACATTGTGCGCGCACATAAACCAAGTACTTATTTGGTTCTGTAGTAAGAACAAGCCCTTGCATCATTTTAACTTTTACTGTAAAGAACATCAGATATGCTCTTGAGTAAACTCAGGAGGTAGCAGCCCTTGAAAGAGGGGTGGCGGGATGCTATTGTGGCAGTGGTCCAATCCCAGCCATCCATGGGTGTCTCTCCCCATGTGGAATCACCTGTACTCAACTGGATGGCTGGGATCCTCCAAGGCCGTGCATATCACGTTTCTATATATTACAGCCATGGTAGAGCTAACTTTACTATGCACAAAGCATTATCTGTTTGCCAGTGGATCTGTTTTGCCCAATCAATCTGAGAAGCTGTGCACTAATGTAACTAGCATTGATATTGCTTGCCACCAATTGCAGAGAAGCCTACTTACGGATTTCCTGCTGTGAAAATCATGCAGGATGAAGGAACTTATACCAATCTTACTCAGCTATATCAAAAGCCGTCAAAAGCCGGGTGGTTATGTAATGTTGGTTGCTCACAATGGTCGTAGTTTTGATGTGCCCTTTCTCCGTAGTGAATTCTGTCGTTGCGGCGTAGAGTTTCCTTCAAACTGGCTGTTTGCAGACAGCCTTATTATGGCACGGAAAGCAATGAAGTCTACAGGTCTGTTTGTGGGTGTGTGCACGTACACTCATGCTTGGCATATATTTGTTGTCAATGGGATACTAAAGCCTTCATGTTTACTCTGTGCAGGATCAGAAGCTTCTTCAAAATCATTAAAATTGCAAGACCTTCGTGCTCACCTTGGGATCCCATTGGTTGGTTCAGCTCACAGAGCCATGTCAGATGTGGTGGTGTTGTCAAAAGTGTTTCCCGTATTAACTTATCTTCTGAAACAGACACTAGCCAACGTCGTCGTTGAACAATCCTTCTTACTCTCGGACCTCGACAATCCAAAGAAGAAGAAGAGTTCTGGGTAGATACGCCCCTGCTTGGTACTAACATATTTTCTTTGCAACCTATTATCAAACGATCTAGTGGCAGAATAATATGGGATGCCTCTTGAAGAGTTTGAGATTAGAATTCAAGATTCTTTGAGGATGTCAATGACTCCAGTTAGGATAGGGTTGAAAAAGAAAAATGTTTTACCATTGTAATTGTAATACATTCTTATAGATACAGTCATTTATTCAATCATCATATTATCTGGTGTACGCCTGTGTTGGATGGGATTTACAATGACAGAATAATAAAGGACTGCAGCCAGAATCTGTGTATGGACGCTTGTTTCTGTAATTTAGTAACTCAAACCAACTCAAAAATTCGAAATCGAAAAGATTGATTTTGCTGCGATTTGAAAATAAAAATAGATATTTGGCCAACTTTTTCTATCCTTTTCAATATCAATTTTTTTTGGTTCTCAAACATGTTTGATTAGGAAAATTTATACGATGCCTAAACACATCTAAAACAATGAAGATCAGTTCTATGCAGCGGTACGTTAGTTGGATAATCATGCAATTTCCACAACTATGAAGTTGGAGGTTTAAATTCCTGAAACTTGATTAGCAGGCCTACAATAATTTCCATAGCTACTCTCTAGCAGCTGATGCTGTAAGCACAATTGCACATTAGATGAGCCGCATCACATAATGTTGAGGAAGTTGGGGGCCACAAATTGATGTATTGAAGTTTTATTTGAAACAGTAAAGTAACTATGAAACAAATAAAAGCCCCTCATCTTACTCGTATGGTGCTGGGGAAGGAAAGCACCAAAATCCCGGACAAATGAAGTCAAAAGAATCAACATAGATCGATTGGCAAACACCCTTCCTCAAGTAACAACATACAATATGTGCTCTATACAATTTCCAGGGCATTCATTCCCCAACCAATCGCTACCCTCCCCCCTCCCTCTGTTCAATAATACCCAGAAATATGGAGGATACAACAAAATAATCACTTTTATGAAGTATATCTACCTATGGCACGCCAAAACTCCTCGTCTTCTGCTAGGGAGAGTATCTCTTCTCGTGTTGAAGCCTCTCAAGGAAGGGTTATGACAATCAGAATGTAACCAAAATCTGGAACCGACTATCCTGTCAGATCAAAAAAGTATCTCCTTGAGGACTAGGAGCACCAACATGACAGCGCACATGATTACAAGTACTGTAGCGCACATCACCATTCCTCCTTGTTTCTGTGTTCTCTCGGCCTGTAAACCCATATTTCCATTAGGTCAAACACAACGACAAAGATGCTTAAACAACTTACAGCTGAAGTACAATGATCGACAAAAGATGGAGAAGGTGGTGACCTTTTGCAATTGCTTGAGGCCATCCTCAACTGTACTTGCAACATTCTGTATGTTGTAGTCTATCCTATCAACAATAGTTCCCTGTTTGAAGAAAGATATTTAGTAAGAGACTGAATATTCCTTGAATTTCAAGTGCTGACAAGAGATTGGTGTTAACCTGGTCTATCACTAGAACTGACAGATCCTTCATAATCTGGGCAAGCTCATTCACAGATTCCACAACCTGTTGGAAAGGGGAAAGGTATTAGTTAGTAGTGAAAAAAAAGGCAGGATCAAGCACAGTGCAATAACAACGTTCCATGTACAAATAACATTCACTTGCCTGATGAATCTCTCTTTCCCTTTCTGCTGTGAATGCTTCATGTTTCTTAATCTGGGCCGTCTCACGCTCATGAAACATCTGAGAGCATTTTTACTTATTATCAAAAACCATTCAACCAAGGTTAAAGTGTTAAAGAAAGTATTAAAAAATTGATTTCCAGATACATGCTTCTTCTTCTTCTCTCTCTTTTTATTTTTTTTATTTTTTATTTTTAAGGATTCCAATTAGATACTTGGTTCTTCATACTATTCATGATTGACAAGAGCTTAAATAATTAAAAATGAGAGAAACCATACTATTTCATCCAAATCATCACCATCCATTCTTGATCTACTTCCATTTAGGTTCATCTCAAGGTCGTCCCCATCTTGACCCTACATACACCAACAGTTAATGAGTGATCAATACCCAGTGAAGTAGACCTCCTCATGTACTAAATGAATAAACCTTATGCAAAGTGCCAAAAGAATATGGCAATATAACATATGACATATGAAGCCAGATTAACTATATACAAACTTGAATGGTCAAAAAGGTAAAATTTCTTCACAAACCTCTTTTTGCTGTTTGAGGCGTTTCAAATAATTTGATTGTTTCTTACGAAGCTCATTAGAGAGGCTCTGAAGGTCCGTAGCAAGAGATACCTGCAAAACAAACAAACAGACAATAGCACTATTCTTTGAGATAAGTTCATTTATATCAAAGGCCAGAATGCAAAACCCTGGAATAAACCCATCTTAAGAAATTCTACAACCAGTTTCCTAATGATCATTCATTTCTTTCTCCTCAATATTGGCGAAGGTGTTCAAGTAAAATCTGCCAGATGCCAGCCTGGCTATTTTCTCACCACCGCCAACAAAGTGAAGAAGAAAGAAGAGATGCCCGTATTCCCATTTCCAGAAACCATCAGTTAGCGATGAGGATTTAGAAGTACAAGGAATCAGTGATAATCTAAATTGTGGCTTGTATGCACTCATGTTAAAAAACATGGAATCATGTCCAGCAACAAGAGGAGAGAAAAATCAAGAATCAAAGACAGAAAGCTAAGGAAAAACAAGCGTTGTTGTGCAATAGAGCTAACATTTTGTAATGCCAAAAGTATCTAATGGTTATTGAGTCATACCTGCACGTTCTTTCTAACATTTGAATCTTCTGAAGGCCCAGCTGCAGCAAGTCTTTGTAGTCTCTTCTGAGATTTCGTTATTAATCCAGTAATCTCTTGTGTAAGACTCTCAATCAAGCGTTGATCTTCTTTACCATCTCCAAAAGATGGCATTAAAGCCTTTGCATGAGCCTTGGACAGCTCAGCCATTTTTACCCGTGCCCGCTGCACATTTACTGCTATTTCTTCAGATACATCCACCCATGCTGGCGGTAGACCAACAGTAATTGCACCCCTGCTGCAGCCAAAAGAAATAAAACACACCATCACACATCTACAACCAAAACACAAAAATTGCATACTTGCACCCACTGATTGCTATTATGTGCACAGAATTTAGGGGGAATAAAAAGGGTAATGTTCCCCACTCTCAGAACTATCGACATATCACTCCTCATTCAAAATAAATTATAAGGCTTTCCATAGACTTCACAGAAAAGCAGGATCCTAAGCCATTTCAACAGCTCATATTGCTAACTTGTTGAAACCAACTCAAATCACAACGATAATTTCCAACAAATGATCTCCGTAAACGTCAACTCATCCAATCCTAAAGTCTGTCGTTACAAATCACTTCTAACTTCATTAGTACCGTAAAGATTATTCCTTGAACATTCAAACAACCAATGCCGAAATGTTAAGAACTCTGATCTAACAATCCAGCCTTCAATTCCTATCTAAATGCTCTAATTCAATGTCACCTAATGTGCATTCAGTTCAAGTAAACCACGCATTCCACACTTGCAATTCAAAATCCCTAAACTTCAATTCAACTTGATTAATTCAAATACAGAGATAGAGATAGAGAAAGAGACCTTGAATTACCGGGATCTTCAGTACTGAGCGGAGCATAGGATCGATTCTTATGCATAAGCGAAGACAATTCGATGACGGGACCTCCGGCGCCGGAGCTGGTGGACGCCGAGGCGGAGGAGCCGACCGGAGAGCGGACGGTCTTCAACGCATCCCGGTACTTTCTGTAAAGCAAAGTCCGATTCCTCGTCGCCATGGGCGGAAAGCTGTGATTCAGATTCGGACTTAAAAAGCTGTAGATCGACTGGAGAAGCTAGCTCCGGTCATGAACCGGAGGAGGGGAAGGTCACGTGATCGGAGATCCGGGGAAGAGGGGGGGGGGGGGTTGCAGCGACGGTGACGGCGAGTCACGTGCCCCGGCGAATTTGGAATGGTGGTCTAAATGTGAAGGATGGTGATTGTTATGTGGAGGACAAGGTTTTGGTCCAGTTGGTTACATTCGGCGGGTGCAAGTAAATCAGGGCCAATTACTAATAAATCCCTAATTTTGGGGTCATTTTGTTAATTTACTATATACTTCTTGGAGAAGAATTCTATTACAAACATTACCCCAGTAATTTTTTTTCTTTCTTTTTTTCCTTATCTGAAAATGAGATCAAGGACTCAAAGTTATGTGAAATTCGAGCTACCCTAAATTCAATTAAAATTTGAAATTGAACTATTAATGAAATTCGTTTTATTATGACTAGCCCTTTAACATGTCAATTGGTTTTTATTTTTTATTTTTTTCATTAATGTTGCAACAAATTTTGAGGAAGTTTCTTCTTTTTTTATAAGAGGTATTGCAGTTTTTTCAAATATGATATACTCTATTGACTGTCTTATCCTCATATAGAAATAATTTATTTATTAATATTTATATTATGTGAGGGCATATATGGTATTTCAAAAATTTAACCATTCACTCAAAAATTGGCTTAATTATATAAGATATTATGTGAGGGCATATATGGTACTTCAAAAATTTAACAATTCACTCAAGAATTGGCTTAATTATATAAGATTTTAAGAGTGTTAATTTTTTTTTTATAAAACATAAATGTTCAGGCAAAAAAAAAAAAAAAAAAAAAACAGACAAAAGCTATCCCTGAATGATAGCTCGAACCCAAGACCCAAATGTTGTAGGCAAATCACGCTTCCACTATGCCAGATCAGTCACAATGCATCTAAACAAACTAGAACATATATAAAGCTTACTAGGTCACTGGACCCAGTAGGCCCCAATGTGGCTCCGCCACTGAGTAGAAATACATCTCAATTTACTATAAAGGAGATATAGATGCAACCTTTGTTGTTAAAACTTTTATCATTAGATAGGTGGAGACCGATCAAGATATTTAAACCTCGAGTGTGAGCATATCGCTCTCACTTATATGGAGATCAAACTTTAACAAGTTGAGACAATTATAAACTCTTTCATGTATCATGTCTTATCAATAAAAGTCACCTTTCAGCTTATATAATATTTAAAACATGAACTAAGAACAAACTTAAAGTTTTAAAGATATGTTTTTCTATAGACCCCGCACTATTGGCTCATACGACGTCTAAAATACATCTCATTGCCACTATAAAAGACCATCTTAGACTATTGTTATGGGCAACATTTTAACAGGGAATCTGTCTTAGGTGCCAAAACAATGGACCGAGTACTTGATTTTTGTCGACGTTTGTTACTTTGTGTTTGGTACATGGATTTTGAATACTAGATTGTTTTAATTAAAAACCGACCGACCCTAAAAAGGTAAAAAGCACCTTGGTTGTTAAAAAGTAACATTCCCCCCACGCGCCAAATCGAGGTCTGTTAAGCTCGTCACTGTCACACACACCTGACAGTCAGAGAGACATAGACAGAATAACAGACAAAGAGGAAAAGAGCTGTAAAATTCCCCATTTGTCACATTCACCGCACATTCCCAATTTCTCCCAACTCATCCTAAAATTTACCCAAATACACAAAACCCAATTCCAATTCGTTGGACTCCTTTCCTCGGCCACCGCCTTCATCCTCGTCGTCGGTTTCTTTCTCCAGCTTAAGCCTCCGTCTTTATCCTCAAATTCGATTTCTTTTCTTTTTTGGCTTTGTGAATCTGAGAGATCGGAGCAAAGCGATTAAAAGAAAACAGAAATTAAATTCATAAAACAAAGACCAAGACTCAAAATCATGGACGGTGATTCATGGAGCGCTCGTCTTTCCACCGCCTCAAAGCGTTACCAATCCGCTCTTCAATCTCGATCTGGTTAGCTCCTCTTCCATTTTTTTTTTTCGATTTTTTTGTTGTAAATTTTTCTTCTTTTTTGATTTGGTTTTGGTTTTGGTTTAATGCTTTGTTGGTTGCTGATGAAAGGTTTGAAACAGCTTTACTTTCTCTGTTTTGGTTACCGCTATCTGTTTAATATGGGATTAGAGAAAGTTTGGGTGTTAAATTGTTACTGTGGAATGTAAGGGAGAAAAGTTTGAAGCTTGATTTTATTTTTCCGCAGAAAAAGCTTCAATTTTTATCACTTCCCAGCTGTTTATGACCTATGAAAGTAAAATTAGTGATAATAAGTTAATAACCCTTCACTAGATTGAGCTTCTTATTAGTTTTTTTAGTGGCCAATCACTGGATTGAGCTGAATTCAACTACTTGGCTTCAGTTGTGTTGTTTCTTCAGTTATCGACTATGTTAGATACAATGAGTGAATGAGGAATTGTTTTAGCATTGAGGTGTTGTTTGTTCCCTTGTTCCTTTGGTATCTGAATCTTGGGGATGTCGTTGCCTTTACTCAGCCGATCAAACGCCTATATTTTTAATGAATGAATGTCTACTAAAACATGGTTTTATGGGAATGCAGATATGTTCATGGGATTTGAAGAAATTGATGGAGATGACGATATAAGGGAGGAATTTCCATGCCCGTTTTGCTCAGAATACTATGATATTGTAGGATTGTGCTGTCACATAGATGAAGAGCACCCGGTGGAGGCAAAGAATGGGGTAACACTCTTTTTTCTTATCCATCGAGAATAGCTAATCTTATTATATTGACCGAAAAGTAAAGTTAATTCTACTTCCTTCGATGCACATGATTAATTTCACCTTTTCTTAGGTATCTAGTGAGTAGTGAATGATTTTTCTTAAAAAAAAAAAAAAAAGTATGTTCAACTCCAAGCATCAATTTAGTAGAAGGAAACTGTTTAATACAACCTTTCTTAACTGTAGTTACAAAATCCTTCAATCTAAACTCTGCTAGCTTTCAGATGAATGGGAGGGATATAGCTTGTTATCCCAGCTTCTAAATGGTTGACTTTAGCCCTTGAAGAATTTATATAGTTTAAATGTCCAATGCTATATTACTTGCTTCATTTGGTATTGGAGTTCCTCTTATGTTTTGAGTGGTGAGAATCACATACGAGACTTTGGTCTTGGTTCTGAAGGATAAATTCTTTGGAGATATGCAGCATATTATATACTACGAGTTTCCAAAACCATAGTTGATGTGAACTTACATATAATCTGACCCACAAATGAGCTTTATACTGATTGTTCGATGGGTTTGTGCTGGAAATGAGAGGCAAAGGGAATTTTCCCCTCCTGAGATCAGAGTGTAGTGATCTGGTGGGCAAAAATTTGAGAATTAGATAACTACTTTTGTTGTGCTAGGCAAAGTTGCTAAGATAATGTAGTTGTGACATAATACATATTTTTTTTTCTCCTATCCCATGAGGATGGTTCTTTTTCAAGCTTAAGTTTACTGGAGGTGAACACTTTTTATTTGCAGGTGTGCCCAGTTTGTTCATTGAGGGTGGGGATTGATATGGTTGCGCACATTACCCTACAACATGGAAATATATTCAAGATATCCTTCTCTTTTTAGTTATTGTGTGTCGCAGATTTTTTTCTGTTAATTTTTCCTGCCATAGTCAACTTTGTGGTTCAATGCAAATTTTTTGGGTGTTCCACCCTTTTCAGATGCTTTCTGATATGAGTGATATCTCGTTTTGTCAAAATGAACTTTGTGCTTCACTGCATGTTTGTAAGTATTCCATTTGCCATTTGTTTGCAAATATATTTTCTCTATGTAGTCTGACAGATATGATAAATGGTTTAAAGTAGAATTTCTTCATTTATTCTCAAGAACAGTCTCCACTAATCCCCGTAACTGAGTCACGTTTCTTCCCTAATTGTGAACACCTTCCAGAAATTCGAGTTGGAGACTTCAAAACTTGTAGATCATTCATATAGGTCAATTGATTTGCCTTAGTGATGATTACTTCAAGTTAAATTAGGACGTTTTCTTCTTGGTTTTCATCATATGGCTAAGATTTGCTGCAATATTGATCAAGTGAAGATTTGACCCAATGCTCTGAATTCCTTAACTATTGATTACATGCAGCGCAAGAGGAAAACACGGAAAGGTGGAGCTCATTCAACACTGTCATTGTTGAGGAAAGAGCTGCGGGAAGGAAACTTGCAGTCTCTTTTTGGGGGCTCTTCCTGTTTACTTTCCTCATCCAATGTAGCAGCTGATCCATTGTTGTCATCATTTATTCTACCCATGGCTGATGATTTTGTCAGTGTTCAGCCTCACTTTTCAACGGAAACAAGCTTAGCCAAGAAAAGCACAGAGAAAGTATTAGAACGGTACGTTATTAAATCTTCAACTGCTTTTGATGTACACCTAAAACTTAATTCGCAACTGGCTTGAATTCGGACCTTCTAACCTAAGGACTAGCTGGATGCCTTGGCCAATTATTTTTCTTTTTGTTCAATCTGCCTTTTCTCTGTGAAAAGTGAAAAGTGAAAAGTGAAAAGTATAGAGAAAGATTGTTTTTTTTTTTTGGTTCCTATGGAAGTGTGCATTCACACAAACAAACAGTGTGCATAGGTTTTAGGTTCTGTGCTTGAAATCACTTTTAAGGGGCAGTCAACACAAACTCTGGTTGTGTTCATACTTCATATCTTTTAGGTGCCCTATGCTTATACCATGCTTAATCATTATCTTTCTTTTTGGCAAACTATATATGTTTGACTTTCATGTTCGAATGAATGATTAAGCTTAATACCATTAGGATTGTTGCACATGCAAATTGTGTTCGGTTGATTTTTCTCCCAGTATGCTTGAATTTTGTTGGTCTTTTTCATTTTACCATTGAAGTTCTTAGGTCTGACACTTACTATTTGTTGTCCAGAAATGTGAAGTCACCTCCTTTGTCTGTCAAGGATAAGGAAGAGAAAGTAAAAAGATGTGCATTTGTTCAGGGGCTGTTGTTGTCCACCATCCCTGATGACAGGTTATGAAGTTTCTAGAGGATGCCGCAGGAGTTGAGTTTCACAATCAAGAGCCCCTGCCTTCTGTTCGTTGTTTGTAGCAAGTATGCCAATGTATGAAACACACAGTGTGTGTCGAATAAGCTGTAGGAGAGTGTTGAGTGTAATTATGTGGCATGTCAACTTTAGTTTATAGGCCTGAACAAAACTTGATACCATCAGTTATTTTCAGGTCGTTATTAAGTTTAAAGGAAAAAAAAAAAAAGTAATTTCTCTTTTCATTATTTCTTCCCCTCGAACCCCTTCTTGCATACAGGTTCCAAGGGTGTTGCTTGCTTGGAGGAATGGAAATGATTCCATTCTTTGAGTGAAAACGAACGTGGATTCCATTTTGTTGTTTGGTTATATCATCAGAAACAAAAACTAGTGCAGAACTATAAGAATTAATAGAATTAAATGTGTATATGATGTGAAGGTGGTGCGGCCATTAGTGGTGAAACTTGGTGCTGGTTGTTAGGTCACAGGCCAACCATCTCCACTACCTATCAACCAGAAAACAAAAGCCCTTTTATACTTATATTAGGGATGGTGGTTGGTACAGTTGAAGAAACAGGACCAAACATTTTGAAGCAAAATAATTGAGAGCAACTGGCACTGAATTATTTGAATTATGCTATCTAAACAATTGGATTGAATATGAATGGAGTCGTTTGGAGTTAAATCTATAAACAGGTTAAAAGAAACCGTTTTCTAAATTCCTAACAAAATGGGGAGGGGCAAAAGCACACCCTTGCCACATCAATAACTAAAGAGCTAATCTCAACCACGGCGGTAGTTTGTATTCCATGACCCTCTTTACCACGTCCTCAACGAACTGTGCAAAACAAGATGAACAGCAACCTCTCATCAGACTTGTCTTTCCCGCCATTAATTCAATGTGAGGGCAGGGTGATGAAGGCGGCACAGGAACTACCTCACTGCCTGTGTGCTCCAGTTCACATGCAGCTAGGACGGTGTGCATAGCACTCCTTGCGATCTCCTGGAAAGTAGTAGAACTTTGGCCTGAAACACAAGAATACCAGTTTAAGGTTTTGAAACCGTCATAGGCACTTCAGGCTGTCTAGCATGCAAGAATCATAAGAATAAACGGCTGGATTCAGACAAAGGCAATGTAGAAATGTCTGTCTGAACCAAACCGATATAGCTTAAGAGTTCAAAACTGTACTAGGTGATGATACATAGCAGTTGAAAGCTCCACATACCTAAATCCCTATCTCGGGATAAGTTTTTTACGTGGCTTATGACCAATGATTGCAGTTGTTCCTTTGCTCTGTGAAAATCACTTGGTCCCATAACTGTATTGGGGGACACACCACCATCGGATATACTGCTGAAGTGAGGGGGACCTGATATTGTATTCTCTGTAAGTCCAGGCCATAATGTTCCATTGCTAGGTCTATCAGCAGAAGTTGTAGTTGGATCCTGGACTACTTGCCTTCTCTGATGGCTTGATGTTGACAAAAAGATATCATTATCCTGCACTTGTAGTGAGGGGTTTTCTTGTAATCTCTCCTCAAAGAATGTGTGAAAAGATCTGTCCATTCCGTCTGTCCTTGTATGCTGAACTACTGTTTCCCTCCCCTGAGCAGTTTGAGCATTTAAGACATCAGTACTCAAATTAGCAGATGAATTCCTCTCATTTCTACTGGCCAAATAATTCATTCTATTAGCAGTAATCAATTGCTGAATATGACGGTGCATTAAACGTCTTCCTGACAGAGTTGGTGCCCCTGCCCCAGATCCCGGGGAAGCTACTTGAAAACCTCCAACATGAAACCAAGGGGAGGAGGAGTTCCCAAATCCTTGAGTAATATAGGGACGAGGAGAGGACACTGAATTAAGGTCTATCTCTAAACCTTCACCAAAACTTACACCCGGTGATTGTCTATTAGGCAAGATGTTGTTTGTAGTTCTCTGCTCACTTAACCAACCTTGAACCTGGGAACTTGAGGATCCCAGAGCAACAGGTCTACAACCATCACAGTACCAATTACCTTCAGGTACTTCCCGCCCAAGACCAACACAAAAGGTGTGAGCAGGTGAATCACACACATCACACAGTAGCATGAGCCCATCATCTCCACCTTCATGACATTCTGTACAAATCACATTCTCATAAGGGTCAAGATAACTTCTCAGTTCTTCTTCTGTCGGCTGATAAACCTGCATAGAGAAATAAACCCATCTGAGAAAAAAAAAATCAAATAAAAAAAATACAAAATAAAGCACCACACAATGTAAGTAAAGTGATAAGGTACCTGATCACGCTCAGGGACTGTTATCACCACGTCTCTCAAATCAGTTCCTGCTCTTGTGGGTTTACTAATTGCTTTAAACCTCTGCTTGCATAACGGGCAGCGAGATTCCACTTTGCCCCATTCCATGATGCAGGAAAAACAAAAATAATGAGTGCAGCAGTCTAGTGTTCCCCTCACTCTTCTCTTATCTTCCTCAGAGAGACAAATTCCACAGACCTGCTTAACCACCTCGACCTTCACTTGCTCAACCTTTTCTTTACCTTTCCTACCAGGAGGCTTTCTTGGCAGCTCTACAATCTCTTTCTCCTGAATTTTGTCAGGCAGTAATGGGCTTCTCAAATTAGGTTCCAAACTTCCGCACAGCTGCATGGCTTCCCTCACTTGCTCTCTCTCTTCCTCAGAGATGGTGTAATCACAGTCAGATGATCCAGAAGACACAAAATCTGAATCGGATGGAGCAACAAATCTCCTCCTTTTGTTTGGCCTTTTTTTCTTGTTTTTCTCTCTAACAGGCAGGTTACTGTCCATAAAATCACCATCATCATCATCAGATCTTACTTTCCTCCTCAATGTACGATTCTTTTTTTGTTTCTTTCTCAAAGGCTTCTTTGATTTTCTTCTTATAGGAACTTTTTTCTTCAAACGCCGCTTGCCCACTTTCACATTAGTTTTCTTCTTTTTCACCCTTGATTCTTCTTCCAATTCTGAAAAATCATCTTCATCGGGTGTAAATTCCTCATCGTAGTCGTCGTCGTCATCTTCTTCATCATCATAATCCTGATCTGCCATTTCTTCATATGTAGCCCTTCTCCTCTTTTGTGATGTTTTAACCCTATTTTTCTGCCTTCCAGAGAAACCGTTTTGGGACTTTGATCTAGCCACCTTCCTCACCTCTTTCATTGCCTCTTCCTCTTCTTCTTCTTCCTCCTCCACCCCAAACTCCTCCAGCTCATCCTCCTCCTCCTCCACAATAAATAAAGCTTTACCCTTTTTTGCTCTTGATCTACCGTTCTTTCTCACCTTTTTCATTTCTTCCTCATCTTCCTCCTCCTCCTCCTCCTCCATAATAAATATATCTTTACCCTTTTTCGCTCTTGATCTACCGTTCTTTCTCACCTTTTTCATTTCCTCCTCATCTTCCTCCTCCTCCTCCAGCTCCTCCTCCTCCTCTTCATCCACAATAGATCTATCAATAAACTTTGCTCTTGATCTACCGTTCCTTCTCACCTTTTTCATTTCCTCTTCATCTTCCTCCTCCTCCCCGTCCACAATAAATCTATCAACACCCTTTTTCGCTCTTGATCTACTGTTCTTTCTCGCCCATCTCACTTCCTCTTCCTCTTCCTCCTCCTCCTCTGCAAAACTACCAAAGCTCTCTTCTGATGCATTCCCATCCAACGAGGAGCAATAATCCTCCTCCAACTCCTCAGAAACTAGCTTTTCTTCATCTGAAATCACATAATCTTCATCCGAATCATCTGAACCCTTATAATCTGACCGAATCCGTGGCTTGACTCTTCGCTTGGAACTAACTTTCCCTCCCTTTACCATCTGTTTCTTGCACCAAAAAAAGGCCAAAAACCCACATATCATTCCAATCCCCAGATTCCCAAATCCAATCACATTAAAAATAATAATAATAATAATTGCTTCATCAGAATTTTGCTGATGTCCGGTTTTCTTATTAATCAAAATCAATCAATCAAACATTTCCAGTCACCGATCTGCTATCAGCATTGAAATCCCAACAACAACAAAAACCCAGATTCGTTTTTCCTCCAAATGGTTCTCAACTTACACCAAAATTCATGAAAAAAAAAATTGAAAATTTACATCCTTTTGACTCTGTAAACAGCCACTTCCTGCCCCTCTTCTATTTTCTTCAGCTCTAATTTACCCAAATTGTACACAAAGCACAAATTCCCAATTGAAAAATCAAATCTTAACAAAAAATTCTCAAACAAAAAAAAAATTAAAAATCTCACACTAAAAAAAAAACACATAAAACAAAAACCAAGACCTGGCCTTTACAAACTTCTCAAATCAGATTCCAATCCATGCGAAAAAAAAAAAAAAAAAATACCCACATATATACACACACAAATTTTACAGAGAGAGAAACGTGGGTACCTGAGATAGAGAGAGAAAGACAGCACCGGAAACAATGGTCAAAAAATTATTTCTCTTTTTTTTTTTTTTTTTTTTTTTTGGGGTGGTTTTATTTTTGTTTTATCTGCTGCTGCTCTGCTCCTCCTCCTTCTTCTTCTGCTCTCTGTGTATTTTTTAATTTGCACATAAAAAGATTTATACTTGGGCCAAATGAGGCGTTGGCACTTATGGCGTACGCAACTTGCCTCCCATAGTTGGATGTTTCCTATTCCGGAATTACGAAACTGCCCTCCTCTCTCTCTCTCGGGAGCCGTTATCGTACGTTTAATATCCTTTTGTGAGTCATGGTGCATTTTAGTGTTTACTGCAACGAACTGACTCCCGGGATTTTATTGGCGTCTACCTCAAAACAGCCCTTTTCCAGTTTTCCCCCTATTCTCAAAAACTTAACTGTTTCTTTTCTGCAGTTATTATTTTCCTTCCTGGCAAATCACAACATATTCTCTCTTCCTCCCTTTTTACCCTTTTTTTTTCTTTTCTTTTCTTTCTTTTTAATAATTTTTGGTGAATTAGAAAGACGATAAATTATAGTTTGACCCATGTCAAGTGTGAAGCGTTTTTTTACTTTTGCACCTCGATGTTCAAAGGGTCTCGATTCAGTCTCCTGCTCAGCTGTTACGTCAAACGTTACAAGCTGTCACGATAAAAACGAGAGTTGATGCGTTATCGTCCAGGGTATACGAACTGAACCGATAGTGAACGAAATTTGGGGCGGATAAAGAACTTATTAGTGAAGAGAAAATGTTATTTTGCTGTTATGATTCACATATGCAATTACCAAAACAATATTAATTGTATAGTTAATGAGTCTGTATGACTAAAAACGTAAATCTTACATGTAACACCCCAATAAATAACGTCTACCAGTTAAATTGTCATAGAGTATACCGAGAACAAGAAAAAACAAAGTTTTAGACGACTATTGCTAACAATGTAGAGAATGAGGTAGAAGAAACGTACTCATCCACAATCTATCCTCCCATTTTCCTATCTTCTTTACTTTATCATTCTAATTTGGCCGTATGTGGTGAACAACGACTGTCTTGTTGTGTCTTTGTCGTCTTCTTAATATATTTATTGTTTCAATAATTTTTATTCAATATAATTATTTAATAAAGAAAAGAAAATCAAAACGGTCATAGAGTAGGAATTATTACAATCGATAGCAAAGAGCGAATAACACCCTAATTTAGGATGTAATTTGCAATTAACCTATTATAGAAAAAGCATCCAATAAAACATAATTCTCTTTTCTGTTTTACATTTTAAAAAATAAACCCAATTGTATAAAAATCTACAAACAAGGAAAGCCGTATCATCCAAAACCCCTTTATAGGAAGCCATAATTTTGTAATTAGAAGTGTCCAATTACACAGATCTTCCAAGACACATTTCCAATGTCCAAATCTGATGGAGAATCATAACCTATAAAATACATTTATAATGGATTTAGATTTAGTAATAGAGTTAAAGACTTGATTAATCAAGTGTTTGTTTTTATTATTCCTTTTGCTGTCACCATTATTGATAAATAAATAATTCCTCTAATTGTTGACACCCCACCAAAATGTGTACTCACCCCCACCATTACAAAATGACATAAACATAAAGCTAGAGTACATTATCATATCTTTAACTTTTTTTCCTAACCTGAGCAGGTAAAACCCAAACACATTGATCATGTTTTCAAAAGTTCATAATTTCTGATGCAAGACATGAGGTAAAGAATGCCAACATTGATTTGATAGCTTTTAACAGTTGGGAGGAAAAGGTACAAAACCATTGTGATTAAAACCGAATTTTCTCCAAGATATTTTGACAGACAATGCTAGTTTAAAATCAATCAACAAAAACTATTAGATAAAAAAAAATTAATTGCAAAAAGATAGTCAAAATTTCATGTTTCAAATGGTAAACCTATTTGGACTGATACTTGGGTCTGAGTTTCTAACTAACCGTGGACCTAAAGCAAGGTTGGTGGAGCTAGCATTTGGGTTGGGCTAACACGTTTGGATTTGGGCTGGGCTAACACGAACTGAACTTCTTGCTTGAGCCTTTCCTGCTCCAATGGTCTTTCATTGATGAAAATCCAGCCCACTTAATATAATTTCCAACCCCCAAGGATTTGTTTGGACTTTCATGTGGCATGATTTAGAAACTTGGATATGATGATATGCATATGGAGGTAACAGTCAAAATGCTGAGATGTATTACATTATGCAGGGCATCTTTAAGGAGAGTTGGGTGGTGAAGTTGAACGTGGATGAATAAGCGATTAGGTGGTGTTGGAGATACTATTTTCGATAATAGTGAGATTTCCATAATAGGATGCCATATTGGTAAGAGATTAGGTATCTCGATCTCCTACAAAAAGTGAGATTTCCACAATCTTCAACGGTTAAAGTTTGCATTTGAGAAGTGTGTTTTTGAGTTTTGAGTTAGATGCACATGCGGTTGTCTTTGCTTTATTAGAGATGGAAGAGTGTTGTTTTACTTCCGATGAGAACCTTATCGAAGAGATCAAATGACTCTCTCAATAGTTTGATCATTTGATTTGTCTAGCTATGCAGTTTATGATGTAGCACATTCTATTGCTATTGTGATTTGACAGGAGTAGCTACCAGGCTGGTTGATCAAAGTTCGTGTCAATGCTAATGCTGATCGATGTTTCATAAATCATGTTCTAGGTGTGGAGTGGTACTCTTTTCTTTGCCAAAACTGCTATGAGCAAGTCTTCAACAAGGCCAACTTCAAAGCGTTCGACGCATCTTTATGTAAACTTTCCAATCTATTATTGAATTTTTCATTATCAATACAATTGTATAATTGATGCACAAGTAGGTTATTGTTATATTAATCTTGGATCACCTTTCTTTTAGGAACAACTCACGATCAGCTTTCTTTACTCCCACCATACAAATATGATAGCACTAGAAGGGAGTTGAGTTGTCCAATTCAGCGACTCCGGCTGTTAGGCATATATAAGCCCCTAACCACTCAAACTTGTTAAGCATAATACCCAAACTTTAGGGACCATACTAGTGAAGAAAGATAGGATATACAACAATTTCTGCCCCTTAAAGAAGAACATCGAAAGCTAGCTTTAAAGCCAAAGCCCTTGATTGATATTGAGCTTATCTTTACCCCTAGCTAGTCAAAGCTCCTTCGGGCATGCTAGATTTTGGTGAGGAACTATAGGACCAACAGACAAGAAAATGTGGGAAATATGACCAAGTTTTTGTAAGTGAAGGTCAATCACACCAAGTGAGAGAGAAAAGGTACTCATAAGTTAGTTACTTACTCATAACTTTCTAGCTTTTACCCTCCTCCATCTTATTTGGTCGGTCCAGAGAGTGAGCTATGCAGGCAAAGACGTACATGAATGCATTATGGATATCGATTGAGCTGTCATGGTTTTATGGGGAACTGTCATGATATGAGTTGCTTAATGGCCTTACCCAGGCATTACATAGATATGATGTCACTTTTCATCCCGTTTTTGTTTCTTTGTTTCTGTTTTTTTTTTCCCATTGAAAAGCCACAATATATAACATAAGTTTTGCCATCATTATTCTATCAACACGACAAAAATTTCAGTATATTCCTGAACGTAACAATATATCATTTTCGTGCAATGATAAACCATCCCTTCTAATGTTAAGTAACTCTGTGTTTTGCCACACATACTGCATGTCATGTTCGCTCAATCACCTCTTACTATTTTTAAAGCCAATTAACAATAAACCACCCCTTAATAATGTCAAGTAACTCCTTGTTTTGCAACATTGTCATGTTCGTTGGATCACCACTTACTACTTTTATAGCCAATGACAAAGGGGGATTTCTCAAGTCGACATCTTTCGATCTAGAGAGATCCCTGGATAGGTCTACTTCTCATCCCCTCACATAATTTAAGCAAACTGAGCTTGCTAGCTAGTTGATCGATTGGCTGACCCATGACATTACTCTCTGCTAGCTAGGTCTACATGAAAGTGAAAAGAAGCTAGCTTAAACGTGCTAATTAAACTTTGCATCATGGCTGCTTCTAGAATTAGTACGTTTCACAAACACTACTTCAAATGATGGTCCATACAAGTACGTTTTGGAGATGTATAGCTAGCATTGACGTGATTTTACTAATTTTCATTCCTGTCCTAACCAGGAGATCATGCATCTTCTGTGAGAAAGACACTAGTCATCATCTTCGTCCGTCAATCTTGTTACCTCCAACGTAACTTTCAGTAAAACTTACCTCGACTAGTTAATCAATGGTAAGATATATATATACCTTGTTGGAAATTTTATGATTTAAAATTAAAATGTATTTAATATTTCATTATTTATTTCGAGAGTTATTTTCATTTTGTGTTTATTTATGTATTTATGGTTTAACGGTTTTATGTTTTAAATATATGATTATTATTTTACCGTTATATGGTTAATGAGACTATTGATGATCATGGTAAGTGTGGCCTATATAAGGGTACATGGCTAGAGTTGGAAGGCATGTGTCGTTGGATATATTGTCAGATATGAAATATCGAGATGGTTGGATACATATGAGAAATATCATGAGAAGAAAAGGCACTCCACCATCATGTAACCACTCTAGCACAACACCCTATCCACCTAAAGTCCTCTTCCATATTATACATATATCTATGTTAAATATACACCGCTTTGAATACATGGGTGATTAAGGTTCAATGGAGCTTCTTAGTTGCACGGCGAAGCTCGAATAGTTGTTATATCATGGGGGAAGTTCGTCATTCAACCTTGTGCAGTAGGTGACGAATCTTCTTTTAGAACAGTGCGCTTGCACGCCTCAACTCGATAAGTTTTCCTATATATAAATTATCTATATATTATTACTTTTTTTTACTTTTATTTTGTTTTCTTATTCTTATTCTTATTATTATTTCTCAATATATTGTCATATTATTTGTATTTTAATTTTACAGAAATTGTGTCCCATATTTTTTACAACATACCTCAATTAAGAAATTACTGCATATACACACACTCTTCAAGTTTTTGTACACAGAACACCATATATTAATCGATCCAATAATAAATATCGGACCCTGATGCCGGTGGAAGTGATGCTGATGTTTGATCTGATTTTGTCGACGTGATTTAGCCGGACCGGTGGAGCCCATTTCTTTGCCAGTGTTAGTCGGCCGGCAGTCCTAACTTTAACAAATACAACATATGCCGGCATGGAGCTTCGGGTCCTGCCCGAGCTACTTTTGGGACCCATATGCCTATTTGTCAATGTTAACAGTAACGAACTTTTAAAATTGGCGCTCCGAACCTGTTAGGCTCGTGTGCTAACCCAACCGTAAGTTTGAATCATTCAACCGTTTTGGAGGGAACGGCATATGAATTGACAGCACAGCCCTTCAATTTTACTTTATTTACCGTGATGCTCATATCTATGATTCACTTCGCATGCAAGGCGTGGCGTTTCATAACCATTTTGGTCCGGTTTGATGAATCGTTAATTACACCTCTCAAGACTACTCGATTCTAGCCGCCTTATCGATGTCCCCTCCCTATCTCAATTCTCTCTTGTTTCTCCTCTATTAATTCTATCTTTATGTCTTCTGTGGCTCCTTCATATATATATGCATCAAATTTGCGAGTTTCCGGCTGAGCCGTGGTCGACAATTTGCTCGATCTAAATGGGTTGAAGAATTGACCTAGATTTCATCAGAAAGTCTACCATTACAATACCTTATAACCAATATGGTTGGTATGGTTATCCACCAAATAACTTCAGTTTCAAGATAAACTCTATCATAATGTGCTTTAACAAGTATGATCGATCATATGTGCAATTCTAGTATAGTTTAAAGTACATTTGGTGAGATTGGTTAAGATCACACTTACCCTAGCTTAATATCAAAAGTCCTGAATTCTAATTCGACTTGCTCTTCAATCCATTGAATGTACTGAAAAAACTAAAGAGAGGAAAAAATATATCACAATTTAGTTTGAAATGGATCATAATAAGTTAATTATAAATTACATTAAACACTTAAAATAAAATTAAGATCATGTGCATCTTCTCCTAAACCCACCCCACTTCACCCCCACCACAAAAGCCTAGAAGAATCTTGGACTAAGCAACTTTTCCATAAAAACATCAAAAAGATGAAAAATATTAGCATATATATCTTAAAGATATATAGGCTTGAAATTCAAAAAGCATTTCTTCTATATGACTGCAAATGGCCTAAATCATGAAGTGGTGCTCATATCATGTGCTCTTACTTGCCTTGTCCATGTTAATAAGTTAACGGGTCATCAATCATCCTCAGTGTCAAGCGGAAAATTAGAAGATAAGGGTGGTGGTGTCCTCCTTCAATTTCCTTTTCATCTGTTTGGGTTATATTTGATTGTTTTGCTAGGCAAGGCTGCTAGGCTAGTCCCCCCTCTTTACCCTTTTTCCTTTTACCCTAATTATAACTGGTCCTGTGTATAGTATTAGATGTTTGATCACAGCCTTTTTGGGGTAGCTTCATGATTGTGAAATTCTGTGTAAGATATAATTAAAAGTGCTAGCTCATGAATATTAAGTTAGTTAATTTCAAGAAACATTATATAAAGGCCCTAGTTCTCATTTCTTGGTCAAGTGCAATGGTACTAATCATCATTCTAACTTTTGAGAAGTGAATTATTAATTGTTTTCAAAAATGATTAATTTCCCTAATAACCATGCTCGCCTTTACAAATAAGCAAAGACGAGGGTACCCAATGAAAAGAATGAAATGGCATCTTAAAAGACATTTTGGACTGTTTCTGCTACTAAATTATATGCACTCACCTGTAATTAAGTATATATGACCTCTGACTTTTGTTTATACTTATTTAATGTAATATCAAGTAGGTGACCAGATCCTCTTGAACAAAATAAGTAGATGACTAGGTCAATTTAGAACAATGAAGGTCATTGTGTATAGGGTTGTCAGTTGTGTATATTTGACATAGAAGGAGATAAATGTGTCAAGACTCACAACTATATGAATCAGTTGAAAGAGTTCTAGGTTATGTTAGCTCAATTACAAAACAAAAAGAAACCCTAATTTAAAACCATCTTAAGTAAGATATTTTGATAATGTGAATCACATCACTCTTACACAAAAAACATATATATAATCTATCAAAGTAGGATACAAGAGATATAATATTTATCTATAAATTCAATCCCTTGTGAGTTCAAGGAACTACATCTTAATCCTTTTTTCATATAATATTAATTTATTTAGTACAGATTTCGATTTGGTATATGAAAGGTAACGATTTTTCTTATTTAATCAAAGAAGCTGTAATTTTTTTTTTCTGTTAAAATTAACAGCAATACAATAATACACACATACATATATATATATATAAACCCCACCCTATATAAATATATATTTCATAGTATTGGATGATCACCATCTCTAAAAAAAAAAAAAAACTCAATTCACCAAAAAGGGACTGATTTTCTTTTTTCTTTTTCCAGCAAAAACTCTTTAATTTCTAATTTTCCTAATTGTCTGTAAAAGCTTTTGTCGTGTTGTGGAATATAAACCGTTAAATCCCATCTCTCCGGGAGGCTCGGAACTAGGTTCGGTGTAGCTTTTTCCTTTCAAGATTAGACAGACAACAAGCTAAAACAGAGAGATGGAGAGAGAGAGAGAGAGAACCCAAGAAACAAAGCTCAGAAAAACCAAAACACAGACACAGAAAGTGAGGGAAAGAAAATTATCCCAATTCCAATTTTCTCTCTCCCTTCACTTTCCATTACTCCTTTTCTTCTTTTTTTCTTTTTTCTTCAAAATAGGACCTAATCTTCACAGCCAAGTCTCCCTCTATATCTAATTCCAGTTTCTCCCTAGAGAGTTCAACCAATGCTTCATTCTATAACACAAAAATCCCATAACTTTTCGGGGTTCCCATCACAAATTTGTGGTCTAGCTGCATTGTTCTCTAGAGAAGTCTAAACTTCTGGGTTAATGGAGAGGAATTGAATTTTGAAGTAAATTTGATTTCCTGGTGGTAATGGCAACGGAGCAATCATTGCCTTTTAATGTTGCTTCTGTGGTTGAAGCCGTTCTCCAACAGCATGGGACTCGTCTCAGCGATGTGGGATTGGCTTCAAGGAAGGCAGAGGAAGCTTGTAATATTCTTTCCTTTATTTTCTACTTTTTCTAATTTATTGGTTCTTCATCTTCCTAGGTGTTTTCTGGAATATGTTACTGAATTTTCTTGATAAATGTACGTGGTGAGGTGTTAATTTTAATGGAAATGTACTGCAAAGGAACTTTCTTTTTAATACCTGGAATGTTTTAATGAAAGCCAAATAATCCAATTTTTCATAAATGGTTAGCTTTGGTTATCTCTGTCTCTAATTTTTATTGATAGAATTGAAATCATGGGAGGGTTAGTAATGGGTGAGGAATAGTGGAATACTACCATTTGGTTTAATGCAGCTAAATTTGGAAACATAACTTGAATACATAGTTCTGTTGCTTTATATTTCAATCATCTTGGAGATGAATTTTGATATCATGAGTATCAAATATAAGTTATTTAACACACCAATTCAACAGTAGAAGCTACGTTTTCTCAGCCTATGACTTGAATTTCAATGAAATGTAATGTAAATACTATTATGCAGCTGTGAGAAGGTATGAAGCAGCTGGGTGGCTTAGAAAGACGGTTGGAGTGGTGGGCGGTAAAGATTTGCCAGCTGAGCCCTCTGAAGAAGATTTTAGGCTTGGATTGCGAAGTGGAATAATCCTTTGCAATGTTATTAACAAGGTTCAACCCGGAGCTGTGGCAAAGGTATGGATCAACTTGGTTTCTATTTTGTCTTTGTTCAGGCTCTTTTATATGTTCCTATTTGTTTATCGAATGGTTTGATGATCGAGGATAACTGCCTATTTGTTCTTAGGTTGTTGAAGGCCCTTGTGACTCCGTGCCTATTCCTGACGGGGCTGCTCTATCAGCATTTCAGTACTTCGAAAACGTCAGAAATTTCCTTGTGGCTGTGGAGGAATTGGGGCTTCCAACCTTTGAAGCCTCTGATTTGGAACAGGTTGGTGCTAAGAATACATTTATGGCTGTGCACTTGCAGATTTTTTGTTTTTGTTTTGTGGTGACACTTATCCAAATTTTGAGTTTACAGGGAGGAAAATCTGCAAGTGCAAGGATTGTCAACTGTGTTCTAGCACTAAAATCATATAGTGACTGGAAACAAGCAGGCGGAAGTGGATCATGGAAATTTGTTGGAAACTTGAAACCACCTATCTCTGGGAAACCCTTTCTGCGAAAAAATTCTGAACCATTCATGAGTTCCTTTACAAGGACCTTATCATGGAGTGAAAGGTCGCAAGATAGTTTCTCCAGTGAAGATCCCAATGAAGCAGTTAGTGAGATTTTCTGTTTCTTAAATTTTCTTTTACATTCATCAGATAATAGAGTTTCATTGTTTTGTCTTCTAATTTTCAGAGTTCTTCTCATTCCTTACACATGCTAGTACGTGAAGTTCTTTTGGACAAAAAACAGGAAGAAATTCCATTTGTAAGTATCTTAAATTATACTGATGTGGATGGGAATCAACGGAAATTAAATCGAATTTTTGTCATGAAAGTAACTGTGGAGACACTTAAGGTTGCTTCCTGTTATTCAGAAAAATCAGCATTCCCTTCCGATATATTGTGATCATTTAGTGGATTACCACATTTGTTACTCTAAGGATAACATTGTTGCTTATATTACTACGTTTCCTATTTTTCCTGAGCATTCTGTTTTACTCAGGGAAACCATTTTCTGTTGCTTTTGACAGATTGTGGAATCTATGCTGAGTAAAGTAATGGAGGAGTTTCAGCATCGGCTAGCAAGCCAAACTGAACTGGTAAGTAGCTGCCTGTCCTCGAACAATGGCTTACTTTTTCATGTGCTATTTTTCTTCTTCTTTTTCTTTCTGAGAGCTCATTGCCTCCTTAGTGTACATTATATATGTCGGGTGACTAAGTTCTACTCTGGTTATACTTGGATCCTGCTTCCCGACCAGTTTTGGACTTCTACTGTTTTGTGTCATTGTCTTTAGGAAGATGAAATATATGTGCAGTTTCACTATTAATTACTAGGTTACTATCAAGCTTCCATGGATGATTTACTCTGTTTGATAATGGCAGGTAAAAGCACCTTCCAAAGATAGCCCTGGCCCTGACTCTGACTCTCCATCTCTTTCTGAACCTGGTTCTGGTGATATCAAGGTATGTCTGCATGCATTTAGATTCTCATTCACCATACTGTTGTGAAAATGTAGAAGACTTGATTCAATGGGATAGCATTTTGTGTAACTTTGATTGATTTTGCAATTGGTGACATTTTCTTTTACTGATGGATGATTTAGAATGAAGAGAAAGCTGCGAATCAAATAAAGAAGGATGATTGTTGCAATCAAACATATGACCATCAAGAGGGATCAAAAGGCCAGTTTGTGAAACATAAAATGTTGGTTGAACAACAAAAGAAAAATATTCAGGTAAACTGCAGTTGTATCATAATAGCTACTCCAATACTGCAATCTGTCCTAAAGAAGTACTGGTGAAATTGGTGCTAATATCCTGTAGGAATTGAAACATAATCTATATGATACAAAAGCAGGAATGAAGTTTCTACAAATGAAGTACCAGGAGGATTTCAACAGCCTAGGTAATATATTTAAACTAAAATCAGTTTTATTCTTTTTCTTTCCAAATTCTTAATGATGCTTGAAATTTATAATGAGCAAGGAGATCCCTAACTTGCTCATTATAAATTTATAATGAGCCATCCACAGCAAGTACCATAATTAGTTTCGCAATGTAGGTATGCACCTGCATGGTTTGGCTCATGCAGCATCAGGATACCAGAAAGTTCTTGAAGAAAATCGCAAGTTATACAATCTGGTGCAGGATCTGAAAGGTAAGTTTCTGGTCCTCCTATGTAAATCAATCCCTATATGTTTTCTACAAATTTAATAGTCATTAATTTTGTTTAATTAGGAAATATAAGGGTGTACTGCCGAGTGCGTCCTCTGTTGCCTGGGCAAACAAATCGTTCCAATACTTTTGATCAAATAGATGATGGAAAAATTACAATTGTCACCCCTTCAAAATATGGCAAAGAGGGGCGGAAATCTTTCAGTTTCAACAAAGTATTTGGGCCATTATCAACCCAAGGTTAGCTAGCTAGTCTCAAAGTAGGTTCACTCTCAATCATACTTGTCAGCGTATTCACCATCACTTTTCTTTCCACGCAGAGGAGGTATTTTCAGATACGCAGCCTCTCATTCGGTCAGTTCTTGATGGTTACAATGTCTGTATATTTGCTTATGGACAAACCGGGTCAGGAAAAACTTATACTATGGTATGACATGTGAAATTATATTTTAGATGATTTCATCATATAATGGGTATTGATCCTGAAAAATTATAGACTAAACTGTAGATTTATTTTGTTCACCACCAATATAGACTGGACCGACTGAGGTTACGGAAGAAAGCCGAGGTGTAAATTACAGAGCATTGGGTGATCTATTTCAATTATCAGAACTGAGAAAGGACACCATTCGCTATGAAATTTCCGTTCAGATGCTTGAAATTTATAATGAGCAAGTTAGGGATCTCCTTGCTGTGGATGGCTCTAACCAAAGATATCCTTTCTGAGTCCTGACCTTACTTTACTTTCTAGATTGTACGTGATGTTCCTTTTAGTCATTAAATGCATATCATATTCCTTTGTGACCTTAACTCCAGCTTACATTAGAAATTCGAAATAGTTCTCAAAACGGCATTAACGTACCTGAAGCGAACCTTGTACCTGTATCATCAACATCTGATGTTATATATTTGATGAACCTTGGGCATAAGAATCGTGCAGTGAGTTCTACAGCCATGAATGACCGGAGTAGTCGTTCCCATAGGTAGGACATCATTAGAATATTAATATGAGAAGTACTCCTACATTTGCATAAAAGCTATATACATTGACTTCCTTCTGTTATGATAAACAGTTGCTTGACAGTTCATGTTCACGGAAGGGATCTGGCATCTGGAAGTATTCTTCGTGGTTGTATGCATCTAGTTGACTTAGCAGGAAGTGAAAGAGTTGATAAATCCGAGGTGACTGGTGATAGATTAAAGGAGGCACAACATATTAACAAATCTCTCTCAGCTTTAGGAGATGTCATTGCCTCTCTTGCTCAAAAGAATTCACACGTTCCGTATAGAAATAGTAAACTCACACAACTACTCCAAGACTCACTTGGTAAGAATATTTTTAATAACCTTGAGCTTACGTGGAAAACTCTCATTTATGGTTGTCTTCTTTGTAATTATTTGATTGGTCTTTGTGAGATCAGGTGGGCAGGCAAAGACACTCATGTTTGTTCACATTAGTCCTGAGTATGAAGCTCTTGGAGAAACATTGAGTACCCTCAAATTTGCAGAACGGGTTTCCACAGTTGAACTTGGTGCTGCTCGAGTCAACAAAGATGGTGCAAATGTTAAAGAGCTGAAAGAACAGGTGATCTTTGGCTTTTATGGTTATAATCAATTGTATGTGCAACCTCTTTTTTACTGTTTATTCTTTTTATATCAGATTGCTACTCTGAAGGCAGCCTTAGCACGAAAAGAAGGTGAGGGAATGCAGTTGAAAAATTCGCTCTCCCTAAGCCCTGAAAGATTTAGAATGAATTCTGCTGGCTCTTCGCCTATGCATCCAAGAGGGAAAAGTACTGGAGATTTTTCCGGTGGTCGTAAGCAACCAACGGAGGATTTTGGAAATATAGAGGTACATGGCCAAGTAAATAATATCAATACATAGATCAAAATTTTATTTTATCAATGGTCTCTAATCACTTCATTTTGCTTCATAATATTTGGATTCACCAGGCTCGTAAAACCTCTACATCAAAGCCAAAAAGGAGAAGTTTGGATCTTCAAGACATGTTGATGCATTCACCTTCATGGCCACCGGTTGGTAGTCCCAAAGTGAATGGAAAGGAGGAGGATAAGGAGTTATTTTCATCAATTCCTGGTGATTGGGTTGATAAGGTGATGGTGAACAAGCTTGAGAGTAAAAGTAGAGAACAAAGTCCATTAAGATCATGTTGGGATCATGTGGACAACAGACAGCTACCAGATATGTTTGGTCAGAGTCGCCTCTCACACCCTTCCATCATATGTTCAACGACAAATAAGGAGGAGAGTCAAGACTTTGACGAATCTGATGATCAACTTGATGCTGCAACTAGTGATTCTTCAGAGCCAGACACGCTTTGGCAACTAAATGCTCCTATTAAAGCTACAAACATTCCAAATGGGTTGGGAGCAAAACCAAAGAAAACTAACTGCAGGCCGGTAAGGAGCCCAGAAACTAGGTAAACTCTGATTCCCATGAGTTAATAATTACATTTATCTTTTAAGTTGCATTATCTGATGGTTTATTCAGATCGATGCACGTACTACTCTTCCCTAGATGTGTTCTGATACAATATTTCACTTATCTTATTGTTGTTAACAGAAGTTTCATTCCATCACTACTTCCTTCACCGTCGCGAAAACCGCCCAATGGTGTTAGTCAAGCTTTGCCTAAGAGGCATTCAGTTTCTGCTGAAGGCAAGCGAAGGTATGGGAGTGCAAAGTGATGATGAGTTTACTGTTCATGGTGTGAAAGTTTGCAAGATATATAATTTTTTTGGGTCATTTTTGTGTATTCGTGTCTATAGAGGAACGGAGAGAAAGTGAGAGAAGTTTCTAGATATGTATATTTGAAATGGCAATTATTTTAGTTGCCTGAGTTTCTGTCGCGGTGATCATAAACTAAAAGCAAAAATTGACTTGGGCATTGCCTTTGTAATTAAACAACAAAAATTGACTAGCTTTCTAGGATATATGAGAATATTCAAGTTAACCAACTTAATAAGCATCCGAAACAAAAGTTTCCAACAGTTAGAAACTAAAAACAAACAATTTGTATAGCAATTTGGAAACCAATTGTTTGGCTACAATGCGAGATTTGGATTCTATTGTTATGCCAAAGATATCATATATTTGTTAAGATTAGTATCCCCAACTCTTCAGTCGTCTTCTTTCTGTTCCGCTTTTTTCTTTCCTTTCTTTGCGGTTTTGACGGTTGAAATGTGAAACCTTTCTAATAGAGGCTCAGGCCTGCGTGTTTCCCGATTAAATGCTCTAACGCAAATAAAACCTGAAATGAAAAATTTTCAATAATTATTGAATGGGTACAATTACCCTAGTTCTCTTTTTGTTTCTTGGAATTATTAGTGTACACGGAAAGCACTAAAAACAATTTGACATAAGGTGAAATTCTCCTCATACTAAATTGTCATTAAAAAAAAGTTAATGTTCTACAAAAATACTACTAAGTTCGTAGCAAAAGTATCATAAAATACATATTTAATTGTTAATTAGTTGCAGTTTAAAGATTTTTATAAGTTTTCTTTAGAAGTTTGTTAAGGAAAAAAATTGAATTTACAAGTTATTCAAACCAATTTATGTTTCAGTTTTTTTTTTTTTAACGAATCAACGAATAAAAAATAATGGTTGATTGAGCTACTTTTATATCATTCATTATGAAGTTATTAACTAAGTATTACAATAGCTATTAAGTAGTGAAAAACTATAATACATACCTTCCTTAAAACACATCGCAACGTCATATGTTGATAAGCCTGCAATAAAACATTAGTAATTTATTTTCGTAATAAATAGTGATATTCTTGCATGATAGAATCTCTTTACATACATTTTCATACAAATCACACAAAGATCATCTTTACACAAATATTTATTTACCTTTAAGAATTGCACTTGTTGATGTTCCAAAGTATACATCTCTTCTCGTCTGATCCCATAACAAATCTCTATGAACGTTGATGGGGCGTATACTGGATTCATGATCCGCAAAAACCTACAAAGCAATAATTTTCATGTACTAGCATATAATAGCTTAATCTAAAATATTATTCATTTTATTATAGTTTGCAGTACATATAAACTATGAACTATTGGATAAAGCGTAAGTAAACTCACCTCATTAATTTGAAAATATGTACCGTTTAATGGAAAACTTCCCCTCATTGCTGTTCTACAAGGTATCTGTTCATGCATTATTATAATTTATTATATAATTGTTTAAAATATCTATTAAAAACATTTAACCATACACATGACTCATGTGTATTGCTCACCAAAATTGTTCCTTGAACAGTATTAGCTTGTGTTGAAAGACTGTTACAAGAAAAACATGTCTTCTCACCATCACATGATGAATCATTAGATCCCTTGCAACTGCATCTGTTTTGATCAGGTGATTGAGATACTTTTACCATTTGATCTGAAATTGACATATTCACAAGTAACTTATTAAAGCATATTCAAATATAGTTAGGCAACTCTGAACCTAACATCAATGTTTTTAGTTATCAAAATAAGAATTTTTCACATATGAACATTTCAAGGTATTTTATATGTCTTTCTCAAGGTCATACCTGATGTGCACAAGGCAAAAAGGTAAGGACTATTATCATGAGGGTGACGTCTCTCTAGTTGTAGCTACAACATACATATTTACAACAATTAAGTTGAGATAATTTACAACGGCCGGGGCAAAAATTGAGTTTGTGAGAGAAAATAATAATTAACTTACCTCTTTAAATAAAGGGCCTTGATCTTTAATCTCGTAGCTGCATGATAGTTATAGTTAACTACAGTGATATATAATAATACGTCATTCTTTAAATAAATGTGAAGCCCAACTTACACTGAGTGTTTTGTCCTCAAACGGTCCACTTCTTTTAGTCTACGAGCGGGGATGAAAGCAGCATCTTCTGGAGTCATAAAGGGAACTAGTGTTGAGATATCACTTCCTCGAAATGTATTCATATATGGACTTTTTACGAACTCTTTAAAAGGATCATCAAGGAATAAATCTTCAATATCTCTTTCCACATATTCTGGTTCCGGAAATGACGGTCGAGGTGATGCTGGTTCTTCAATTATCGGTTCACAATCTTTTATTTGATATTCTAATTTAGTAGTGTCCTCAAGATATGATTGTGATGCTGCATTTACTGGCTCATACCCAGAAGAAAGATGATTATTGCAAATAACCACATCAGTTTTCTTTTGTCCTTGCTTCTTCATTGACTTCGGTAAAGCAGCATATTTTGAACTACATCAAATATGTGAATTAGATTTAGACCTCAAATTATTTCAAATGATATTAGAATTTACAAATTGTTGTCAAACATACCCGATTTACACACACACACAATAAAAACATGCTACACAATTTAAAAAAAATTATAAAAATGTGTTATGAAAACTTTATTAGTTATAGCAGCAATTTCTAATTAAAACATGCTTTATTGATTTCATGCCTTTGAGGTAATGAAAATTCTTCAATTTTGTTTTTGACCTAAACAATGGGCACCTCTATCATGTGAGGGACCAAATAAAAAACATCAAATACAATGAAATTTGAAATGACTAAGTTTGGATTAAATTCAAAATTAAATAATTGAATTTTGGGTATCTTGACATTTAAGTTTAGTGGTAGAATCATATATAACTTGTTAAATAAACATTAACATTAATGGAAAATTCGGAAACCAACCAATAAAAGAATAGCAGAAGTCGACATAAAGTAAAATAGGAGTGCGAAAATCACTCTTCTTTATAATTATCTAAAATTCCAAGATGTGCAAACAAGAAATAGGTATAATTGCATATATTGTAACTTGTTTTTAATTGATATTTACGTTTTTATAGTTTATGAACAAATGTGATTTCCAAAATTTTAATTATATAAGCTTAATTTCAAATCTTCATCGTATGATATTAAAGTATAAGTTAACAAATTAGAAAATTTGAACACACCTTGCATATGCACTAAGATAATACTTGCACTCGTTCTTCATTGGACATGAATGACAATTAGGTTTACGTTTGGTACAATAAACCTGCATGAATATTATAAATATCATTTCATAAATAAAAGGCATTAATTTCCTCTAAACTATTGAATGTCACAATTTTGTAATATATAAACCTGCATGAATATTATAAATATCATTTCATAAAATAAAAAGCATTAATTTCCTCTAACTATTGAATGTCACAATTTTGCAATATATATTATAATTTTGCAATATATATTATCAAGATGCATACCTTTCCAAAGGTTATCATTTGATAGTGTAGTTCATACCTGTATAAATATTAAAATATGAGTCTAAGTCCTTACGGAATATAGTTTCATAAAGGAAAAAATTTGTTGATAAAAGAAAATTTTGAGAATTACAATTCTTCGAACTTCAATTTCATTAGCCGAGGCCAAAGATACTTTTGAATATTGTCCATAACCGGCATCCTACAAAAAGTATTGAGTTAGTTATACTGAAAACACAAATTATTTGTCTTATAAGTATATTGTTGACAAGTTTATAGTATTTTTTTTCATAAGAAATAATTTTTTATATGTCTTGTAAGTATATATATTGTTTACATATTTTATTCGTATAGGAATTTTTTTTTATGTCATGTGAGTATTTTATTTACATTCTTGTTCGTATATACTTACTCTTCTAATACGTGTATCTGAACATCTTCAGGTAATGGTTGCATAGGCACCCACCCTAAACGAATGGCTATCCTGCCAACATTAACGTCCACCTAACAGAAAAAAATGAATAAGTATTTGAACTTTATAAACATATAACATGACTTAAACTATTTATCTCATACCGGGAAGGCTATCTGCTTGAGTGCTAAAAGGCGCACGCACTCTACACTTTTCAGGCCAATTCCCTCGATATTAGTCAAATATTTCCTACAAATATAGATTAGTGAATAATAAAAAATAATTGGTAGAACTGAATAAAAATATTCAGTAATTTAAATCTTGCATAAATACTATACATACCTTGCTAGTTTGTCTGGAGCCCATCTTAGCCACTCAAGGTTTATTTCTTTATGGTCTTGATTCACGTCATTAAGAAATTTCTACAAAACAAATAAAACGAGTTAGTTCTTGTGGTCGTAGAAATGTTTCTTTTAACTCTCAGCAAACTTCTCTCTAACTTTATTGTCTTGAAATTTAATTTTTGTTATATATTTGACCATGGTCATCCAACATCGATCAAGTGGAGAAAATTTAAAAAAAAAAAAAAAAAAAATTGGCCTGCTGACCAGAGATTGTGTGATCACTCACCATCCGATTTCAATCAGACGGTTGACAACTCTCACCACATATCTCATCACTTAGCTGTCAACCTTCTGATTTCAATCAGACGGTGAGTGACCACACAATCCCTGATCAGCTGCTGACCAGGGGAACGGGACTGATAACTGTATACAGCCAAAAGATAGAGAATATTTTTCATTTATCATTTTTTATTTCAAAACCCAAATTTGAGCATATGAATTATTAATCACCATATAACATCAAAATATAAGTCTAGCTTCCTAGATAACAAGCGTAACTCACTGCTGACATTTCAAAAAGAAAAAAACAAAAACAAATGTAAACATAGAACTAAAACCAAGAGACATCCACTAAAAATATCACCAATAACAGAATAATAATTATAATCTCTAATTATTATTTTTGTAACAGTAAATCTCATAAAAGTTATAAGAAAAGAAGCATCGAATTAGCAGTAACATATACTTTGATTATACATGATGCCAAAGTCAAATTCAATATCGCTGCAAAACAGGGTTCAATCACTACTATTCATACATAAATAAAAAGAAACAAAATAAATAAAATAAAAATGGCGTTCAACCTCTCAAAAAGAAACAAAATAAATAAATAAATAATAGATTGCGTTCAATCACTAAATCGACAAAAAACTGGGAAATTTTATTTTTCTTCTTTTGCTTTCAGTTTTTGTAATTACTGGGTCTTTAGTTATCTTCTTTTTGCTTCTGTTAATCGTAGTTTCTGGGTACCAAAAAAAGGTGAACTACATAAATGTGATTTTGGTACAAGGACCAAGCATTAACAATCAAACCGACCAGTCAAAAACTAATCAGAATTATTAATTTATCAAGAAACATCTAATAGTAAATAGTCCTTTGGTAGCAAATCATAAACCAAGAGTCCAAGACCGGATCCAAAATGCAGAAGAAGAAGAATTGAAGGAAGCTGATAAGCAATGATGGGCAGAAAGTGTTAATGGGTTCAATACAATTAAGCATAAGTGGTGATTATCTGAGAAAAAAAATTAAGAAAAACAAACCAACCTATAAGAATTGAAGCAGTAACCAACAGAGAGATTCAGTGAAGAAGATAGAGACTCGAAGAAAAAGGGAAAAAAAAAAAAATCTCTCAGCTGCTTTCTAAAAATAAAATCGTGGTTATTTAACTCTTTTTTTTTTTTTTTTTTTAAATAACCACATTATAAAATCTTACCAAACACATAATCAATCCATAACGGTAACTAAAAGTGATTTTATTCCCCACAGCTCAATACCAAATGGAGCCTAAGCATATCCCAATATTATCTAAAACGCTTATACTTTGAAGCAAATTAACAAGGAAATAAATTGTATTTCAGATAATATAAAAAAGAAATTATAGATATTTGTTTTACCTTTATTCGATCTGCGATGACACGATGTTGTCCACGTCCTTTGATGGCTTCAGCAATATCACCAACATCTGCTTGTCTAACGGCCTGCCAGTCTACCGAATCCGCCATGTGCCTGATCTTTCTTTCCTTTTCAATGTCTCTCCTATAATAATCCCAATCAGGTTTTCCATTCACCATAGCACCCTCATTATTTATTTCTCGAGCATCCACCTTCAACTTCTTTCTTCTTTGCTTTTCCTCATTGAAGTAAGAAAGCGAATTTTCAGTAATAATATCAATCGAGCAGTCAGGCTTATCAGATGGCATGTCCACGTAATAATCTTGACCCTCAAAATTTTGCTGCAACTCAACTTGTTTGGCTAATACCATTTCGCAATCACTTGACTTCTGATTTTCGTACTTCATTGTAGTTGTGGCTTCTTGTGTGAACGACTCTTTATCAAATACCATGTTACTTCCAACCAATTTATGGCTGCCACTATTTATATCTTCACAATATGTTTGGTCATTTGATTGTGATTCACAGCTGGACTTTGAGATTCCACCCTCTACTAATTCCTCAATTTTAACAATTCTTGATTGCTCACAACTTGGCTCTGAGTTTGCATAAGTTAATTCTTGGTTACAACTGGGCTGATATGGGAAAGCTGCAGCGAGTGATATAAAGGCAGAACTGTAGAAAATAAGATTAAGTTAATTAGTGGCCTAATCATCCTCATAATCATAAAAGCATATATGACATAACCTAATTTACTGAACTTTACCTGGATAGATGATCTGATACGTTCTGTGTTAAAAAAACTCCGACTATCGAATCCATAACTGATCCATCCCATTCTGAAAATTTTCTATTTCCTAATCATAATATAAATTAAAGCGATAAGTTTGATTTTAAACTGAAGAGAAAAACAATACAACAAAAATAGCATGAAGTACATTCTCAAAACAAAAACTAAATGTAAATTAGGGCCAATTTAGAAATAAAAGGGAAGAAAATAAAAATTGTAGAACAGATGTCCCATTAGCTTATGGGAATATATGGTCACTAAGTCGACTAAATGAGAATTCAACATCAATTTTCTTGTATAAGTCTATTTGTCTAATCAAATAAGATGATACTTTCATAAAAATTAGAATAAAAAAAAGACAAAAATATGAGGTATTACCAGTAAGTGTTCACTAAATTATAGTGCTTAAGAACCTGAATTCCCAAGCTTTAAGAGGCTTGGCTAGAGCAAAATAAAGTTCACTGACACCGCATGATCTATATATGGTCGTGGTTTAGAACCAAGTAATATGAATATAAAATAATTGTAGGTGAGTGATTTGTGTATATAATTATAATATATTGCCCTGTTTATTGATTATAATGTTTTTTTTTTAAAGAACCAATGGATGTTTTGAAGCTAGAAGGCTCTGTCTAAAGCCGATTTCTCTCTTTATTCCTCTGTCGATCAAAATTTTTTTACTAACCATCTATGAAGATTTTACAGTGTATTTAAAATCAAACATCAACATTTATTTTTCCCAGAATTCCTCTAGTTCCTCTTTCTTTATCTATTTTTGAAGGCAACTTTCATAAAAGCATAAAAGAAGCAAGGGAGCGATCGATTATAAACCCAGAACCAACCAACTAATCGAATCGCATGAGTAAAAGAAGTCAAAACTTCCTTTTAACTGATTGTATATTTTTCTAGATTTTTCCAAGGAGAAAGGGTTGGAAAGAGAATGAAAGAAAAAAAAAAATTGGTCAAACGGTCGTGGTGAGTAGATATTAGCAACCCATCCATGAAGTGACATGGTGGTTTGTAAAGAAAGAGATAGATGATAGATCTGTGGATGGGTATGAAGGAGAGTCTCTACATGGTTGCATGCAGATGAGAGAAAAAGCATGAAGATGAAGATGGTGTTATCGAGAAGCAGTAAAAGTAAACATATATTAATATTACTTCCTAACTGATTACATGAATAAAGGTTTGAGATCGAGTTGCTAGTAAAGTACATACCTTGAACGATGCACATACGAGTTAAAAATAAGTCAATCCGACCCTGAAAGAATTGTCTCTCCTTATCCCAAAATTCAGAATTCGGGTCATGTTTGTCCCCCTCCTTAACTTCATTTTGCAATTGAAGCTTCCATGGGTGAGCTAGTTCACCATGTTCTAATTTCTCAAGCTTTTCTTGCCTCCTTCCCTTTCCCTTTGTCGTGGCTACCATACCAAGCTCACCATTTGCACTGGCTACGATACCCAGCTCAACATGAGGACCATGTTTCTCATTTTCTTGGTAACAAACAAGTATCCCACGGTTAAGTTGATGTTTTTGCACAACATTGATATTATCTTCAAGTATATCTGCATTGATAATTCAAAGATATAATTGAGCAATGTGAGATATTTATTATTCTAAAGGGTAATAAAGGAAAATTGGTAATTATCAAGGAAACAACGGTGAATCAATGTTAAGAAATGAGGCACATAAGGACTAATTAGAAATTACTTAAAAAAATAACTGCTTTTAACAAAATAAATGTAACTAAAATTCAAGGAGAGAAAAAAACAGAAACGTGATGAAAGCAACTTTGGACCCAAAGAAAGACAAAACAAAAGGAGAAATTTAGCATGAGATTAATGAAATTGGTTACAAATTCTTGGTTGTCATTGTCATTGCAATTCACAGTCCAACTAAATTTAAAAACACAAAGACTAAAAGATGCAAATTAAACAAAAAGGAATGATTTTAATGCCTTTGTAACTGATGAGCAACTCATAGTATGCCTTAATTTGTAACTTAGTAGTTGTTCCAATTTACAGAAACTCCCATTGATTTACATGCATGAAGCTAATAAGTTATATTTTCAAGTATTAAAATTTCTTTGGTTCTTTTCTCTTAATTTACACGTTTGTCTATTTGATATGAAATGTCCATTGAGTCTTTGATTTCTCAACATATATATCACTCTCATTTTGACCCACACAGATCAATAGCAGTACTCCTACTTACCAGAATACCAGTTATACATGCCTTTCTTTCTAATGAATGAACATAATCTAATTTTGTAGCTAGCTATGTTAACAATTTATTTTAGGACAGGCCACAACAATTAATTTCTTTATCATATAAATATAAAAGTCGAAAGAAACTTAAAAAATGATGTAGACCGACTTATTTGTCTGACATGATGAATAAAAAATAAATTTCACATACCTGTTGATTTGAAGAACAACTCAAAACTATCACTTTCCAGTAAGCTCACCATTCCTGTTAAGCTTTCTTCAATGTTCAATACTACGAAAAAAAAAACATTAGTCTTCTTCATAGAACTTTCCTTCAAAAAAGTGAAATAAAATTCTATATTATAAATTACCTCCTGATTCGGTGATGAAGCATGGAGACAACTGCTTTTCGGTGTTAAAGATGTTGCGCACTTCCTGTTGACTGATTTCGTGGGCAGTTCTTCTCTTTTTATTGCGTCTCCGTTTAAGATAGTTTGTCTGAAACTTGCTAGCTATTTTTTTCCACACTTCTACTTCCCATCTCCTCCTGCCCATCCTTTTTTTCTTTTTTATTTTCAGAAGATTCGGTTCCATTATTCTACTATAGTCTTTCACTTCCCATTTCTTTCCCATCGTCGTCCTCTTTTTCTTCGTCAAAAAATTTAATCCTATATCAAAATCAATGCATTTTGTGATGCAATGCTCCACTGTCTTCTCTGATATGATGCGGGTTCCATCTTTAGAGTGCTTTTCTATGTCAATGCTTGAAATTTCTCCCTCTGATACAATAGGCTCCAAATCTAAAGGAACTCGGTCATGGTTGAGGTTGATTGTGCTCGAAGACTTCTTCAATGACACATTTTTCTTCATTTTTGGTGTTTTGAGCTTCATCCTTTCATTGTTTTTGGTGGGAGTCTTGGGTTCCATTCTAGGTATAGGCCTTCCTAAATTACGTACCACTTTTGGCCGGTAAACTTTTTTCTTCGGCCTCTTGAGTCTCTTCCGTGGCATTTGAAGTGTAGCAGCATGTAGTTTTCTTTTTAAGCTACCAATATAATTTGTATCAGCAATATTGTACTTGCCATCAACTAATTCCTGATTCTTCAAATTATCTGCAGTCACAAACGTACACTATATTAGTGTATGAACAACATTAATGAATAGATTATGGACAACACTATCTCAACATCATGTTTACATACAAAATAAAAAAAATTAAAAAAAACCGGTGCTCAGCGGGAAACATATCAGAGACAAGCTATGGTACCTACCATTATGAGATACCCTCATTTACAACTATTTGAACAAAAATTTACAAGTATTTGAACCAAAATTACAACATTGAGAACAAAAGTTACCATATTCATTTACACTATTTACAACATTGAGAACAAAAATTACAACATTGACAACGAATTTGTTCAAAACTTGTAAAAGTGTTGTAAGAGGTGTAATTACCATTATTAGAACAAAAGATTACATAAAGTAGGACTCAAATTACAATTTTGAGAACAAATTTGTTCTCACTTTATAAGTGTGGGTATGGGATACATACCAGCACACTAGAATTTCCCAACATATCATGCCTGATGTGTTGTTTTATAATAAATAGCCAAGTTTATTGCTCAAAAGAAGTACTAGATTATTCTACAAACTACAAACTACTTGAGAAATCAATCAATAAAATGATATAATGATGTTGACGGGGCCATAAATATCCTCAATAATCTGGTTTGGGTAAATCATAGATATATTAAAAAAGTAAAAATTAAGATCAGGTTAATTAATAATGTATAGAAGATTGTAAAGAGTTTTATTAACATCACTTACATTGTGACATGGATTCAGCAGCATAACCAGGTTGCACAACTGGCATGAAAGAACCCTCTAAGCTGCCAAAACCGCAACTGTGATTTTCAGGATTTTCGGTATTGGAAGATGACTGAGAACTTGGAAGATTATATGTCAACACTTCCTCATCCTCCCTTGCAAGATCTTCTGTTTGCAATAATGCGGCCCTATAACCATAAGCAAATTCCTCAGTCACCCACTCCTCCCACACAGGCTTGTTCAAATCCAAGGAACCAATGGAATCCAAAATCGTGTCCATAAGTCCACTGCAATCCACTACCTCGTCGTCCATTGCAGACAAGTCCTCTGCAATCGGGTTCTCTTTGTTTTCCTCTAAAGAATTTGTAGGGGCAGTAAGCATAGAAATCCCGCTAGAACGTTGTCTCTGAGTTTTCTTTGCAGGAGTATCTGGGATCTGAACCTGAACCCGTTCCATGACACTGTTGTCTTCAGACCCAACGTGCTGTCTCTTCTGCCTCTCGTAAACACTGAGAGAAACCAAGCAAAGACAGAAAAGAGAGAGAGAGTAATCAAGCACTTTCCAATTATTAACACAAAGTCATCAAACTAATCAAATTAAAACATAAAGAGTACTTTGAATTAAATCACTACTCAAATAAAGGAGAAAGCAAGAAAGCTTTACTTTGACAACGGTGCCATCATGTTCTGTACTACTGTTGATTTGTGGTTTGTTTCGAAGAGTTGGAAAGCCACAGCTCCTTTTCTGAATGAAAAAGAATAATCGATATCAAGAGGTAGCGTGGTAAACGGTAAAACCTAGATAATAAACGAGTTTTTGGGGATGAATTTGAATATCGATGAGATTGAGTTAGTTTGGGATATTTGATACTCTGCTGAATATATCTTTGACCTATTTGACCTAACGTAACCTAAAAGTCAAGCGACAGAAACGATTGTGCAAAATATATTTTTTTTAGATAAAAATTTGTGTAAAATAAATAATCCAGTTTCCTTGGTATACTTGGATTGGTATATATGAGATAGGTTTATTCTTAGTCATATTCTAGCTAAGCCCTAGCTATCTGAAGAGTGTTACACAGCTACCGGGATCCTTTCTGAATCGAAAGAGGACATCTATGCCTCTTCCTTATCGTCGATCATTACAAGTCGGCCTGATTCAATAAAGTTCTTTACTTTCCACTCTTTTTCAATAAACTAAATGCTAGAACAGAGTTTCTGTTCTCACGTAATATTATATTACTACAATGATCAGAATCGATTTTCTTTGCTGGGAAATATATGATTGTGTTCTCCAATTAAAAAAGGGTATGTGCCTTTTATCAGTATTTTAAGTCACATATGACATAGATATTTGTCGTGCGTGCCAACTTGAATCTTACTATAAACTTTAAAGGATAAAATATGTAGTGTACCCTATCTTGAGTCATAGGTTTGAGTTCAATCTCAATTTAACCAATGAAATTTCAACTAAATAAAGGTGCTCGATTAGATTTTTTCTCAATTTTATAACTTTACGGACGACGTATTTGTCCGCAATTCTTCTTTTAATTTAACATATATTGTAGCCAACCTCCAATTTGTCAATAAAAGGTATTCACCAATTTTTTTTCTTATAATTTAACACTTTTGCTGATCGACGACTTTGTTCAATGAGATATGTGATAGATCACTTATTTAGTTAATTTTTTAACTCATTCTTTTTGTTTTATGATATTGATCGACATGTCTACATTCAGTAGTCAAAATTTAGTACAGCGTGACTCATAAAGACTATAACATTTCCCTTAACACTTGAACAAATAGTTTCAAAAAGTACTTAAAAAGTCTCGTTTTTCTCTAAATTCAATGTGTCACATGGACTTTCACTGTTCAACATGTTTTACAACAAAATATTCAATTAGATTCTTGACTTGTGTTTTGGATTTCATATCTTGTTTATGAGCCGCCGAAGTCTATCGGTAAAAAATTTGGCATATACAAAATGTCGCTAAAAATAAATAAAAGTAAAACGTAATTGATTAAACACTTTTACCGACTATTCATTTAAAGATAAAACTCATAAAAGTATTTCACTAAAAATACTTCTCTTACTAGTATTAATTGTGTGGTGTTGATGGACATGCATGTCTACCTCAGTGGTTAAAAATTTAATCCGCCAAAAATACCTCATTTTCTTTTCCAAATTTGCTGTGCTCTTTACACATGAGCTTTCACCATCCGCCGTACTTGCATATGTGCCGCCGGTTCCATATCTCGACAGCAAAGGTCAATTATGTCTTTTGATACTGTCAGTGTGCATCTGCCTCTAGAAGAACTAGGACATAAGTGTCATTTTACACCAGACTTCTGCTGTGTGTTGCTCAAAACACTCTCTCTCTCTCTCTAGATTTCTCTTCCAATCAAATCACAGAAATTTGTGACTTCTCTCTCTCTTTTAGGGTTTTATCAGAACCAGTGAGAGCTCAATTGCTATGAAGGATTTGTAGATGGACTTCAGTGTGTTAAGGGTTCGATCTGTCTCTGCCTATCTGCGTTTCAGCTGGGTGTTCTAAGGTACTTGAATATCTCCAATTTTCACTTAAATTTCACAGCTTTAATTGTTGTCTGTAGCTCAGATTTGGCTTAATTGGTCCTCTTTGCGTATTTGAACTTGGATCATATACGATGGCTTTTCTGGGTTGTTGTTTTTATTGGATTGCAGTATCTAGAGGAGCTAAAGATTTCACCTTTTTGTCAAGTTTCTAATTCTGGAGTTTACTGTTTATTCAAGTTTGAGAATTTACATTTCTGGATGCGGATTGGTGTAAATTGCATTACTTACTGTAAATTTTGGTTTTGGTACATGTGAACTGACTTTGATTTGCTGGGGATGTGGTTTTGAGAAAATGGTTATGAAATGTGTAACATTCTACTAGCAAGAAGAATTCTCTTTCTTCTGTACTGTGCGTTCAATTGGTTTTTGTTTTTGTCTAGAGTTGTTTTCAGGTCAACGTAGTTTCCAGTTTACACACCTTTGTGTTGAGGAAGCAGTGAATGGCTTTTCAGTGATTGTTTACTTGTATTGAAACTGAATTGATGAATTTTCCGGAGTTGGTTTAATGTATGCTTGAAATGTTAAATGTATGCTCAACTTATATCGATCTTTATTCATTTCCGTTTTTTGTGGTATGTTGTGGTTGTGTGACTGTCATTCTGAAATTTGAGGTGGAAAACATATAATTTGTTAGTCAATATACGAAGTAGTTAGTACGTGTAGATGTACATTGTAGGCAGTGAAGTTCTGACAAGAGTTTGTTTGATTGTTTGGGTAATAGGTTTTGGCACTTGTCTCTTGAAAATGTCACAAGGACTAAAATGAGTCAGACTGAAGTAGCGAGGATGAAATCTCCTCTTGTTCCACTTGCAACATTGATTGGGCGTGAGATTAGGGGCGAGAAGGTTGAGGAACCCTATTTGAAGTATGGGCAGGCTGCTTTGGCAAAGAAAGGAGAGGATTATTTTCTGATAAAACCAGATTGCCAAAGAATTCATGCTAATCCTTCAACCTCATTTTCTGTTTTTGCGGTATATTATATTTTATCCCTGTATTCCATCTTTTTGCTTACTTAGAGGCCAACTGATCTCTTATGGACTGAAGCTGAGCAAAAAGACAATAAAAAATTAGAATAGTTAAAGGTGAAGTGGGGTCCTTTACAGTTATATTTGTTAGGTTAAATGAACTCCTATATTTTCTCAGGTTCCAAAAAGGTTTGAAAAAAGAGCAATCAAAAGTTCAGTAACTAGTCTTTCTTTTGCACCAAATAGGAGCATCTACATTCTTTCTGATACTAATTTGAAATTATTAATTGGCAGATATTTGATGGGCATAATGGTAACTCAGCAGCTATTTATGCAAAGGAGACTTTATTGGATAATGTTTTGAGTGCTATTCCTCAAGGTAGCAGTAGGGACGAATGGCTTCAAGCCCTGCCTCGGGCACTGGTTGCTGGTTTTGTGAAAACTGATATAGAATTTCAGCAGAAAGGCATGTATCAATCTTTTTTGTTTTTGGTCTCTTTTCTTATTTTTATAATGAGTTTTTTTCTTTTGTGTTTGTAATTGCTACTGTTTGTCTTACTTTTATGATTCAATATCGTTACAGGGGAAACATCTGGTACAACTGTTACATTCGTTGTAATTGATGGTTGGACTGTGACTGTGGCATCTGTTGGGGATTCTAGATGCATATTAGACACCCAGGGAGGTGTTGTTTCACTATTGACTGTTGATCACAGGCTGGAAGAAAATGAAGAGGAGAGGGAGCGTGTGACAGCTAGTGGGGGTGAAGTAGGAAGGCTTAATGTCTTTGGGGGCAGTGAGGTATTGCATAGTTTATTTTGTTCGTCCTTGTTATTTGTAAACAGAAAGGCATTTCAATAGTAAATTATATCTCTAAGGATTTAAATTTTTAATGTATACAATTGTTCACAGGTCGGTCCCCTACGCTGCTGGCCTGGTGGGTTATGCCTTTCTAGGTCAATTGGTGACACAGACGTGGGTGAATTTATTGTCCCAGTACCACATGTCAAGCAAGTAAAGGTGAATTCATTTTGTGATATTGGCAAAGGTTCTCTCAACTTTCTTTTCATAGAAAATTCTGATTCAATAACTTCTTTTCCTGGTTATGTAGCTTTCAAATGCCGGGGGAAGACTTATAATAGCTTCTGATGGCATCTGGGATGCTCTGTCTTCTGATATGGCTGCCAAGTCTTGCCGAGGATTGCCTGCAGAGCTTGCTGCAAAGTTGGTCGTTAAGGTAATGCCTGAGATGACTTTATGTACGCGCCCAGAATAAAAGTCTGATTTTACTGATCTAGTCCCAATACTTTGTTCTTCTGTAGGAGGCTCTGAGGTCAAGGGGTCTGAAAGATGATACAACCTGCGTAGTTGTTGACATAATCCCATCAGACCGTCCTGTCTTGCCTCCAACTCCGAGGAAGAAACAAAGCATGCTCACTTCACTTATTTTTGGGAGGAAAAGTCAGAATGGGAGCAAAACAAATAAGCTTTCAGCGGTGGGAGTTGTGGAGGAACTGTTTGAAGAAGGTTCAGCAATGCTCGCTGAAAGGTACTTTACTTCCTGGGTTAACTAGCATGGCTTATACCTAATTGCTAATGATAAGACAGCATGAACTGGTTGGACAAACTAAAAGAAGCATGATGAGAAGCCACTAAATTGGCTGGTTCTCTACCACATTCATTCTTATTGTAATTAGATCATGTGCTATAAACCATATGTCGTATTTTGTTATGATTCACATGAGGTCTTTTGTCCAAAAAGGGCAACATGATTGTTTCTTTAATCTTGTCATTTTGTGGTACAGCCTTTAATTTCTCCCTTTTCTCGACCGACTTACAGGTTGGGTAAGGATATTCCTCTGGATGCAAATTCTGGTATTTTCCGGTGTGCAGTCTGCCAAGTTGATCAGCCCCAATCAGAAGGTTTATCAGTAAATTCTGGACCTTTTTTCTCACCATCATCAAAGCCATGGGAAGGCCCCTTCCTCTGCACAACCTGTCGGAAAAAGAAAGACGCCATGGAAGGAAAAAGAATGAGCACACCCACAGTGGCTTTGTAGTAATATATCTGATTACATATTTTGTTGTATTTTTCCTCCGGCAGTGTGAGCATGCTTGGTTTTCGTTTTTCAGGTGGTGACTGTTATAGATGTGTGTAAGAAATGAAGTCGAGATATGCAGAGTAAGTAGGTATTTTTGACTTGTCAGCAGTTTGTGTCGATTCTGGTTTGTGCTCAGCTGTTGGACTGACTGACTGATAGCAGAAGTGTTATCTAACAGATGTGTTTGAGATAGTTCGATCCCTAACAGCTTTAATTTGCAATTAAGTTGAAGTTTGCAAGATGGATACGCAGCAGCTTCCTGTACTCAGTTGGAAACTAGCTTCTAAAGGCATTCCAACTCCTTGGTGCTGCCTCTAATTCTTTTGTTTGAACAATGAAAAAATATAATCGATTCGAAAAGGTTGCTAACAAGCGTTTGCTAACCAGATTTTCCATTTAGTGCGAATGTTAATACTCCATTCATTTGTCTTTGTATATGAGAGGTTTTTTTTTTTCTATTTTTCTTTTTTCCATGATATGCTAGGGATTGGTAATCCCGTATTTAACACATACGAATGATTTCTTTGGTGTCCGAAATAGCAAAAATTTCATTCTACTCTTCAAGAATGGTTTACTGTCCCATCTGTAAAATGAAGAGTATCTACTGAATGTTTGGAAAGTATGTTTTTTCTTCCAGATTTTATTATACCTAGAACCTGAAATAAAAACAAAATGAGTGCCGAACAAGAGATCGACGTGTTATTTTCTAGAATTAGGAAATATTGTACATGTACATGAACTTCATGTCATGAACCATAAGCAATTGAAGAACAAGAGAAAGGTAACATAAGCATAGCAGTAGGACATAAAGTGGTGACAACTTGCCAGGAAATGCATACATTTTATTAAGAGGAATGCAGTGAGGTGCTGAACTCAGTCAATCGGTTAGTTAGGAGGCAACCATTGAAGCTCAATTCCATAGTTCCAGTTATCAACTGGATCTTGAGGTCGAATATCGACAACAGAAGTATAAGCAGTGCAGCCTCCAAGCCTGACCCTGATCATATATGAAGATACGAAGGAATCCTTCAAGAAGTGGCAGCAAAGGGTACCTCTGCATGCCTCAATCTTATCCTCAAACTGCCTGCAGAAGCTGTTTGAGGAACAATTTAGAGGCGTGAGGAGAATAGTATCCGAGCAATTGAACAGCATCACGGTGTTACGAGTAGAAATGTTGAAGGGCAAGCGCTCATCGAGTATTAAGCCTTGTGAAGAGAAATCTGAAGAATAACATGTAGTAGTGGCTAACAGATCAGGTGGGCTGTATAATGAGCTTGTTGGCACTCAAGTCGATGCTGAGGATCTTGTACTTAAACCCTTCAGCTGACATGAACTGAAGTTCATTGCCATTGTTGCAGTAGATTTTGTATCTAGGGTCTCCACAACTATCATCAGTGCTAAAAGGGTCTGGAACTTCTAGGCTACCACATTTTGGGCAAGCATCAAGATCAGCTGATACATGCCCCATTTTGGTGATCATGATAATGATCACCACAAATAACATCGAAATTATTTCGAGTACTCTACTAGTGCTGGTTACCATAGTTAAACCTAGCTAGATCAGAACTTAAACGCACTAGAGTAGTACTCTACAGAGACAGAGTTGGCAAGAAAGCTGTGAAAAACAGTAGAGACAGATTTGCTGGAAGTGATGATGGCTCTATTGATCTGTATATCATATATACAAGAATACAGCTTGATTCTAGGATACAAAAGGAAAACTATTCTAGGCCGATTAATGCCTAATAATATAGAATCAATGTGATGATACATAATGAATGATACAGAATGAATGTGTTGAATGTTGACAGCTACACCAAGCTGATTTTGCTCTACTTTCTGACAAGCTGATAGCTCAGTCTCTATTTATGCAAAATCTCGGACATATAATACTCGTTACGTGTTATAATTTATAACCATCAAGGCAGTGTGTGGCAACAAGTGTCAGTGTACAGAATTTCATCGAGCTAACAAACACGTTTACAAATCCTAATCACCAGAGGATTTAATATTAAAGCCAATGGCAGCACGGCACCCATGAATGGTGAAGCTAATTAGCTACTTCAAAGCTAGCTAATTCAATTTAAATTGTGTCATTCAATGGAACCTGATACATACAGCAATCATGCATCTATATATGGGATATATATGCACTGTATCTAGATTTGGGCAAGCACCAAGATCATTGATGCATGCCCAATTTTGATGACACATGATCATGATCACCACAAAAGATATCGAATCTGTTTCGAGTACTCTAGTTTTCATAATATCAGAAATTAAACAGAACACAGCAGTGGTCTGCAGACGTATTATACCAAGTATGAAAAAGCTTTCACCAATGACAACCGCAGCAGCTGTCAGTGTACAGAATTTCATCGAGTTACCAAACACGTATACAAATCCTGATCACCAAAGGAATTAAATCAATTAATATGAATGGCACCCATGAATGGTGAAGCTAATTAGCTACTACGAAGCGCTATTTCATTTTTTGTGTCATTCAATCGAACCTAACAGATATAATACACACACACACAATGCATGTATATATATGGATAATATACATGCATATATTATATTGTATTGTTTCGAGTGTTTTAAACTTTCAACAGTCCTTTCCCTTCACTTACCAGAGAGGAATTAAGTAATGTGAAAAAAAGAATGAAAATTCTTCTATACACCTATGCGACAAGTGACCCAACACTTATAAAATGATCTTAATCCTTAATATTTATAATCAACTTTTTTTTAATAACCAAAAATGTATTTAATGTAATCCAATCATCCATTGGGATTCTAGTGCAGATCAACTGTGTTTTGCCATTTTGGTTAATTAAGGTTGTTCAATCCAACAATTGGGTTAAGATGATTGGCACATCACTTTCCATTTTCAATGAAGTCTTTTGGTGCCATTTGCCCTTTGATGGTTCGTAGTTCCTAAAGTGGCCTCTATAAAGAAGCATACAATGAAGGCCCCTTCCTCTGCACAATCTGTCGGAAAAAGAAAGACGCTATGGAAGGAAAAAGAATGAGCACACCCACAGTGGCTTTGTAGTAATATATCCGATTATATATTTTGTTGTATTCTTCCTCTGGTAGTGTGAGCATGCTTGGTTTTCGTTTATCATGTGGTGACTGTTATTAGTGTTATAGATGTGTGTAAGAAATGAAGTTGAGATATGCAGAGTAAGTAGGTATTTTGGACTTGTCAACAGTGTGTCGATTCTGGTTTGTGCTCAGATGTTGGACTGGCTGACTGATAGCAAAAGTGTTGTCTAACAGATGTGTTGAGATAGTTCGACCCCTAACAGCTTATTTAATTTGCACGTAAGTTGAAGTTTGCATGATGGATACGTTTTGTTGCAGCAGCTCCCTGTACTCGGTTGGAAACTAGCTTCTAAAACGCATTCCAACTCCTTGCTGCTGCCTTTAATTCTTTTGTTTGAACAATGAAAATATAATCGATACAAAAAGGTTGCTAAGAGCAAGTTCACCAGTAGTCAAGAAAAGTCGAGGCGTCGACCGGTCAAGTTACTGTTCACAGCCACTGGACATGAGTTTTCACCCGTTTTCTTTCTTGACCGGTCAAGACTGTTCACTTTTACTGTTCATCCAATTTCATTGTTCAATTTTACTGTTCAATTTCATTGGAAATTTTCACAAGGTGTAATCCTCAACTTAAGAATTGGATAATAAAGTACACGACACGACGAGTTTGTAGGAATTTTCGGGGAATTTTTCGGACACCCGAGCTATATGTTATGATTTTCGGAAGTTTTGGACTAAAGAAATTATTAATGGAAAATAGAAAATTACGTGGAGCAATCTGAGCCATCCAATCCTCCACCGCTAAATCCCAGCCCTTGAAGCAAATTAAGCTTTGTGTATAAATAGCCCTTGATCTGATCAAGGCTCCAGATCACTCCAGAAGCAACCTGAAGCCTCGACCTGTGAATGGGGAGACTGCGACCCAACGCCGCGATCCGGCCGGTGCTCCACCGTCAGGCCACCTCCGGCTGGCGCATGGCCACCGATCTTTTCCTATGGTCGTCGTCGTCACGTTTCCGGTCACTATTCGCTCAATCGTCGGCTGTGGAGGGAGAATCGACGGTGAGAACATTGAAACTTTGCCGGCGGGTTCAGCGAATTCAGGCGACTCCGGCCACCGTTTGGGCTGCATGTGGTATGAAAATCGATCTTCTCATCATCCTCTACATGTCTGTATGATTAGTTTTCGAATTCGATCAGGTTTTAATGATTTCCGTTTCTGGGTTGGTTTCGGCTCCGCCGTGTTCTTCAACGCCGGCGACTTCTCTGACCTTTCTGGGCTTCGTTTCTTGCTGGGCTGCACACATAGGCCAACAATTGAGAAGCTTGTTGAGCTTCTGGCCTGAGAATCACCAGTTCATCATCATCCTGGTCTCGGCAAGGAATTCTGGGAAGCAGAATGAGTTGCAGTCGATTCTCGAAGGTAGATTTCTGGGTTGTCTATCGCTGACGTCGGCCACGTCCGGCTTTGTCAGAGTTGGCGTCTCCTTCGACTGGTCATAATTTTAGTCAGGGCGTTGCCTTTTTTCTTGACCTCGGTCAAGGAAAGCCAAACCTTGGCTGGGCAAAACTACACCGATGGAGGGATGATTTTCCCCTTGCCCGGTCAACACATCATCAATCCTTGCTGGTGCCCGATCAAAACTACACCGGTGGACTTGCTCTAACAAGTGTTTGCTAACCAGATCTTCCATTTAGTGCGAATGTTAAACTCCATTCATTTGTCTTTATATATGGATTTTTTTTTAATTTATTTATATATATATATATATATATATTTTTTTTTTCCACGACATGATAGGGATTGGAAATCCGTATTTAAAACATACGACTGATTTCTTAGGTGTCCGAAATAGCAAAAATTTCATTAATTTTACTCTTATTTCAAGAATGGAAACCATTTGTACAATGAAGAGGACTCACTGAATGTTTGGAAAGAATGTCTTTTCTTCTAGACTTTATTATACTGAGAACCTGAAATAAAAACAAAATGAATGCCGAACAGAAGAGATCGACGTGTTATCTTCTAAAATTAGGAAATATTGTACTTATACATGAACTTCATGCCATGAAGTCATGAACCATAAGCAATTGAAGACCAAGAGAAAGATAACATTATTAGCATAGCAGTAGGACATAAAGTGGTAACAACTCGCCAGGAAATGCATACATTTTATTAAGAGGAATGCAGTGAAGTACTGAACTGAGTGATCAATTGGTTAGTTAGGAGTCAACCATTGAAGCTCAATGCCATAGTTCCAGTTATCAACAGGATCTTGAGGTTGAATATCGACAACGGAAGTATAAGCAGTGCAGCCTCCAGACCTGACCCTGATCATATATGAAGTCATGTGGGAATCCTTCAAGAAATGGCAGCAAAGGGTACCTCTACACGCCTCAATCTTATCCTCAAACTGCCTGCAGAAGCTGTTTGAGGAACAATTTAGAGGCGAGCGGAGAATATTATCCGAGCAATTGAACAGCATCACGGTGTTACGAGTAGAAATGTTGAAGGGCAAGCGCTCATCGAGTCTTAAGCCTTGTGAAGAGAAATCTGAAGAATAACATGTAGGGGTGTTATTCTCTACTAAGAAATCAGGTGGGTGTATAATGAGCTTGTTGGCACTCGAGTCGATGCTGAGGATCTTGTACTTAAACCCTTCTGCTGACATGAACTGAAGTTCATTGCCATTGTTGCAGTAGATTTTATATCTAGGGTCTCCACAGCTATCATCAGTGCTAAAAGGGTATGGAACTTCTAGGCTACCACATTTTGGGCAGGCACCAAGATCAGCTGATACATGCCCAATTTTGGTGATCACGATCATAATCATGATCACCACAAATAACATCGAAATTGTTTCGAGTACTCTACTTCTAGTACTAGTTACCATAGTTAAAGCTAGCTAGATCAACTTAAACACACTAGAGTAGGTGCTCTATCGACAGAGTTGGCAAGAATGCTGAGAGCTCAGTCTCTATTTATGCAAAATTTCAGACATATAATACTGGTTATGTGTTACATCCATCAAGGCAGGTGTGCGGCAACGAGTGTCAGTTACAGAATTTCATTGAGTTAACACTTAACAGACACCTATACAAATCCTATTCACCTAAGGATTTAATATTAATGGCAGTACGGCACCCATGAATGGTGAAGCTAATTAGCTACTACAAAGCTGGCTATTTCATTTTTTATGTGTCATTCAATGGAACCTAACAATCTTAATGGGCATAGCTACAGCCTGCACATGGGTTGCTGTGGGCTATAACCCACCCATGTTTTAGAAAAATATTAATTTATAGCTTAATTTTGATTTAAAAATTAAATATAAAAAAGTAGCCTACTCTAAATAGTAATTTTTAATTAAAATATGTTAGTTAGCCCACCTCATTCTAAAATTCTAACTCTGCCTTTAAATGCATGTATGTATATACATACAATACATGTAACTGTAGATAATATACATGCATATAATGTATTGTATTGCTCCAATAGTCCTTTTCCTTCACTAACCAGAGAGGAATAACAAAGATGATAGTTCATCAAAAAAGAAAAGAAAAAAAAGATGATAAGTAATATGAAAAAGAATCATCTATTGGATTCTAGTGCAGTTGGTGTTTGTTCAAGCCAACAATTTGGTTAAGATGATTGGCACATCACTTTCCATTTTCAATAAAGTCGGTGCCATTTGCCCTTCGATGGTTCTAGTTCCTGAAGTGGCCTCTATAAAGAAGCATACATTTTGCCATTTTGGAAAGGACTAGAGCAAGGACAAAGGTTGTAGTGCTTGTAGTGCTAGAACAGTAAATTTAATATCATTAGAGCCATCAAATGTGCTATTTATAATTTTATATTAACAAATTGCCTAACATCAATGATATTTTGCTGCATATGTAAAATAATTGGCCATGTACAAAAAGTACTGCAGTTTGTGTCCCATATTGCAAATGAAGGGATCAAGCTAAACGGTACCATCCAGTCGATTCTTTAGAGAGAGTGTATTCACTCCCCACAAAACCCACATTTGCAATTTTACTATTTAATATCTACTACATGTATGCTCCCCTCAAAAATATAAGACAATATAAGATCCCCAAGACAAGCAAATTCAGCTGTACTGTAACTAGTGAGTAAAAAAAAAAAAAAAACAGAGCAGCAAGGAAAGATTGCAGTAAAGGCACTATTTTGATGAAGTTTAGGCATTTGCTTCAAGAGAGAAACAGAATAAGAACGAAGCCTCTCATTTAATTATGACTATTATGAATGAGTTGATGGAATGTGAACATTAAATAGTCTTTACATATCGATTTCAATGTTAAACACCGCTTCCTTCTCACAGAGAGACTGAATGGTAGATGACTTCATTCACTGGGGAAGAAGACAACAGTGAAGAGCAAGCTAATGAACCAAGGGATTATATTGACAAACTGAAAAATAAAACTCCAGCATTTTCCTTTGCCAGGTCACAGCCAACTAAGAAATATATCCCCCGTTTCCTACAAAAGTGGCTTGAGACGCTTTCCCTTTCCCAGGCTGAGGTTCCCCTAACGTGCCAATTAACACTAAGGTAAGTCTTCTCCTGCAAGTAACAGATGATCACATAGACCGATAGCAATGTCAGAAAAGTGAAATGGTAGAACTCGAACACATTGAAGTCTCACATGTGGGAGAAAGCAGAAAGAGCAGAAGTAAAAGGGACTTACGCAGATCATCCAAGGACATACTGCTGATGCTTTCTCCACTCTTTATAAGACGGATCTTCCCTGCAGGGTAAATCACACTACTAAGGAATTTCTGTGTTATTATATCAAGACAGTAAGTGAACATGTAGATGGTATTTTTCATTTTTCTTCTCTCCTTTTTGGAGCAGGATGGGAGTAATGGGGTAGGCCTTTCAAATCCTGCTCATATTGATATTATTCTTTCAACCTTTAGTTTCCATGTCAACACTTTCGACTGATGCAGAAGTTCACAATCTTAAGTTTTTGCCCATGTTTATTCAACTATTAACTAAACTTCAGACCTATGAACTTTAGATACATTCCTCCAAAAGTATGTATTGCAAGTTTGCAACAAAATATTGGAATGTAAATGTAACCGAAGCAAAAGTACATGTGAGAAACATAACTCTATCCAAACACAGCAGAATGACAAGATGGGATTTACCAGAGAAACACTAAATGAGGGGAAAAAAGAAAAAAAAATGTAGTTGTGGCTTCTATACCATCGTGACGAATGCAGATCTCTGGAATATTCTTAACTTCACCATTGATGCTATCATTGTAAACTCTAGTTTCGATGTCACCCTCAACATAAACTGATGAACTGCAGTAAACTTCCAACCATCAGAGAAACAATATATGCACAGTTTCATTTATCTTAGAAAAAAAAATCGGACACGTACTTCTTAACAAATTGTTTAACTGCATAAGCCCCAAGTGCGTCATTATGCACAGCAATTCGGTGCCACTGAGCAGGTCTTGGCAAGTCCTTTCCCAGTAATCTCTGGTCAAACATGCCCCCCGTCCCAACAGTGAAGATGGTTACAGTTCGGCCATTCCTCAAGATCTTCTGCACTGGGGATTGTCCAACTCTTCCACAAATAATTGCCTGCATAAATCAACACACCCAGTATAAGTATCAGATAGAGAAAATGACAGACATGAAATCTACAACATGGTCTGATTGCTCCCAAATGGCAGGAAGAACTTTCCACTCTGATGATTCATGTTGTTTCTGTATCCTAACATCCCAATGGAACCAAGAGGTTCTGTTAAGCTTAATATCTAGACCAAGTTCTTTATGAGACCCTAGTAATCTTACACGTTATGATGCAGTGCAGAGGTATTTGCAGGACATATGCGTCCACAAACACACATGGAATTATGGAAACTATAACATTCAACTGAGTAAAATACCTTGTGCACACCGCGAAATCCCCAACCCCTCTTGGGATCCACACCTTGGGCTTGCATATTTGTATCTTTCAAGCCACCAAGAAAATCGTCAATATCTTCTTCGGCATCAACTTGTTTTGTGTCATTAGTGTCACTGTCGATTGAGCCGCTCGAGTACCATAACTTCGAGCTTCTTTGCCCGCCCACTGCTGTAAGTCAGCTCATGTTAACCATACACACCAAATGATCTATCTAAAACAATCAGTCTCCACACACACACAAACACAGCTACTAAAATCAACTTTCAGATTCTGAGTTTGCCTACTACTACTTCAGATAACTCCTCATAGAAAAAAAAAAAAAAAAAAAAGTGTAAAGCATGCTGGATTATAGTGAACATTCAACTCAGATTGATTTCTGGACTAAACCCATCAGTTGAATATCACTAATTCCAAATTATATAAAGCAGATGAACCAATGAGATCATTTAAGTTTGTACAAACTTGTTTAGGTGAGAAAAACCCATTTAACAGAAGTATGAACTAAACCCAAGAAACCCAGAAACAAAATAAGAGTAACAATCAGAAATGAGCCCTACAAATTACACATTCAAACATACAAATACACATAGATGGTATTTAGAGAGAGAGAGAGAGAGAGAGAGAAACCCAGTGAGGAAGTTTGCGAGGAAGGAACAGAGACTCTGATGAACTTGGAAAATCTCGCAGCGAGTGAACTCATTTTCAACCCGAAACTCTCAGAGCGACGGGGGAGGGTTTAGGAGGGTTTAGTTGTTACGAAGAGACCGAGAGAGGCAAATACATGAGATTAATTTTCTCTTTTATTTTATATTTTATTTATTTATTTATATAAATATCCTGTCATAGCCCAGAGAGTAGCTTAATGATATTCAGTTTCAACAAAAAAATAAATAAATTAGAACATATCCTAAAGATCATTTTTTTTTTTTTTTGAAAGATCTAAAGATCATGTTTTTTTTTTTTTTTAAAGATCTAAAGATCATGCTTTATGAATAATGAGATTAAGAAACATGACAATTTGAATATAAATGAAGTTATTCATGGTTTGGCACGTTGGGAGGTGTCATGGGGGCACTTTTGGAATACAATGATACGCAGACATGTTAAACCAATTTTTTCTTGAACTTCTCTTGTACCATGAACTCACTATCGTAGAGCACGATTTTTAGAACTTATTTCAATAGTCAAGGACCTCGAACGGATTTTTTTTTTTTAAGAATTTTATAACTCTCGCTTTGACATTGAAAAAAAAAAATTGCGTCATGATTCTTGAGTTCCATTAGTTTGAGAAGTGTTTAAAAATCATTAATTGAGGGTAAGAAATAAGAACATTTGATTTTGACTAAAAATCGTGTCCTATAGTCCACAGTTTTGGATAGAAATTATGGTAAAATTAAGAACTTTTTGCTATTATATATATTTTTAAAGTTCTTTAGTACCATAAACTCACAATTTTAGAGCATAATTTTTAGAACATATTCCAATTCATGGAACACCGGAACGTCGAATGAATTTCTTTTTGTGAATTTGTTGTTCTCTGGTTTTGAAAAATTGTAAAAAAAAAAAAAAAAAAATTCGTCATGATTTTTGAATCCCTTCAGTTCAGGAAGTGTTATTTAAATGTGAAACAAATTTTCATGAGAAAATAAGGATTTGGAATTAAAAAAAAAAAAATTTAAATCGTGTGCTAGTCTACAGTTCATAGTAGAAATTATGGTATTGAAAAAGTTTTTTTTTTTTTTAATTAATTAATTTATTTAAATTACACTGAAAGCGTGTTTTGCTGGAGAGGCGTAATAGTCATAGTAGGAAAAAATCATCTCAGATTTTGGCTCTGAAATGGCCTTATGAAGACAAAAACAATTTTGTGACTTGAGTGATAATTAAAGCCTGAAACTGACACTCAAAGGATGGTTTTCTAAATAGAATGCGCACTTCTTTAGTTCTTTTCTAAGGTTCCCAGAGACTTTTTCCCGGTGGTCTTTTTGGATCATCACTCGAGGGTAGCCAGAACGCAAAACCTGCACCGACAGTTCAAGGTGTTTTCTTTTTGTTGTAGCTGCCCAATCTCACTTGCTCCATTCCAGCCAGTCAGCTATACTCATAACACCGGAGCAAACCTAGCCACCGAGTCCATAACTACTCCAAGAGACGCCATTGAATCCGCAACACCCAGAGCAGGATGCCAATATATGTCGAATAAAGGAAAGAAACAGGAGATGGTGCAACGGCAACTAAAGGAAAGCACAATGAAGCTGTGCTCTTGCAGTCGTAGAGACCTCAGACCTGTACTTTGAGAAATAACACACAAGATTGGCCGCGTTCTCAAACAGTGACATTTATCTAGGGAGAGAAACGGGGACACAGTAAATAGAGAACAAAACCAATGACAAAAATACTTATTATCAAAAGGTTGAGGAGAAATGAAATGAATGAAGAATATGGGAAGCAACAAAACTAACTTGCAAGTCTGAAATATCAGAATTACATTGAGCATTCGATGATGAGAAGACAGTCAAATTAAAAGCATAGTAACAGCTCTACTAGGTCTTTGGGTACTTAAAAATAATGACCTTATGACTTTTTTAGTACACCCAGAACATTCCAAGCTTAATCAAAATTGCCCCAGGCTCAGGCATGCATGCAGCCAAACACCTACATGATCAGAGGTCCAATCAACGCGGTCTGGTTGAGGACCAAGTCGATTTTGAACCCGCACCAAAGGCTGGTGGTCTTTGCTCCTCACTGCGATCACTACGCCACCTATCATTTGACAGGGCTGGGCGCTCATCAGGCCTGATTCCCCTACGATCAGGTTCTGCAGCTTCTTGTCGCCGATGCCTAGGAACATACCTTCCAGGAGCGTTGGGTGCAGCAGCAGTGACAGCAATAGGAGCAGCAGGAGCAGGAACTACAGGCTCAACTGGACGAGGCTCAATGGCCGGCCTAGCAAGCATTTCTCTCTTCTGCCTTTCGGCTTTTTCCTCCAATTCCCTCTCCCTTAGCCTCTGCTTTTCAGCAATCTCATCCAATTTTGCTTTGCGTTCAGCTTCTTCTCTCCTCCTTCGCTCGGCTTCTGCATGTCCAAGAGGGAAATAAATTATGCACCTAATAAATCTATAAGCCAAGATAATGGCAAGTTATGTAACAATGTCGGAAACATGATACATAAATGTAATTTTCTTTGAATCAAGTATACATTGACTTAACAAAATTGAATTGGTAAATCTCACAAAAACATACCTTCCCGCTTGCGGGCTTCCTCTTCTTCATGCAGCTTCTTTAGCCTTTCCTCTTCAGATCTCACATAGAATATCTTCTTCCTCATTGCCTCCCTCTCCAGTTTCCTGGCCTGAATCATTCGACTGATTTGTTCTTCTCTATCTGCCCTCCGCCTTTCAAACTCTGCCTGCCTTCGATGCACAACCCTTTCCTGGAAGATAGTCTGCCAGAAAGAAAAAAAGAAAAAAAAACAACAACAACTCAGTTTCCCGGCTTTAGCACACACCATGATAACACACGTAATCAGTAAACAATTTAAGTAGCAAAACTTTTAAATCATTAATGAAAAGTGCAAAATACTTCTCTCCCAAAGGCACCAGAGCTTGCAAGTGTTTTTGCATAGCACATAATATAAAGACAAAGCTATTATTGAGTGCAACTTAGCAATCATACATGAATACTTCGGATATGACTACAAACTCACCTTATTGTTCAACATCCGCACTAGCCTATTCTTCTCCTTGACATCTCCTTCATGACGCTGTTGGCTCAGCTCAATTTCCAGCTGTTTTTAAGAAGAAATTATTGAAGAATCAAATGTTGCCATAAAATAAAATTTAGCACATAAAATAAGGGAACAGAAGAACCGAAATATTCCTAATACTGATACCTGTTGCTCACGTTCATGAAGCACCCTTTCTTCCACTAAACGTTGTTGATATGCAGCTTCAATCAGTGGAGCAGACTCTTCCCTTTTAGCTCTTTCCAAGTGATCCATTGTTTTGGAAAGTTTTGTTAATTTCTTCTCCCTTTCTTCTCTCTCCTTGATCTGTTCATGCACGGCCATGTCCAATAAAGTTTGCTTGGTCACCTTTTCCTGTATAAAAATATATCAATAAACTACCACATCTGTCTAAAACAAAACTGAACGAGAGGATATTTTTCACTCACCCCATCCAAAAGTGTCTTCTTTCCCTTCTTCTTTTTGCTTACATCTTGAAGGAGTTGCTGTGCTTCTTCAAGTTCTTTTTCCTCTATTTCCTTCAGGAGCCTTTGTTTCTTCCTTATTTCAGACTCGGTGGCAAGCCTTTTCGCCTCTGCCTCTTCAGTTATTTTCTGTTGCTTGAGCCTCCTTGACTCTTCCTCACGTTCCTTATAGTGAAAATTCAATGCGTAGTCAAGTTCCCATACTATTGCAAACTATAAAGTACAAGCTATCGACTCAAGTTAGGAGTACAGGCATACCATTTCCAGAAGTTGACGTTCCTGTTCTTCCTTCCTTTTCTCAATGATTGATTTCCTAGCAAGAAGCCTTTTATGTTCCTTATCTACAGTCTCTGCCAAAGAAGGAAGAATTTCACCTAGTCTAGATGCTTTCTTTGGAGGAGGGTAGACCATAGCCCTGGTCTTGTTCAAAGACTCAGCAAATTTAGTCAAGTGATCACGAAATCCATCTGACTCCACACCCTGAAAGAATAACAAGACAAAAGGAACCAGAACTTATATCGCAACTGAAAGACTTCAGTTTCAGACAGGAGAAGCCGAAGGAGAGAAAATGCGAAAATGATTATAACTTATGCTACGCATTTGAAAACAGCTTAAGAAGCAAAAGCACGTAATATGTATAAACACTTCTCCAGATCTTAAAAAAGAAATATAATTAAAAAAATTTAAAAAATCCTTGCCAGTTATCTATGCATTTGGGAAAAAAAAATTACCAACATGAAATCCTTAATTATCCAGGGTACATTATTTAGAATACCAGGTTCAATAAAATAGATCACTCAGCTTTTATATATCCAGAAACTAAGTCATCATATAATTAATGAAAGTTCCAGATTCAAATTGTCAACATATCTAATGAAATCATAACAAAAAAGACGATATAGCACCCTCAACTTACCAAGTTACCAAACATCATAACACCCTTCATATGGTCGACTTTCATAGCTATGAAGTTATGTTTAACAGCATCCACATATATCTTCTCTACAACAGAAAAGTCATAAAATGGGATCATCCGAGATAGATGTTCAATCTTCATCGACTGATACACCCGAGACACCTGTAATATGTACAAGGAGGAATTTAAAATCCATTCAGAATTTATGCAAACAAGAGGTATATTTCTGAATCAGTTAAGTACAAAATCAACTCACCTGCTGGAGCAACCTCAAAGTACCAAGCTTTTCAAGGGCAGGAACATATTGAGACAGTTGCACTTCAGGAACAGAAGAAGCTGAAGCCAGCTTACCCCCAAATTTTGAGATTTTAGTCAACAGTGGTTGTATCTTTACAGCAAGGTCGAGAGGTAGAAATTCATGCTCCAGGAGATGGAAAAGATCCTTTACTTCCTGGGTTGCACAGCTCAAGACACCTTTGGAGACCTGAAAACAAAAAACAAATAAGACCATACTGAAGAAACAATTAAAAAAAAAAGACAGCATTTCCAAAGAAGCACAAAATTTCAATTTGCAAGCCATTATTAGTAAATACTGGTTTTTGATAAGCATCATGACAACATTTATGTACTATCAGCCCAGAAAAACAGTCGATCATTCACACCAATACTAATAAGTGCCAAGGTTTATGGAAAATGGTATACGAATTTCAAATATCAAAAAAGGTGGCCTGAATATAATTTGATTCATAAATAGTTGATGATCAACTAACAGCACCTTAAGAAGCTTGACCCAGGGTATATTAAACCATAATACCTCCTTAAAAATGTAATAATTGTCTATGTTTATCACAGGAAAAGTGAATACAATAAACTCTAAATAAAAATAAAACAGAAATCCACAAACTTACCAGTTCTGATAGAAGAGCAGATCTTGAAAGCTGGCCATAAAGCACATTATCAGTTTGGGGAACAATTATAAGTCGAATCTAAAGAAGAAACTGAAAAAATAAAAACAAACAAGCTTGCAATACCACATCTCCTCTGTCGATTTTGGGGTCAAGATTAAAGCCAATTAGATTAGCCATCCTCAAATTGCGCTCTTTCTCATTTTCAAGTTCCAAGTGAGAGGCTGCACGTGTCTGATCATAGGGGGGAACTGAAAGTGCAGCCAAGACAACAGATGATGCTATTAACTGCAAATCCTTCTGGCTCAAGTTTTTGTTAAAGCTTTTCTGAAGCGAGAATAGCTTGAACCATGCATAAGCATGATTAAGGTGGCTAGCAGAAATCCAAAAAATTTCTGTGAGCTTGGCATAGTAAACCACCATCAACGATGGTTTAGGGGTTTTCTTAACCATGCACATCAATCCATGAATATCTTCAACAGAGCGGAATGCTTCCTACAGATAGCATAACGGCAAAAGGATTAAGAGATAGAAATGGACATATTTTGCACTTTGTCGACAAAATGAACACATAAAAAATATACTCAAAAATAATTCAGACACCTGCCACAGTTCAAGTTCAGTAGCTATCTTCAGCTGCTCAAATCTAGTATCAAGATACAGTTGCAAGCTCTCAGGTGCAGATAGGTCAGGTCGGTCTCTTTGATCTCTATACTTGTTCAGATTAGCCAGATGATTCCTGATGATTTCACATAACCTTCGAAACTCCGTAGTTCGTTTGTATTGCTTGCAGAACTGAAAGGCTCGATGTGCCGTCATCTATAATTGAAAGGTTTCAATTAAAACTGCATGCTTTTATGCAAATTACAATAATGAGCGGAATAATGCTATTCAACACAAACCAAATATGTACACTGTAATAAAAGTAGACAATTTAATCGAATATAACATATGTTATGTTATACACGGCATTACTGCAGATGGTAAAAGCATAAGCAAAAATGGCAGCATGATTCAGGGTAGTGCATGAAGTGGAAGGCCATAAAAATGGCAACATTAATATTTAAAAAATTAATCTAAACAACATCAAGGCACAAGGAAAAACTATAATCATCAAGGTGTAAGGGAAAACTAGAGCCCGTGAACAAGCCATGCAAATCCTCTCAATGGCAGTAGAACTGTAGAAGTAACAGAAACTTGGAGAACGCATAGAGATCACAAAATAATCAGAAGGCAAGGGAACCAAAGTATAAGAACCATAGAGACCCTTAAATTTAGATTTTACATACTATTTTAACTTTATGAACACAAACGGTAATGAACAACATGATCAAAACAACCAATTGGAATCTTTATCTGAACAAGAAATACAATACCGCATAAAGGGCCTCCAACTTTGAGTTGTTGCGCAAGATCTCAAGCACTGTTCTGTAGGTTTCCCACAAAAACTTGAACCAAGGAGTAACAACTTCACGATCAGACCTATCTTTTCCTTTCTCTCCACTGACATAGCTCAGCATTAGATCTTCAGGCCTCTTATCTGCTTCAAGATCATCAACATCAAGTGCTTCTTCTAATGCTTGAGCCTGGGTACGTGCCTGCTCAGCTTTCTCAGTTGACAGATGCATGAAGTGCTTGATCACCTCTTCCAAGGAACTGACATTTACTTGTTGACATATAATGCGGTACTGAATCAGACCATCCTTGGCAAATCTACCCTTACGCAAGTCAACACAAAGCTCCACATATTTAAACATAATTTTTTCAAGTGGCTTCTGCCATGCTCTATATCTCTTTGATGTAATAAGATCATGAAGCGATTGCAATGCATCTTGCTTCTGCCCAACATTGATCAACTCTGCATCCACACATCATAACCGTCAGTCCAAATACAAAAGGGCACTCATCGCCACCAAATAAACCAATACACCATATCTATCTCAACAAAAAATTAACATGTCTGTTATAACGAAAGGTCTGTTCAACAAGAACATCAAATCCTGAACCAATTTAATTCTATTACTCTTCGATAACATACTGACAAAGATAAGCACTTAATTCAACGCTTAACGCTTCCAAATAGCAATGAAAATTTCCATAACAGAACAATCAAACGAATTATATCTAGCTAACAATCCCTAAATCAACCACAGCTCACCTTCAGCTCGCTTCAAAGCATTTTCCGGCTTCGCAAAATTCGCCATGATTGCAAACTTCACCCGCCTCACGCAATGCAACAACAGTCACCTGAGCCACAAACACAAATTTAGATCTGGTGAGAATCGCAATCGCCGCGGAAATCATCTCAATTCAAACACGATACACACACTAGTTAATCAGTCAAAAACTTAAAAAGGATCCAAATCCAAACAGTTTTTTTTTTTTCAAAGAACCTATCGGAGACCGAAGATCTACGAGACCAATCGGCGTCGAAAAATCGCAGACAGACGACTCAACCGTGAAAGTTTTGATATATCGCGAAAGGAAAATTATTTTTATATTGTTGGAATTGCTGAAAGGAGCTGTGAGGACGAGAAGGTTTCCATAGGAATAGAATAGGGAGAGAGATTAGGCTCAGAGAGATAGAGGAGAGAGAGAGAGAGAGAGAGGAGTACCTGGAGTGGCCGCTCTGAGATTGCAGGGAGGAGAGCGAGAGTGAATTGAAGTTAGGGTTTTAGGTTTGTTTTCCTATCCGAGATGGTTCAGTCTTATTGGGCTCTGAATGTTGTGGCCCTAAAAGGTATGTTATAAGTGATATATGGGCTGGGCTGGACCTTTGGCGTGGGCAATACACTTCTTTGCTTTCTCGAGGCGGTTTTGGCACTAAACAAATATTTTCATCTATTTTGCTATATTTAATATTTTTATTTCTAATTTTTTGCTATTCTTTTCCTAGTCATATTATGGAGTTCTTGTTTTTTTTCTCTTTTTTTTTGGTTATTAGAGTGAATCAAACTTTTTATTAGGTTGCAAAAAAAAATAAAAAAAAATCAAACCTTTTATATAGCCTAACCTCATTCTCCATCTTTTCTAACAGCCTAAAAGCGTTACTAACTCAATAATCTTGCTCTCCATCATTTTGGTTATAAATTTATAGTTTTTAAATCTGTAATGTCTTCTCACACTGTTTTAAGTGTTAAAACTAAAATTTGAAGACAAAAGTTTTGAGGACAAACCTTGTTGGCTTATGGATGCAATCACCAATGAGTTCATTATAACTCGAATTCTTGAGATATTAATTGGTTCCCTAATGCTCTACTGTAGTTAATGATATTGTGTCAAGTTTTATGGAACTTTTATTCGTAAATTAACAAAAAAAGAAACTGATTTTGTAGATGATCACTTGTATAAAGTCATTGTTCATTACCTTTCTCCTCCATTGGCCTTGGGCTTAGTTTGGTATTGCTTCCTAGGGTGCTTTTGGAACCAAAAGTGCTTTTGGGTTTAATCCAAGGTGTTTGGTAAAATCTTAAAAAGCTGCTTTTGGTCACTCTAGCTTCTCCCAACAGCAGGTTTTCAGAAGCTACAATTTGTAGCTTTTCAACATGGCTTCTGCAGACAGAAGGTGAAAAACAAGAATTTGACATAAACCCATAGAGACTGCAAAATCATTGAAGATTGAGTAATTTGGACACAAACCCATAGAGACCGCAGGAAGAAGACGGAGGAGGACAAGCTGAGACGCCGTATCTAGCGAGCTCCGAGACCCCAATCTCAAAGCCAATCCTCACTGGTTCGACTCAAAACCCCCCATTGAACCAGACCATTTAGACTTTCAAAGCTCTCGAAGTCATCGAGAGGGACTTCCTCGCCACAGTCAAAAGCTTCACCTCTCTCTTCTCCTCCCTCTGCCTCGGCTCCCCGAAGTCTGCAATTTAATTGATCATGCATCTTCTTCTGCCTCTCTCTCTCCCTTTCTGAACAATCTGAAAATTCATCCCATTTCTATCCAGCAAATTGAGTGGGTAAGGCTTTCGTGATTTTGCACCATGCAATTTCAATATTTATTTGCACTTGGTAACTCATGAATTGAAATGGTTGCTGGGGAGTGATTAGAAAATAGAATGGTTCTGACTCCTGGGTATGTTTCTCGACCAGAAAAAGAGAAAGATGAAAAGAATGTTTAATTATGTTGATTATCACAATCTCAAAAGAGTTATGTTCATTATCTTTAAAAATTAATATTAATTATTATTTTTCTTCACAGCATTTTTGAAAAATAGTTTACCAAACACTTAACTACTTCTCCTCACAGCAATACCAAAAGCAATTCTGGCCACAGCAGAACCAAAAGCACTTCTGCTCATAGCACAGCAATGCCAAACTAAGCCTTGGACAGAAATGATTTTATTCTATTTTTCAAATTACATCAGATTAGACGAGTAGATAATGATGAATTAAGGTGGATAAGTATTGGTTAAGATTAAAATTTACCCCCCTCCACATATTTTTTGACATGATTACCAATTGTAGCAGAGACTATCAAGAACCAACTCCTTCATCCACGCACCCACGTCTCCCAAGTCCCAACTATTTCCCCATTTCTCAAACCCACTTTCTTCTTCATTCAACACCTAAAAGCTACTCTCTCGTAGGTCAACATAGGTTATTGATCTTCTTCTTCTTGCTCATATCCTTATTGCAATGGAGTCCCGCAGAACTAATCCTCCATTATCAAACTTCATTAGCGTCAGGATGAAAAAGCAGTCGAAAATACGAATCAAGCTCCCCAAGTTACTTGTCAATACCATGCAAAAGAGAGTTGATCATCATCATGAAGATCGTAACAACAAGGAAAGTGTAAGGACAGTCAGTTTTGTATTCACCAATCCATTTGCCAAGTACAAGTCACCCGAGAAGTCTTCCTCCAAATCCAATGAGGCTAGTAACCGTGGCAGCAAGCTGAGGCCCCCGAAACTCCGTCTACCTCTGTTGGGTTTCCTCACCAGGAAGAAAAGCTTAAAGAAGTTGATGAGGAGAGAAACCGACACTACTGGAGTTCAAGGCGTTGGGAAACAAGAAAGTTCAGGCCATTTGATTCGGGTTCTACCGAAACCTATGTTGACCAATTGCAGAAAGCTGAGAATGGCAATGTCGTACATGAGAGCAAGGAAGATGAAAAGTATGGAGAAGTTGGAGGAAGATTCAAAGCAAGAAGATAGCAGTAGCGAGTATGAACTATGCAAGAAGAGGATTCTAATGGGAGGCAAGTGCAAGTCGGGTACCTTTCACTACGATCAAAATGGGATTTTGTTAGGTGGTGTCCTTCCATGATATGGCATGTGGTTCCAATCATGATTTTATTTTCTTTCAGTAGATGCCTTGTAAACATTTGTTTGCAGTGTAAAGTTGCGTGCTTTCTGTTGTTTCAGTGCATTTTCCTTTAATAAGAGATTGAATTTACTTAGAAAAGTCTCGGCAGAAAAGTCTTGAGGGATAATTGCAAACAAAAACGCTCAACCACAACATGAAAGTAAAATCTAACTATTGTACTACCATGGTGAGTAAAGCACATGAAAGATGGGGTAACCCTATGGAATACATTGAATATCATAGACAAGCATGCATAATCGTCAAGTTATATCAATGAAGCTTGTGTACCGCTTATAAAGATGTACATCAGATACTCAAAAACACTAAAGCTATAGAAAGCCACAAATCCGAAGACAGCTCAAATGCATGCATTTTAATATGAACCAGTCAATCAGCACTATCAGACATTAAGGGGCTTCAAACCAAGAGATGCTCGGAGCCTATTGGCTTCAGCAATCTCAGGATCAGGATGGTCTGTACCATCAGCCTTCTTCTCCTTCTTCTCTTTCTTCTTCCTCGGCTCCTCACGAGTGCTATCATCAGGCCCATCTCGCCTCCTAGGACTGATGCTGCGGGCATGTCTCTTGCGGTGATCCCCACCCTCACGATCCTTGTGCTCCCTACTCCTACTTCGGCTCCTTGAATGGCTCCTCCTCCTACCACGATCCCTATCCCGCCTCTCACGCTCCCTACCATCCCACTCCCTATCCCGATCCCTATCACGGCCATAATCCTTTTCATCTCTCAGTCTATATCGGTCCCGGTCCCTATCCCTGTCTCTGTTCCTATCTCTTTCTCTCCCACGTCCACGTTCTCTCTCGTAGTCTCTATCCCTATCATATTCTCTGTCATAATCACGATCTCTGTAAAAGGGGGAAAGAAAACAATGTCAATTTAATGATGACAGATACTCTTCCATTAACAACTATATAGTAGAACTCCATATTTACAAATGAAAGCATGGCAAAAAAATAACATAGAACCACAGAAACAGAGTAAGTAAACACCTTCACAGATTTACTTTGAAAGAACTTGTGATTTTAGATATACATAGATCACACTCCATACTTGAAACTTGAAAGTAAGTAAAAGATAGAGAAACGGTAGCTCAAACAAGTCATATAAAACATAAAATAAAGAGCCACAACAGACTGGAAAGTACACATCAGGGAAAACTGTATGATCCATCATACTTCTCAACTGCACACTGCCAGTGCAGAGAAACCTGGCAGGATCAAGGATATCAATATAGGAAGCCATTATATGTCACCAATGGCTTCAAATGCCACGGTAGAAACTTCAATGACATATGAATGTACTAGGTTGAATTCATATTAATAACATATGAATTTGTTAGGCAACAGCTTCCACTTTGCACACAACTAAAAGATTGGTTCACCCAAGACACAGAAACTCAAAGCAAGTCAGTTCGTTCAACCAGAGACTCATTTACAGAAGAAAAAAGACAGTTTAGTACTGAAGACACTTGCTGTTTGGCACTTTTCTTATGCTTCAACCAGAGACACATTTACAGAAGAAAAAAGACAGTTTAGTACTGAAGACACTTGCTGTTTCACACTTTTCTTATGCTTCATACTATTACCACTTAGCGTACTGGGGTGGATGCCTTATTTTCAATATAATTTAGTAACCGCTAACTTCTACCACCTGAAAATCCCTGAACATATCCCCATTCACTCACAGAACCCAACCAACCTAACTGAGACTTACAAACATACTCAAAGGTATCAACCGACCCTTCATCCAAACCGGGACAAAGCTGCAGACAGAGAATTCTAAGTACCAAAACAATGCAAACAAGTAAAAACCCTCTTAAAGCAAAGTAGTTATTCTCAGTGAAGCATCAGAATTCATGCAGTATATAGTTATACTGTACCTACTGCGTCAAAATTACTAACAGTAATTACTAAATAGGAAGTTTAGACCAAGGACCATAAAATTAAAAAATGTATAAATAAATAAATAAAAGCATTAGTACCATGTTTAAAAAAAAAAAAACAAATCAAAAACCACAAAGAAGCAAAGGTACCTGTATCGGTCCCTGTCACGTCTTCTATCCCTGTCTCTTTCCCTTTCAGGACTTCGGCCACGGTAATACTCCTTATCATGGACTTCATCATCCAATCCATTAAGCTGATCATTCTCCTCTTTCTCTTCCTCCTCCTCAAAGTCCTCCTCCAAAGCACTTTTTCTAGGTTCCAACAAATCAAGTGATTCAAGAGTCCATCTACATGAATACAGAGAAAGGAATTACACACACAAACTTCAAAATTGTATAAGCACAATAGATCCTCTTAGAGACCTAGGATAGGAGTATGAAGGTAGCATAAAACATAAGTAGAAAGGACCAGATGCAATTAGAACATATAGATAGGTGGAATCTGTACAGTTCAAAAAAACAAACAAACAAACAAACAAACAATCAAACAAATCACAATAATAAAATGATATAGAATAACTCATTCCAACAGATTATTACCTTTTCTTGATTCGTGGCATGGCAATGTCGCATGAGTAGTCCTTTGTCAGAAGTTCATCAATAAGCTCATCCACATGAGTCAATGAGAAACCTGAGACAATGAAAACCAAACTTGAGTTAGCCTGCACGTAAACTGACCAATGGCAAAGAACATTTATATAGCAGTTACGAAATAGTAATCAGGGTGATCATAACTTACGTCCATCAGCCAATTTACTTCTCAACTTCCGATAGTCATTGTACAGAGGCTCTAGGTACTGGTAGACATCAGTATCGCTGCCTGTGATACGCAAGTAAAATGCACCAAGCACCCGAACATATCTGAAGCCCAAGTAAAAAGTGTTGAATCACATTGAAGCAAACTGTAACAGAGAATGCTAGATGGAAACACGAAATGTAAAAACAAACAGATATTCAGCGCTCAGAATCATCCAGGCTACTTCAAAGAGGTCAGAACACTACAAAAACAACTAGAGCAACCCAATCTATTAAGACCTTCCTAAACAAAAATTACACCAGATATATTCACATCCCAAATTCTCTAATTTCAACTTGTTTTTCTGTAATAATGTACTTATAGCATTGAACTTCACCAATACAAGATAACTATAGACTATTACTCTTTACAAAAATCAAAATTTCAATTTCTTTCCGGTAGCTCTATTTCAACCTAATGCAACCAAATTGGCAAACCAGTAAATACACAAATTTGCAATATTAACCAATAAATTAGACATAAAAACTCACTTGTAGTCGTCGTTCTTAATGAACTCGATGACGATTTCCTTCTCGGGTTGGATCTGAAGCATCTTCATGACGAGGCACATGAACGGCGTGGGCTTCCGGTTACCTCCAAAGGTCCCGCCGATGTGGTCGAGCTCCATGGCCTTGTCCACCAGCGTCTCCGCCGTCAATCCGAAGCACTGCTCCTTCCAATAGGTGTTGTTGTATATCTTCGTCCGTACGATCTTCTCGATCAGGTTCTGGGGGTTCGTGCCCCTTATGTTCTTCGCCGAGGGGTCCGTGCGGTTCGCCATTGCAGCGAGAACAAGGAAATTGAAAGCAAAAGCTTAGGGATTTGAGTGCAGAGAGAAAGAGGGACAAAATAAACCCTAACCCTAGAAGAGGGATGAGATTTAAATGTTGAAATAGGATTTTAGCCTATATTTTGGTTAGTCCTTCGCCAAAACGAAATTGGAATCGGTTAAACGGCGTCGTATCATCACATTTTATTTTATTTTATTTTTTCTAATTTTTTATTTTAATTCCTATAGTTCGCAAGACATCTTATATATATTTGTTCTGAAATATCGAAATATCGGGACGGGGCATTCATATTCATTTATGATTTATATAAACTTCTATTTCGAGCACACATGATGAAACCATAGATAGTCAAGTAAAATCTTCGTGGATCACTTTCGTTCAAGTACACAAAACACTCCTGCACCTATAAACACAACCGGATACTAGGACCTCTAGTACAGTAGTTCCGATTGTAATTTTTCTTTTTGGTTTCTATTATAGTATCGGAACTCTCTTTTTGGGCTTTACTTGGTGTAGCAGAATTAACCCATGTGTTCTAGGAAAGCGTATATGAATGAGATTAGGGAAATCAGATACCAAACGCAAAATGTCTCAAAATACAGAAATCTTTCCAAGGAACACAACATGAATACACTGAACATCAGGATACAGGACACTGTTAACTTATTATGAGCTGAGACTGTTAACTACTCTTTTGGCCTGAATTTTTATTTCTTATGGCCTGAATTATTTGTTGGCTTTGGCTTGACAATGAAGTAAAGCTGAAGGACTTCTGCGACAAAGTTGAAGGTTCCGCTCATACTTGTACTTGTCTGGAGGAGTGGTTGTTGTTGGCACTTGATGAAGCTTCATCATCAGGAGGTGGGGAGGACCCCCAGTCACCAAATAATGGCTCAATGACCTTAACAGTACCATCAGACAACCCAACAGCAAACTGGTTTTGTACATGGGGATTTCCTGCAATGACAAGAGGATACAATTCATCGGTCCTGCAATATAGTACACCAAAAGATTAGTTTAAAACAACAGGATTAACAAGAATATGATCATGGCTGCACAGCACAAAGTACATTCTGGATGTTATCGTAAATCTTACCTCTTCAAGACTGCTTCCGGTAAGTATGCTGATGGAGCAATACGACATCTCAGTCTTAGGCTACTGGCATCAAATACTCCGATGTTACCATCACTGAAGGCGGTATAAACCAGTCGACTGTCAAAGGAGTATGCTGCATGACGTATGGGAGCAGAAAGCATACCGTGTGGAAGCCACTGAAATAGAAGAACAAAATCAAGGTGAGCAGATAGGTAACCCGACATTGTTTACATAAAACACCCAATTAAATTTTCTACCTGCCGGAGGAGCTTCATCTTTGAGGCATCATAAACTGCCAGTTGTGTTTCATGAAACACCAGTAAGCGGACTTGGTTGCAGTGGAACTGCAATTGAGTGGCACCCTCAGGTGTCTTTTCAGAACCTAAACATAAGGCAACAGATTGTTTCTTCTCCCATTGATCAATGCTCCACACACATATCTGCACATTATAGTTAGATGGTTATCATGTGATCTTGTTTTTACTTTTTCTTAATCAACAGCTAGAGAAACAAGATTTCGACTTACTTGACCATCGGCACTAGCTGAAACGAGTATACCAAGAAAGAACGAGAAAACTAAACCAGTTATCCGCTTCTTGTGAAACTTCAAGATTGCTCTTACCTAAAATTTACAGATAAATCATGCAAGTTATATTAGTGATGCGACATATGTTATACAAATACGTGAAGAAGTTAAGAATAGACTAGGAAAAGGAAAGAGAGATGGATTACCTCATTAAGTCTACAAAAGAAAATCTGTATGGTGCAATCTTGCATTCCAATGGCCATGATATTATTATCCCGAGGATTGAATGCAATTTCAGTTGGTGCAGGGGGAAGTTCCCCGAAAGTTATCATTACCTACAACTCAAAGAAATTCAAGGCCAGCCCAAAAAAAAAGAAGGATCTCAGTTTTAGAAAATAAAATTCATGTACTTTACCGCCAAATTATAAATGTCGAATAATCTGATCCTTCCACCATAAGCTGACATTACATACGCGTCATTCTTTGAGAGCGCTATGCAGGGAACCGCCTCTTCAAGGTTGACACCTGAGACATCATTGGCCATAACAGGACCATTGTCCCCTTTCACCAGCTGCGGAACAACACTGGCGCTGGCCTGTAAACAACCACCAACTTCAGAAGATCCATTCACAAAGCTAACTTAACACTGGACAAGGGGAAATAATTGAACTTTCTCTTGGCTAGGTATTACCTTTGAAATTCGACCTCTAGTACGGGGCCACCTCCACAGCCTCTGTACACCATTTGACCCGAGTGCCAAGATGGCAGTACCGTTACTTGTATATAGGAGTCGAACAACCTAAATTTGAATGCAACGGTTTATGCATTTCATGGCAGATAGATGATACAATAGAATGTGACAATCATGAGCTACGTTAATAACATACCTTGCAGGAATTATCTGTTTCAGGCATAACACCTAAACGACACCTTACAGGATCCCGAATGTCAGTCAACTGCCAAGGTTTGGATTTATTGATTACCTCCTCCACAGTTTTCCGTTTCTTGGAACTTCTACTCTTGGTATTAGCTCCATTATTAGCTCCATTCTTGAAAGAGAGAGCCAAAATAATGAAATCAATGCTATGCCAGCAAAAAGAATTAATTATTTATCTCATAAGAAGAACAAACCCTCAACAATACGATGATATCATATCAAACATATACTTCACAATATGTTTCATGAATGCATATGACCATAATCGATGCTGAATGAAAAGCAAATGTTCCTAGAGGCTAATTTCCCTTCTATATATACCAAGCAAGGTGTTTGGACCTGATGATTTTGAGGCAAACACAAGGCTACTCCCCTCTTGTGAGGATAAGAAGCGCCTCTATATACCCTGAAAAGAATTTCAGTTGCCTATACACAAAATGTACATTCTTAGGCAAACAATAGTATCACCCCCTTTATTATCAGAACACTAAGAGAATTGCAAAAATTAACCTGAGATGTTGTAGACCTAGCAGGAGAGCCCCTGTCAGATTTCCTATTGGCCTCACTGACATTTGCAACCAAAGATGAGCCAGATGCCTGTTTAGACAAAAACAAAAAAGGTCCATAAAGATGTAAGGATGAAATAGAGTTGATAATAAGAAAACAAAGTGCCAAGTAAATCACTGGAACCTTGTTTGCAGTGGATTCAGTAGGATCTTTCGACCTGTCACGATAAGTTGCAGTGACTCCATGAACTCTCAGGCGTCCGATTCCATTTGCAAGTATCATGAATCCCTCATGTGCCGTTGTGACAGCAAGAAGACTACCTTCCTTGTTGAATCTCAAGCGAGGACGACTCTGAAACATATAAAATGATAGTATCAGCATCAGCCAGAGTTTCAGAATTTAGCTAGAAATTTTAACAAAATACTACCGGCAGTTCACCCTGGGCGTCCGTGCTAGTCAGGATATCATCATGGTCCATATCCCAATACTTGATCTGGCTATCTTCACCCACAGCCAAAAAATGCTTTTTCGTTATGTCAAAATGCACAACCCCTTCAGATTTCTTACCGAACCCAGAATAAATTCTCTTTTTTGCTCCTTCTTTAATTATTCCTTCATTTTCGCTCCATTGAACTAGAAAAGTGTCTCCCTCTTTATTTGTTCCACAAGAGAACATTCTGAAAATGACAATAACACTATGATGAAATGACAAGACATTTCAGCTATGATGAAATAAATCATGCACTGTCCTAAGTGATAGCAGAACAAGAAATAACATTTTGTTAAATTCTCAATTTGTATAGGTCCATCTTTGAAATGTTTCATACCGGTTACCATCCGGACTGAAAAGCAATGTAGTACACCAGTTGCCAGGAGCATCACAGCCAGATCTAGGACCCCCATTGTCGTACATCCAGGTCTTTATCTTCCCATCAGTAGAAGTTGAATATATGTACTGAAAATCAAAAGTACACAGTTAACAGCACGTGCTGATGAAGAAATGTAGATGACAAGGTAGCAGGGCAGTGGAGTTGAGCATTCAAAATGTTTAAGACCCCTTAACCATTAAATGTAAGCACTTAAAACTTGTTCGTAAAGAAAAAGGTAAAAAAGAATGCTATATTAATAATTCCAATACAGTTGCTTCTAAATTCTCGAAATGAAGTAAACAAGAAAAAACAAAAATAGTGATCAAAAACACAAATTCTTTATCATTTTCCAAAACATACCTGAACGTCCTTGTTATGATAAGGACACACTGAATAGACCGGTGCTTCATGACCATCAAAGTTATATAAGTTTCGTCCTGCTATATCCCATACCTGTTTTACCTCATTTAGTCAATTGGGAAATTTTGTAATGTAAATCGAGTCTTGTGATGAGAACTCCAAATCTACCTTTATTAGCTTGTCATCTCCACATGTGATAACACACAGTTCGTTGTTTCGATAATCAAAAGCCAAGTCATTCACACCACCATCATGGGCGTCAACCTGCAACCAAAAAGAGATGCAAGTCGAGCAGCAGTTACAAAATTAGCCATCTTGGTCAATCTGAAAAACTACCGTGATAACATGTACCTCCAAATACCGGCATAGATCACTAATTCCAGAAAAAGCATACAAGTGAATCAAATTTTTAGTAAATGCAACTCCTGCAGCAAGAAAAACAATGAGATATACACACAAGATGTTGAGGAATACTTTCAATATCAGAACTGTACATACCAAAAAAGTTCCCATCTGGACTCCATGTAACACGGCTCACAGATATATATGTGTCTTCATTGGCAAGTGTGCTCTGTATAAAAACGTAAACCATAAGATAATTTTCCACTTCAAATCCCTACACATCATACTCTAACTATCTTGCAAGACCCAGAAGTGCTTCCCTGACACAGCATTGTATTAGCACTGAAATAAATAGCCAAATCTTAACAAGTAACTAAAAAAGACCTGAAGTTCTGATGAACGTGCTGCCGTATTCCATATTCTGAATGGCTGCGAAGCCACCCTCTGCCGAGTTCCAAGTTCCCAAAGACTAATTTCACCATTGCTAGCACCAACTGCTCAGCAAGCAAGAAAGTCAATAAAAGATGATGGGGACTGCCCAGGGGAGAGTCTACCTAATTAAAAGGACTGTAGTAACAAAATTACAGAAAATTTAAGAATGAAAACCATCACACCTAGGAGCAATGCATGGTGATGAGGATGAAAATCCATGCTTGTGACTGTAGATCCTTGACGCATGCTATAAGCCACATTTCTCGGTAGGTTCTCCACCAACCAGGAAGTTTGAAGCAGTCTAGAAGTTTGAAAGGTACCCTATTAAGTAAAGCAGGACAAGAATACCAACATTAGTACTAATTGAAAAATGAACACTATTATCATACTTTGGTTGAATAAATCAACAGAAAATATTCTAAACCGGCAGCTTTCAGAATATTGTCTACATTACCTCCAAGTTCGATCGAACATGTTGCAGTTCTTTCGCCATCCGGTCAATAGCAGTAAAACCAGTACTAGAAGGATCAACCCCACCAGAAGTTTCCAGAGCTGTTCTTGGCTGCTTTAGGCTTGGAACTGCTAAATCAAAAAATAGAATCTTACGTACACTATGACATTGCAAATATAATTTCATCACTCAAGAAGCAAAAAAGAAAAAAGTCTTTAAAAGACTGAAAGAAAAACAATTTGATAACAATGCCACTCAATTGAAGTTATTACCTTCTCCAGGGGCCTGATACGGCTATACACAGTAAAAGATTAATCAACACATTTGTCAGTCAACATTTAGAAATTTATATCCTTACAGTATGGGAAAAATAAATAAAAAGAACTATCAAAGCTTCAAATATGTATAGTAACATACAACAATAGCTCCTTCCATTGAGGGAAAAGGAGCAGGAAATTCAATTGCAGCAAATGGCTGATTGACATTTGCTGGAGCAAGAGGACCAGTTAGAGGTGGTGGACAGTAATGATCTATGAACAGAGTTTTTATTTCTGGATTCGGAACTGGGTCCTTGCATTGCTGGTGCTGCCAGTTAAGACTACATAGAAGTATCAAATGGCTTAGTACAGTAACCTCAACCGATATCAACTTATAATAAGAAAATGTTTAAGCAATTCCACTAGACCTTCCTAAGCTTAGCAGGACTACGTACTTGTGATACAAAAGAATAAAGGGCAAAGCCTCTACTTTTAAATTTTCTAATATCATATCATTCACTGAAGAAAATGAAAGAGGAAAAAATAGAATCTAACATATATCAAACTAGAAACATTGTGTGATTAAACTAAAGGCTCTAAAGCAATCAGATAAGGTATAATGGATAAATAAGGAAAAGATAAGACTTTGATCTGAAACTGAAGCACAAGCAGGGATTTGAGGCAAAATTCTCAGTTGAAGAAAATGACGAAAGAGTCATCAGCAGTGAACTGCTCATTAATTATCATCAGAGCAGAAAATGTACAAAAGTGACCTATACATGAAATCCAATGAGATGAGAAAAAGAAAAAAGAAAAAAAAAAAAAAAAACTCATCTTCATTCATCCAAAAGAATATCAACCTTACCTCTGATTAATGAGAGTCCGCAGTCTGGCTGACCTCACAGAAGGAAAATAAAGCTTATCCTTCAATAGAGGGTTTGCTTTTATGAGCTTTTTGAGCTCTACCACCATTCTATGACGAGCTGATCTGGTGTCGCCGTACTGAGTGAGATGTGCATTTTCCCTGGAAATTCCCAATAAGAGATTAATTACATATATTTTACATGTATGGGGGTTCTAAGGTTTTGTTGAAAATCAGGCAATGCCTCGAATCAGGATTTTACCTTGGTACCTAATTCAGTTTTGTTCCTGATCAATTACAACATTTCCCTAAATGTATTGAATGAATGTTCCAATTTGGAGCATACACAATCAAACATCTACTATAAAATATGCTCCAATTTGTTTCAACTTTTCCTCATCATTTAACTAGATCATAGAAGGAAACCATGTATCAAAGCAAATCATTCTACCAGATCAGTAACTTTTAACATGCAAAGAATTACCGAAAGTTTCGGAGGGTTAAAAGCTGTGTGATCTCCTTGTAAAGTTCTTGATTATAAGGAGCAAACTTCTGGAGATCATTGACTAAGATGTCAATGGCCCCAACCTTCTCGTTCCTATAATCCATCAAACAAAACAGACACAAATATAAGAGATTACACTCTTCACCAAAAAAAGAAGAAGATAAAATAGCTCTAACTACAGTAGACTTATTACCGATCGAGGGCTTCCAGATATTTCTGCTTTGATATTTCAAACATTATTTTCAGTGAAAATCGATTGTCATTGAATTTCGTAAATCCTGATAAATACTTTTCAACTTCTTCCCATTCTCCAGTCCAAATCTTCTCCTCAAAGTACTTCATGTTGAAAAAGAACCCTGATTCCTGCTCAAGCCTACAATACAAAAGATCCCAAGTTTGTAACAAATGATGATTAAGTTCAAAGCCAATCAATTCAAACAGAACAATTTTGAGAATAATAAAGAAATCAAATGTTGAAGTAAGATTTAATTAAAAAAGTCAACTGCACACATATTAATTATATCAGAGAATTTGTTTAGCAAGAAATAAGAACCGTCTCTTCAGTCTTTGTATCTTCATTAAATTCAAATTAAAACAGAACTCTGGTGTTGGTCACCCTTATTAATCCAACTTAGATGAACTTTTCATTCATTGTTGTTTGTCACATACTTGTTGTAGAGCTTCATTTTATGTTATTTTTTTCCCTTTGGTCTCTTTTATTGCAACATGGTAATCGTTCAATTGAAACAGAGAGAGGAAGATAGAACATAATTGCATATGTTAAAAAAAACTCGAAATCCTTGATATTATACGAAAGTAACCCTCCATTGGAGGCTTTCGGTATCCGGCCTCTCTAGAAAAAAGAAAAAAAATTAATCTTGGATTCGGAAGTAAATAACATAAATGAACTCCGCTCATAGATACTAGGGTCCACTTAATTTTGTACTAAACTTTGATGCATGTCACATTTCAGTACCAAAACTCTAATTTGTCCACATTTAATACGCAAAATTAAATATGCGTCCAGAATATTCTTTCGTTAGATATTGTACATGTCACATTTTCATGAAAAATTTAACCTTTTTCGGATATAATGAGTCATTTTAGACATCAATTTGAACAATTTAGAGTTTCGATACCAAATTAAGATACATGTCAAAGCTTTCGTGCCAAAATCAATTTTTTTTTCACCATCTAAACCAATGATCTATATATGAACCTCAAACAATCACAAAAGATCCCTTTTGAGCAGAGTTCACCATTTCTATTAGCTGAAGATACCTCACTGGTTAGAAAAAAGCTAGATCCAAACAATCACCACCCAAAAACAAGACACAGACCACTTTCACTACAAAAAAAATTTGAGACGCCTTTTATCTTTTTGGCCATGCAAGGACATAGATCACTAGAAGTTCAAATCTCATTATCATCATAAAACACAAAAAAACACAACACCAAAACCACCTTTCAGACATGCATATATATGAGATTGATCCATCATAAAATCTCAAATGATCATATGTATGATTATGAAAACAGATAGAACAGGGTAGCTAAGCTCACTTATGCATGGCCCCTCTGAACTTCTCCTCGTCAAGGAATTGGAGGACCAGTAACACCAATTCCCTGCACAAATTCGACATCTTTCCGCTCTCAATTCTCGATTTCAGATCCCAAAAATCTCTTCTCCTATCTTAATCTCCTGCACAACAAAAAAAGAAGAAGAAGAAGCTTTACATTAACAAAAGAAACAAAAATCACAGTAGACACACAAACAAACTCAAAACCAGAGCTCAGAGAAACCTTATGAACCCCGAATGGTGGATGATTCTGAGGATTATGTTCCTCAGGCTGCGAGGACTTCTACGGCTTTGCAGAGCATCAGAGCACAGAAAGCGAGAGAGAGAGAGAGAGAGAGGAGACACTGAAATGTATCACTATCTGCGAGGCTTTGTGTCACAAGGGGGTCTCATTTCGCTTTTATAGAGACACATCCTGATAAGTCCAGCTGCTTATTTGATAAGTAGGGCTAGTTATAAGCTCGACATATTACTACGGATTTCAAACCCATATCAAATCTAGCGAACCTTAGAAACACAGGTCCAGTGAAGTAACCGCACCTTTCCTTTTGTGCCGTCGCTATCCGCATGAATTCATTTCCGGGAAATCGGTAAAGAGAAAAATCTATCCAAAATCCAGTGTTTTAGGGAATATATTAAACAGTATTAAACAGCCACATTTTTTTTTTTTTTTTGTTATTCAGGTCAAGGAGTAGGGATTTGAACTCGAGGTGTAACACTTTTGCTCGTAACGAGTGGAGTAACAAAGTCCAACAACAATAACGACGAGTTCAAATGAACTACTTATTTCGCCAATGTTTTGAGATGTGTTAGTGTGTTGCTGATTCCGGACTTGTGGTCAAATTGATAAGATAATTTTGCTTGCTTGCATCTCACGTGACGTGCCTTTCAAGTCAGAATCTATACTCAATTACAAAACTTGGGATCGTAAATTGGAAATTTTTTAGAATTACTATTTCTATTGTTCAAGTATGATGAGTAACTAACACTGTCTTGACAACACACGAGTCTAGTAGACATACAGAATCATCGATTCATTAAAGTCATTCAATTGGAAGAAACTAATTGCACCTCGATTTGCAAGCTAACTCATACTCACTTAACATTTGACATATATCGGTTTTTTTGTTTTTGTTTTGACTTGACCATAATTGAACGAACAGCAACCCAATGTCTGATATTGGATACGCTAAGTTTTTCGGTACCTAAACTTAGAAAATATAAGGTAAAGTTTTTTTACTTTTACACTAACCATTCTCCACACATGTTCTGCATGTGCAAGTATTTTTTATTTTATTTTTTCAGAAATAAAAAAGAAAACTGCCATTACAGAGAAAAGATAATGGGAGTAAAAAGTGGGTTGTGGGTTTTTTTCTATAATAAAAGTATATTTTGTAAATGTCATAATTGTCCTTGTAATTTAATTAAGTCTCAAAGTTTTTTAATCTTCTAAGGTCATTTCTGTCAAAATTTTTGATTTTGGCTAACAAACCCTCCTCTCTTAATAATGGTATAGATAAGAGATAGTTGAGATCGAACCTCCAACCTAACTTAATCCTGACAAAACTTTTCACATTCCCTTTGCGAAGGAAACTGATTTTCAACTACTCATTGAATTTAGATTTTTTTTTAATAATTTCAATTGGTAAAACCATGTCCAATTGGGCATCAAATTCTGGAAGAAATATAAGCAAATCGGTTATTTGTCTCATAAGGAATAATATCTGACATAGTTGGTGAGAAAATTTCTTTCCTATCCCGTGGTCGTTGGAAAATTTTCCATATATTGCACATTTTCAACAAATGAAATTTTTTGCCTAATAAAGAGATATGTGCAGGCATGTTTTAGCGAAGTGAGGTAATGACCGTAATGTGAAGTTAAATGGTAGAACTGAAAATATTATTTTTAGCAAACTACATATACCCTCTTGATAGGATTTCAAAACACAAAAAACTCCACAACATTTGGTTTTGAACATTTAAGGACAAAAGTTTACATTTAAGGACAATATGCTCTCCACTTGCCACATGTCATGAGTTAATTTACTTTTTTATCCTTAACTACTTATTTTGACTTGTAATCCCTTTATAAGGATTAAATCTTACAAATAAGGACAATCTGCTCTCTACTTGCCACATGTCATGAGTTAATTTACTTTTTTACCCTTAACTACTCCTTTTGACTTCTAATCCCTTTATATTATTTTTTTTTTTTCGAGAATAATCATTTTATGTTACTTTTTTTTTCCTTGAGAATAATCCGTTTATGTTACTTTTTTTTCCCCCTTAACTACTCATTTTGACTTCTAATCCCTTTATATTACTTTTTTTCTTTTTCTGAGAATAATCCCTTTATGCTACTTTTTTTTTTTTTTTTTTTTTTTTCTGAGAATAATCTGTTTATATTACTTTTTTTTTTTGAGAATAATCCATTTATGTTACTTCTCAAAAGCAAAAAAAAAAAAAAAAAAAAATCTTTCTTCTACACGTTGCTAAGAGAAAGAATCTCAGACCTCACTCTCCTACTACTCTCATCTCATCGCCTAATCCTACTATTGCACTCGTCCAATCCTGCTACTACACTCATACTCGTCAAGTTCTGCTACTGCACTGTACTCGTGTCCGGTTCTGCTACTCATGTTCTGCTACTGCACTCATCATCGCCTAATCCTGCTACTGCACTCGTCCAATCCTGCTACTGCACTTGTACGCTTGTCCTGCTACTGCACTCGTCATTGCTTAATCCTGCTACTGCACTCGTCCAATCTCGCTACTGCACTTGCTGCACTCATACTCGTCCAGTTCTGCTACTGCACTTGTACTCTTGTCCTGCTACTGCACTCGTCATCGCTTAATCCTGCTACTGCACTCATACTCGTCCAGTAACAGGAGCAGTAGTAGTAGCACGAGCAGGAGCAGGAGTAGTAGCAGGAGCAATAGCAGAAGCAGGAGTAATTATATCATTTCAATTTGAACAGTAGCAGATTATATCATTGATAGTAGCCGATCATATCATTGAACCAAATAACAAATTATATCACTGAACAGTAGCAGAGCATATCATTGACATAAACTATAAACTATATAGTAGCAAATCATATCATTGATAGTAGCCGATCATATCATTGAACCAAATAACAAATCATATCACTGAACAGTAGCAGAGCATATCATTGACATAAACTATAAACTATATAGTAGTCGATCATATCATTGATAGTAGCCGATCATATCATTGAACCAAATAACAAATCATATCACTGAACAGTAGCAGTGCATATCATTGACATAAGCTATAAACTATATAGTAGCATATCAATTCAATTTGAATAGTAGGAGATCAAGAATAGCTTTTATCATGGTTAGAAAGACTGAAGAATGAAAATAATTTCAAAAACAGGGTTGGAATGAACTTTGGGGGCAATAATTTCCAAAACAGGGTTGGAATGAAAATGATGCTTTGTATTTTCAAAAGACCACACCCACCCAGTAAAAGTATTAAACAAATAAACAAATTATAACTGAAATTGCCATAATTAGATAGAATCCAAAATTCCCAAAAACTCATTCCCACCCAAAAGAGAAAAGCCATAAAGATCCATGAAATCAATTCACAGTAATCCAAAAACAACACTAATAACATCCAAATTATAACTGAAATTGCCTATTGTAGTGTTTCGTCAGGCCATCAACCTGCATAAGTTCTCTAATTTGTTTCGGAGTACGTGGCAACTGCAAAAAATCCAAAAACACTTCAAGTTAGATACTACCCTTGATGAGGGGAGTATAGAGAGTATAGCACCCCACCAGATTAATGCAGGCAGAGAGAGAGAGAGAGTATAATCGTTATTGGGCTAGCAAATCAATGAATACAAGTTGATTTGATCTTTCACAGATTCATACTAATATCTTCATACCAAAAGACCTATATGGATGACTAGCACAAAAACATTAAACACAATAAGCTCAAGTTCAATCATGGAAAAATTAAGTAGCCATAGAAGGAAGAATACAGTAACTCAAATGATAAACTTGCACCTTGTGCATATTCAACCATTCAGAAACCCACAGTTCCATATAATTCTTAAGAAGCCAATCCATGAACATTAAACAAATAAGCAAACAACACAAAATTGGAAACTCCTCCGATTTAAGTATCTAGAATCTAGAATCCTCAATCACAAAAATCAGACATTTATATCTTAATTACATAAACACTTGAATTAGAGTCTCAGTAACCTTCCACTAGAAGCCGAAGGTAAGCTTCAATTCCAATATCACACACAATAAACTGATTCACTTCCAAGCAGCTGATGATACATGAAAACAGAATCCATGAAAATCATCACGAAACTAATTCAAATCAACATCACACATAACAACATAAACAAAACAGGAACCACCCACATACAAATTTATCAAGATGATTCAAAAACCAACTCGCATAAACCTCTTTTCAGCCGACAAGTCCACTGCCCACTTCAAGTACCCCTCTTTCCAAAATTCTGAACAACACCCAGAACTTGAGAACTGAAATCTCCACCATGAAAGAAAAATAGCAAAATCAAGCAAATTTCCACTCTGAAACTACCAAATGCAGCTGAAAACCAAAACCAACTCAAAGATTGCAACTCAAATTTTCACATCCAAGCCAACTACCCGAAACCAACCCAATAAGTAATTCTACTCCTACTCCTACTACTCCAACCTCCTCTCACTCTTTTCACATCCTAATTCGAAGAAACATAAACGAAGGCAGCGAAATTGGAGTAAAGGCTTACCTTATCGACCTCCATTGAAGCCAAATTCGAGCTGAGCACGGATTTGAATCGTAGTTGCTACTGTTGTTGGCCCTGTCGCTGGAGTTTCTGCTACTGCGAAATTGGGGTTTTTGTTTTGGCGTATCGTTGGGTTTAGGTTTTCCCCTTTTGGATTAGTGGCAATGCCCGTAAATTGTGATGAAACTCGAGCATTTTAGTCATTTTACATTAAAATTGGGAGTCATGCTTGCATCAGTTAGTTTTTGGGCCTGGGCTCATGTCCTTATTTGTATAAATCTTTTTACAAGTGGGTTTTCTGTGTTTACATCTTTGGTCATGTGCTACTATGTAATTTTCTATATTATTTTTTACCACTTTACACAACTATAGATTTTGATGATCAAATTATCATATTATCATCATGCGGTATCTAAAACTTAGGTCTGTAACAGTTTTTTTTTTTTTTTTGTGAGAATGCAACTCGATACAGTTTGAGTTTGTGACTTTGTGTTGAGTTCGGTTTGTTTTTAGCTCGACTTGTAACTGAAGCAAGCCAAATTTTAACTCTTTTTTTTTTTCTTTTTTTTTTTAGAATAAGCCAAATTTTAACTCTAGTATGCTCAGCTCATAAATCAGTAGAGAATTCGATCCAAGCTTGACCTCGACTTGACTGGTCAAAAATTAGTTTGTTTGCTCGAGGTAGTTTAATATAATTTATAAGATGCTAACCAAGCCCGCTCACCTGCGGGACTACTTTTCAGGGACAAAACAATATCAGCCTTATAATTTTGACACTTTAGATCAAGAGAAGGTCTTACGTACGGCACCCGCACCACGTGGCAGTGGGGCGGGCCAATCATACCCCAAGTAGGGGGATATTTTGGGTATTGCATATTAAAAATCAGGGGCAGTTTCGGAAAAGAGAGAAAAGTTTGAGAATTTTGATTGGAGGGCCGCACGGCCCCACCACGTGGCAGCCCCTACCCAAGACTTTTGGCTCTCAATCATTTACATAATAAAAAATAGAACTCGGTGTATGTTCATCATTTCAACCTAGTTCTCTACTTCTACTCGGTTTTTCCAGTTCTCTACTTTTGAAGGGTAAACTCTCGCCTTACTGCTTGTTTTCTCTCTCTTTCTCTCTTAATTCCTGCTTTTTTAGTCTCTTGCTCAATTGAAAACTCATTCAGCAAAAGTCATGATTAAACTTCGATATCATTTAGAGAATCAAACTAGAGAATTGAAAATTTTGGATCTTTACTGTTCAAATTGAAGAAACCTCAAAGAATCAGATCATAGTTTGCATAAGTTAAAATCAAGGTTTCAAATTTCGGTTTCGGTTTCGATTTCGGTACTTCAAATTTAAGGAAATTTCGGAGAAAGTTTCGATTTCGGTGGAAATTTCTGTTAAAAATAAAGAAATCACATTAATTGCATGTATAAAATGATATTTTTGATTGAAACTTTTACATAGACTAAACTAACCTATAATAAACCTATTTACAATGTAAACTCTCTAAAATTATACATAAATAATAGAATTGTGATATTTAATATGGACGAGACGACGAGTAATTAACTAAAATTGTAGTAAGTTGCTAAACACTATCTATAATTCTATATGTAATTATAAATGTTCTGTATATTGATAATGTGAATGTGATTTACTTTTTTTTTTTATGGCTGGAACCCAGTGGGAGGCTTGGCCATCACGCCTTTTTCACTAATAATTAGAAAAATACAACCGGGGGGGGGGGACGTAATACCAAAACCCCGTGAATCAAAATAAACAAGAGTACAACAAAAGCAATATAAAGTATTAGTAATAAGAGCTACTACGATGTGGTTCGATCCATGTGGTTGAACTGCTCCCATTTAGTATCATACAATACTGCTCCCAAGTACATGAATTTTGGAAATGATTTTGGTACTTCATCACATGGGTAATGTATGTGTGTTGATCTCTTCCCATATGCAATCCATATATCGGAAATTGTGGAATTACCTAATATGGTGTTTCATTGTATGAAGCATGCGGCATTTGGGACGAAAACTGAACTCCAAGCCTACGAAAAAGTTAAAAGACATCATTATGGTCATGGCAGTCAAAAAGCCATAGAAACCAAGATATTTCCTCCATCATCCCACGCACTAAGAAAATACTAGTAAAAAGAACAGTAAAGCCATCAACATACCTTGTTAATTAATAATTAATTAATTATATGGTGGATGATAGAAAGAGAGCTTCTGTGTTATGAAGGAGGATTGAAAAAAAAAAAAAAAAAATCAAAATTTCATATTTTGTCAGCGAAAAGTCGAAAACTGTGAAATACGAATTTAACAGAAATTTTGGTTTGAATTTTTAAATATATTTTCTGTGTGTAGATATTTCCGAAATTTAGAATTTCGCGGAAATGTACGGAAAATTTCGGTAAATTTCGGGAAACTCCTGACGGAAATGATATAGCATATGAATTTCGTTTCGGTACTTCAAATTTACGGAAATTTCGGCTGTTTCGGAGAAACTTAAAACCTTGGTTAAAATAAAAAAGCAATAATCTTGGATATTCATAAATTAGCAAAGAATGAATCCTAGATTTTGGTTCAACCCAAAATACAAAAAGTAATAGAAATCTTGAATTCATAATAGTTCGCACCCTTGACTAAAACCCAAATTCCAATGAATTTTATTATTCATAATTGTTTAATTGTTCAATAGTCTCAAACGAGACAACCCCAATGATCGAGTGAGCCAAAAAGGAGGGAGGGAGGGAGGGATGGAAATAAAGAGAGAGAGAGAGCAGCGAATGAAGATGGGCAACGGATTGAGTGGAATCCATGAAGGTTTGTAAAGTTTCTTTCACCCCTCGAATCTGGTTCATTTAAATCTAATGGCCATAAACCATCTGTCCCTTTTTTTCCCTGAAAAGTAGTCCCGCAAGTGAGCGGGCCTGTTGTTCTAACATGTTCACTAACAAGATAATGTTTTTATTTTTGATACAAAATCAATAAAATGAAGTATTGTAAAATTTATTCAAGAATGAGAAGAAAAATTGCTAATAAAAAAAGTTCTCAAGTACTCGAATCACTGAGACACGTACAAGAAAACAGAAGTATTGAAATCTCGTCAACTTTGATATAAAAACCTGTATCTTAACATTAGTGGCTTGCAGATGAATATACTTTTTGTTTTTCTGACCTAGGCTCTGTTAGGATTTCTCGTGCGTTGAATCTTTAGAATTGTCGTATCTTGTACCTTCTCTGTTTTTGATAATGAAGATTCTCTTAAGCCTAGGCCTTTTTTGTGGTATTCTCGTCCCTTTTGCTAGTGGCGGTCTGGCAGAGTGCCCGTTGAGGGAAAATAAAGGCGGCAATGCTGGTCATGGAAGTTTGTGCAGTGGATCTGGTTTTTGGTGGTTAGGTAAGTCAAATTCTACTCTAGCTGTTTGCAGTGGGGTGGATGGGATGGCTTTGACTGGTTTATGGTGGCGAGGGATCGAGCATGACGTTGTCGTATTGGGTGCAAGGATCTCGAATGGGTTTTGGTGTCAGCTTTGTTGTGCGGATGGGTGGTCACTGTTGGTCTAGTATCATTGACAATGTTTCGCAGAGGATGTCGTTGGTGTTAAATATCAAGACCAATTTATGCGGGCACTAAATACAAAGTATATTCATGAATGATATTTTGGTTTTCCACAAGGAATTTATGAGGGCACCAAATATGAAGTATATTCATGAATGGTATTTATGTTTCCTACAAGGAATTTATGAGGGCTTTCTAGAACATCCATTGGTTCTATAATAATGTTGAAGTACATGAATCAAGATGAATGTGGAAGATTCATGAAGGAACATTTATTGAAGTGGTTGGATGAATGGAGCATTAATGAAGTCATCTAGAGGTTTCCTCTTTGGCCAAATAAGGAGAGGTCATTTGCTCATTCTAGTCATCTCTTCTAAGAAAAAAACATCTTCATCCAAGTAGAGAGTGAAGAGTGTCCACTTCAAGTTGAGAGTGTAGTAGTGTTCTTGAAGTTGTGTATCTCTTGTACCAACCCATTATTTCATAGTGGAAGTTCTTGTTGTTGCCGCCCTGCGTGCTTACCAAACCACGTTATATTCGGTGTTCCATTTCCTTTACTCTTTTTTATTTTCTTACATATATATCCTTTTATGGTTGGAGTTATTACTTCCATTCTATTACTTTTCCTAACAATTGGTAGAAAAATATGACCGGGGTTTAGCCGCGAGGCAATCAGTTGAGAAAGGCATGGAGAAAACATAGCAATTGTTGACGACTCAAATAGATGTTGATGATAACTTTTTCTTCTTTTCTTAATTATATAACTATTGATCGTGTATGAGTTGAAATCATGACATCTCACTTATAAAGAGACAACTTTTTTTATAGACCAAGTGGTCGTGGGCCGATAGCAGAGACTGATGACAACTATAACAGACGTTGAGATCGACAACCAGCAGACACTGACGGCGACTAACAAATCGGGATCTCAGAATATTTTCTTAGATGCATATGAGGAGCATTCCAATTAGGTAGGAAGAGAAATAGTACGTAAAGGCATGTCCACTTTTAGGTACTTTGGGCCAACAAAAATAGTACGCTATCAAATTGGTTTTGTGATCACTTCACTCTCGTAAATCAAACATGGCCAGACTTAACATGCATGCCGCCCATTTCCTCCCGGCCATTAGGTCAGTACTATTCAACAATGACGTTTTCTAACTATTTAGTCTAAAATTCTTGTATATACGGAGGTGCAAGTCCACATATAACAAATATGCAATCTCAGCCGTACATATATGGGGTCAGTTATTTATAACTCAAAACCGTCCAATCTCAGCGGTACGTGAAGATACACGCCGTGTACCGAAACCTTTTACTTACCCACCTAATTGTTATAATTTCCATCTCCAGGCTTCTGAGTTGCAGTTCTATATATTCCTAGCTTCTTTCTTTCTTTCTTTGTTCCTATATATGCAATCTATATGAGCAAGTAATACCAACAATTAGTCCAAGTAGCACTCACATCTTCTTCATCAAGGTGGGAGTGCGTGCTTAACAGTTTTGAAGAGAAAACCACCTTCTTGTCTGTACTCAAGCATCCAAAACCCAACAAAATTTAAATTTCATGTATGGACAAGGACCTGGTATTGATTATACAGACTCAGAATTTACCAACTATATTAACATTAAACATAACCAATGATCCTTTCAAAGAAAAGAAAAACACAACCAATGTTATTCGGCACAAGCATTAACAACAGCTACTTTGACAATAAATTGTGAAATTACAAACTCAGTCAGTAGATTAATGTAAAGTGAACGTGATAAAGGAATCTGAGCTCCACATTCAAAATCAATTGGTAATGGATGGAGTTGACCCAAATCCTTATAAACTCATAAGCAAAGTCACAATTTTTCCATGTGTGATTCATACTCTCAACAAAACAGACTTTTTAATCATCTTAAGAGACCCCAATTTCAAACTACATATATTTCAGAACTATACTATTGAACAAAATGATATTTCAGTAATCTAAAGCAAGGTAAAGCATTCATGTTGTGTAAGATGAGACATCATTTCTTCCATTTAGTATCACTGCATACACAAACCTAAAAATATCAAGCTGATCCTTCCCAAAATTAAGACAGGCAGTATGAACAGCCTTAAAATCCCTGAAATTCAAACCGTGGCAATCATAGACTGAAGCATCAAAGCCCATTTCTTGGACCATTTTGTCCTCATCCTTCCTCCTATATATGGTCAGAGGCATCAAAGCCCATTTATTGCACTGGCCTCTTTATCAATTCAATCCACCCCAGCCACGGGTGCACCACTTTCGAGCCCCCTTAAGCGTTGGATCAAAACACTCAAAGCTAACAAGCTTCTCCTTGAAGCTCAGAATTGGTTGCGACGCGCACCGCCACCATTAGAATCATCGTCAGTCGATTGAGACACAAGACGAGCTCGCTTGGATCCATTAGTATTCCGGGATGAAACAAGTGGGCTACCCAGTGCCGGGGGGGGGGGGGGGGGGGTGCAGCGAAGTCGTAACTCATATTCGAGCTCGCCACCGCTATGCGAAGAATCAAACCAGCAGATTAGGTTGATTTTGAAGAGAAAGCGAAGAAAAATCCGTTCAGGAAATTCTTTGTCGATGCGCGTAGGGTGCTTTCAACAAAGCCCAAACAACCACTTTCAATAGCATTTCACTAGTTTCTATATGCATTTGGCTGTATTTGTGACTATCTTACAGTGAGTTTGGCATGACCGTAATGATATTGTGCAAGGGTTGCCCACCTTGTTATGGATTTTGAGCAAGCTTAATAATGTGAAGAGAGTTTCTATTGGGACATTTTAATCTCATTTTTTAATTATTCAATGACATATGTATTCTTATACAAAAAGACTGTTACAGACAACAAATTAATAAGGAAAATATTTTTTCCCTCTGCAAAGCTTTGTAATAATGGAAACGCATTTACAGTATTTTAATTATTCATTTCCATTTTAGTTCTCATTTCATATTTCTCATTTTCTTTGTTTATAAAAGCTTTTGAAGGAAAACAGACAGTCAGGTTTAATTCACCGTCCCTAGGAAATAGAACGCGCCTCACGCGCGGAGACCAAAATAGAGAGTTCGAGCGCGTTCTCTCCCGGCCGAACGCCGGCGGGCCCCCTGCCGCTGCGTTCCGGTCCGGGAGGGGATGAGGATGGAGGCTAGCGGCGAGGCTCTATGGCGGGGATCTGGCTCAGGGATGGAGGTTGGCAGCTTCTACTTGGATCGGGGCGGAGCTTCCAGATCGGTTTCGTCTCTTCGTCGATCGTGGGTGGGAGCTGGCACTGATTTCCGGCGTGGTGCGATCTGCCGGCGGGGCTCGATCTGCCGGTTGCTGCAGGTGTCTGGGCCAAGGATGGTTTCTTGGCGGTGGTTGGGTTCTCGATTTCATGGAAGTGACGTGCTTCTCGGAGTTAGATCTCGGACGCCGGCCAGGATCTCGTGTGGTTGTCTTTGTGGTGTGTCGTTGCAGTTGTGGCGGCGGGGCAGTACAAGGTGGGAGGATGGCGGAGGGTGTAGGTACGGGCGGCTGCCTTGGTGGATCGCGGTGAGGCCTTGGTGGATGGCGGCGCTGGAGTCATGTGGGAAGTGGTGGTTGGGCCGGTCTTTGTTGTTTGGGCCTGGCTATCTGGGCCTCCTTTTGTTGTTAGTTTTGTTTGGTTGGTGTTTTTCTGTTTTCTGCAGTGTTACTTTTACTGTTGTTTGTTGTGTAGTTGTTTTCCGCAGTTTGCGAGCAATAAGTCCCTGCATTCGTTGTGTAGGGCTAGTCGGGCCTTGTGCCTGTGGGTGCACTCATTGTGCCTTGTCTGCTCTAGGGTGGCAGCGAGTTCCTTGCTTTGTCAAATGGTCGCTGCCTCCTAGTGGCAGGATGAAACTTGGTGCCACTGGATGTATTTTCCAGTGGCAACATGATAGGAAAGCTGTGCGAATGGTTTTTATGCTTGGCTGTATTAGAGTTGCAGATCCAGTCATCTTTCCGTTGTGTCACCGCTGGGAAGCAAATAGAATCGTCAGGAGCGTGTTCTTTGCTAGTTGGTGCGTTTTTGAATACAATTGTTTAGTAGAGTCTCTTGATTGTTGTTCGGGATGTACTCTAGGTGTCTATTGTAATCTGGGGTTTAGGCTCATTGTCCCCCCCTTGTATTCGACGGTTTCATTTATGAAGGCTTGAGGGCAGCCGCACCGGCCCTTGTTTCAAAAAAAAAAAAAAAAAAAAAAAAGCTTTTGAAGAAGAAAAAAAATCAAGAGAAAATGCATTCAAAATTACTTGGTGAATTATATAAAAATAAAACTATGATGCAAGAGAGAAAAAATAAGCAAAAGGTCTTTCTCTTGAAGATTGAAGATCATGAAACGAGATAGAGAGCCCTCATGTAAACTAACCAAATAAGTTTGTGAAGCGGCATATAAGACAAAAATAAATAATAAAAGAACAGAGCATGAACAAATTTAATATTGCAACCTATCTAAAATCCAGCATGCAACCATAAACCATAAAAACTAAGCTTTGAAAATCCATAATTAAGCATGAAATAGTAGACTTGAAAAACCCCTGATAAATTTATGTTAATTAGTTACACTATCTTTTTTCAATAAAATCTAAGATTTTTTTTTTTGAACAATATCAAGTTTCTTTTGTGGTAAACATATAATTATGATAATTATGAGAGTATTAAAACTCATCTTTAATGCTCCAAAACATTTTCTTTTATGAGTAAGGTTAAGTTAGGTATTTAAAAAAGGTTTACTTAGCAAATTTTACTTTTTAAAAAGCAAATAGGAGGTGCAAAGAGATGAGAGGTCAAATGAGCAAATATGGAAGTCCCAATAGAAAAACTCCAATGTAAGCTGGGCTTCTAATGTAGTTCCACAATCTCGCTTTGCTTTTATCCAAAACCTGACTGTTTACCTTATTCCCATTCCCCAATGCTAAATTTTTATGCACATAATTTCTATTCCTAGAATTGAAACAAATTAGAATTCTAAATTCTCTCCAAAGTCTAGGTGATAAAAGCTTTTCAGGAACAAATCATAATGATTTTTATCACTATTTTCAGTCATCTTTTTATATTTGGTAATGACTTCATTAGAATTCTTATCAACATGGGTTTTTCTCCTAGTAGTAGTAGTAGTAATAATAATAATAATAAAATGAATGAAATTAAAAAGATTTTTTTTTCTATATTACAACGTTCTGTAATAATACATTTCAGTAGGAATTAGAGTGAAAAACATATATTGAATCACATTAATACTTCTGATGACAAAAATCGATATTTTATAATGATAAAGTTGATATCTTTAGTGCTAAAAATGTGTACTTTTAATTGAAGATAGGTGCTTTAATATCAGAACCTTACTTTTTTGATGCAACAGAGGGATACCAATACTGCATTAGGTCAAAAGTTCAAATGGTAATTTCCTAATTATCAAACCAAAGAAGAAGACTTTGCCAAAAAGAAAAAAAGAAAAAAAAAACTAGGGCTGTCACTCGGTCGGTTCGAATCGGTTACCAAAGCTTTCGGTTTCAAAATTGAGCTACCAATTACCAACCTGTTGTAGAGAAACTGAAATTGAGAGGAATTTGCTGTGTATTCTCATTGATAATAGGGGCCTCTTTATATAGAGGATTACAATGCATAGAATCTCAATCGTACAAGGAAAGTAATCATACATTGAATAGGAATCTAGATCCTTCTAATTTAACCCTATTACCACTAGGTCAAGTAACCTAGAGTTTGGGCCAAACACAAATAGAGATATCCTTAAACACTCCCCCTTGTGTTGTCCAAACGCGGTGTTTCTCTCGTTGCCTCGTTAAAAACCTTGCCGAGTAACAAAAACCCAGTGGGACAAAAATAACCTCGGTCGAAGGGGAAAAAGAGCACAACACACCCTTCACGTTTCGAGACCATACATGTAGACATCTCCCCCTGATGTCTGCATCTCCCCCTGATGACTACGGTCATGGGGGTTCGGATAACTTCCGTAAATGATGCTACCAACATGTTTCTCGAAAGTGGAATTTAGGCAATGACTTAGTGAGCAAGTCTGCCATACTGACCTCAGATTGAACCTAGTTCACTTTGATCTTGAGGAGAGTCTGTTGTTGCTGATTAAGCTTGGTGTTGTCGCTTTGATGTAGCCTTGTTTCATTTGTTCAAAACAAGCAGCATTATCCTAAATGCTAGTAGGCTCATCTATGGTAGACTTCAAACCACAATTGTTCGAACATGCGTAATTATGGATCCAATCCATATACATTCACGAATCTCTTCGTGAAGAGCAATAGTCTCTGCATTGTTCGAAGATATAGCGACTAGGGTCTAATTCTGTAGACCTCCAAGATATCACGGTCTTTACCCATGGTGAACACTTAACCATTTTGGGAATGACCTTTGTGTGGGTCAGAGAGATACCCAACATCAGCTAAACCTTCCAAAACACATGTCGTTTTGGGATGGGGATAATGGACGCAGGCCAGTGTTGGCGGCGTTCCTGGTGTGTGATGGGTCCGAATCCATCATCTCTCTGTAGGGATAGAACAAGCCCATATCAATCGTACATCTCAAGTACTGAAAGATATCTTTTATACCAATCTAATGGCGTCGCGTTGGCGCAGAGCTATATCTTAGCTAACAAGTTTATGGTAAATGAGATGTCCGGTCTTGTGCATTGAGCTATGTACAATAATGCGCCTATTGTACTTAACTAGGGCATTTCTGCCCCTAGCGCATCTTCGTCATCATCCTTCGAACGAAGAGGATCCTTTTCAGGATCAAGACTACGGACGATCATGGGGGTGCTTGAAGGTTTGACCTTGTCAAAATGCCTAAGCATCTATCAACACGATGCTTAAGTTCCAAACCGAGACATAATCGTGTTCTCCCATAATCCTTCATCTCAAAATCGGATTTCAAGTGTTCAGCGGTTTCCCTTAACTCTTTAAGGGCTTCCAATGAAGATCATGTCCAACATGAACCGCGATAGAATCCGAAACTTGTTATGGAAACGCGTGGGCATATCCCTTCCCAATCAAGTAGTCACTTTAGTGAGCGTTTCAACCTCTTTGTAAACGCGCTCCGTGGTCTAGAGCCACTTGACTTGGGTAAATGAAGTTCACCATGAACCTTCATGTATATTCCGTATCTAGATCCCCATAGAGATACGTAGTGACCACATTTGTAAGCTGCATGATCAGTTATTTGGAAACTACCAAACTGACAAGGTAGTGGAGTGCAATGACATCCATTACGAGAGAATATGTCTCATCGTAGTCGATTCCAGGGCGTTTTGTGAGAAGCCTTGCGCCATAAGGCGAGATTGCCATCTCTTTTTCTCAGCACGCTTTCTAACGAAGACCCAATAGTCAATAGGTTTTATGTTAGGAGGTGTTGGCATCACTAGCTCGAAAACCTTCCTCTTCGTTAGAGAATTCATCTTAACCTGGATCGCATCTTTTCCATTTAGGCCAAATCTCTCTACGTTGGCATTCATTCATCAACGGAGCGTGGTTCGATATCATCAGACTCAACAAACTCATGCGCAACGAAATGTGCGACTACATCATCAATTATGATGGAGTTTCTATCCCACATCTCATGTACACTAGTGTAATTTTCATAGAGCTCTATATTCTCAGGAATAGGGTTCTAACGTTGAGGCGTCCCCCAACGATAACCATAACCCGGAAGATTCTCATGAGACGGATTTTGAGTGTCGATGATCAAAGGATTGGAATGTGCCAAAGCATCCTTTGAACCCACGGGCCTCCCACGCATCTTAGCTGGGGCCATGACCTGTAACGCCAAAGTGCCACTCACTATGGCGTTGGCGCCATACCTACCTCTGTAGGGTGTGGCGCTACATCCTCTTGTAGGGACGTCCATCCTTGCAGGCATGTTTGCAGCATATTTGTGTGATCTCGTCACTTTAGTAGGGATCGAGATGAGACATAGTGGGGACAGACTACGACAATTCCTGTCGTTCCTGTTGAACATTCGTGTTCGTATCTCTCCCTAACGACGGGAAGACTGTCTCACCAAAGTGACATCCGCAAATCTAGCGGTAAGGAGATCGCCTAGCAAGGGCATTAAGTGGCGGACGATTGTTGGAGTCTTAAATCCAACTGAGTTGCTCATTCGTCTGTAAGAACCCATTATAGAGCACTGTGGCGGCGCAATTGGCACATAAATGGCACACTCAAATATGCGTAAGTACGATATTTGTACCCAGTCACTGGCTGTAACGCAGAGGTAGATTGAGTGGCAGTGGGTCGTAGACGAATTAGCATAGCTGCATGCGATATTGCATCACCCCAGGCGGATATTGGTGCGCATTACCAATGTCTGGACTACCATCGTAGTCGTTTCCGCAAGACCATTTGGGTGTGCTCATGGGAATATGATGTCCAACATCAGTACCAAATGCAATAACTATCGAAAGTCTTCGATGTAAACTCACTAGCATAGTCAAATCCAATTGACTGAATAGGATGATTCGGGGAGTGAGCCCGTTGTCATATGATGTGTGCTAGGAGTGTTTCATAAGCAGCATTACAAGTGGACAATGACACAACACGTGACCAGCGTGTTTGCATATCAACCAACATCATGAGATATTTAAACGTCCGCAAGTTGGTGGAATCAGTCCACAGAATCCCTACGGATTCTATGTAAGAACATAATGAGTATTTTCATATCCTTTGCATAGGACGGTCTCAGTCTTAATTTTCCTAAGGAAGTGGCTTTGTAAAATGAGCGAGAGGCCTTAGAAGCAACCAAGGAGAGTTTTGGTTGGGCCTGAGCGTTTGAAACGCATATTGAAGCAAAGTTTGTGACTACATCACCCATCATGGTGTCATGACCATGGGAAGTGGCATCCATGGCGTTATAACCATGGGGATTGACATCCATGGCGTCATGGCCATGGGTAACGCCAAATATGGCGTTGTCACAAGGGACTTGGGCGGTCGTATGGCGCTCCAAGACAGCTGCAGCGCCAGATGCTGCAATTGTTGCGGTCTTGCTAAGTCCAGGAATCAATTTTTGATTCTTGCTTCATTTCGCTCGAGGGTGTCCATGTGAAGTCTTTAGTAGACGGATCACCATATCATGACCAGGGTGACTTATCCTGTCGAGACAAAGCCAATATGTGTCTAAATCCAAGAGATCTTCTCTCATAACTTTATTGGATTTAATAGCTCGAATAGTGACATAGAGTCCACTAGAGAGACACATAAACTTCTCTAAGATGCGCCTTCGTTCGCAATCATTAGAGGCATTGCAAAGGAACTCATTTCTGTTCTCTACATGCGTTTTCGCATGGAATCTGTTGGCTATCCATAGGTGCGAGTTTCCCTAGGAGCGTAGAGAGTTTCTGTGACATTAATCAAGGTGCCATTTGGCAAAGAGAAGTTGGGCTATTCCATGTCCTTGAATTAATACTGATGGCCCAGCCATCGTAGTCACAAAGTAACATGCTCATGAATCAAAATGGAGTCATAATGAAAAGAACTCAAAATTTTATTCATAAGCCAACGGAGTACATCATTGTCTCTTAACCATTAGGAGAATCTAATCCAAATGCTTAGCTAATGCAAAACAATGGTAGTCGTCTAACTTCTTTCGGTAATTCCAACGCAAATGTGACCAGGTGAGTAGGGAGATGTCGGTGAAGCAAAGCTCGCTTAATTACCACTTATCTCAAAACCTTCCTAGACATCACATTTACATTTAGTACGCCTACTTTGAAGAAAGACTAAACCATAGGCATCTACTAAAAAATAATATGGCAATTGCCTACATCTCTTGGAAAATAAAGACTTAAACAGAATTGGCGATCTATTGATCCCAGCCAGATTCGTAGTCGTCAACCCTTCACTCTAGATCATCTTCTTGATCTTCTTGTTCTACATAGTGAGCTTCTCTTGCTTCACAATATGTTTTGTAGGCGGTGACAGTTTCTTCACGAGCTCTACAAATGTGTGCCCAATGATCAGACACTCCACATTGAGAACATACATCTCTTTGCTCAAACTCCATTGATTGAGGCGCTTTGAAAGCGTCATTAAGATGGCTCTTAGTGTTGGTGGAGCCACCAACATGGCCAGAGGCGTTACCTCCCTCTCTCTTTCCACGTTGACCTCTTCGGTTCCGTGTTCGCCTATTTTGGCGATTACCTTCCCAAGTAGAGCGATTATATGGACCAGAAAGTCCAGAAGTATCCCTAATGTTAGGGTTTTGCTCTTGGCGCCTTCTTTTAGGGGCACGACTATAATTGGATTCCGGAATATGCTCTATTTCCACTGATCTCGAATTATAGTTCTTCACAAGGATGTTGTCATACTTTTCAGTGACATTCATAGCTCCAATGAGCTCATGAAACCTTGTGATCCATCCTGCAGTAACATCAATTCGATAGTTCTTAGCAACCATCAATGCAGAAACGGGGAAGGTAGAGAGAGTCTTCTCAATCAACATCGCATTTGTGATCTCTTTACCACAGAATTCCATTAAGGATTTAATGCGAAGTGCTTCCGAGTTGTAGTCAAGAACTGGCTTGAAATCATAGGAGCGGAGGCTATGCCATCTCACTTCTAGGTCAGGAAGCAAGGAAGGAGTCACGGACGTTGCCAAATCTTTCTTCGAGTGAGGCCCACAGCCTTCTGGGATCTTCTTCATTCATACACTCGTACTGGAGCGAATCATCCATATGACGAGTCATTAGGATGATGGCTTTCGCCTTATTTGCCTATAAGGCTGCTCTATTTGCTTCCAAAGCTTGAGCTTGCTCAACAGTTAGCACGTCCTGGCTAGGCTCGAGAATCGTATCCAGGATTCCATCGGCCTTGAGATGCTGGCGGACATCACGAACCCACCTGTGATATTCAGAGCCAGTTGTTCCCAATGGAGCAAAGTCCAATTTGTTCAGGTTACTCATCCTGAAAGAGAACAAGAAATTAGGGTTAGTTTCGGAGCGTGAAAGGCTACCACGAAAACATATAAAATTTCTGAGTGTAGTCGCTTCCAAGAAATTAGGAATTTCCAAGCGTAGTCGCTTCCAAGAAAATCCGATTCCAAGAGGGGTTTTGGATTAGATCGAAACAATGATGTATGTGGTCGATCTTTTTTCTTCTCAACAAACTCTAAGTTTGGAGGACTCTACAAGCTCCAAGCTTGGAGTGAGCACGAACCCCCACAGTTCGGCTATTGGTCTCCCCTATGAAGAAGAAAGGGGGGTAGAAGAAGGGATGTTGCAAGTCCCCGAGAAAAGAAGAGAAAAAGGAGAAAAACTCAAAAACGGGAACTTTAATCTCAAAGACTTACTTGTTGATTCAGGGCTTGAGAACACGCGCATGTTGGAAAACAGGCTGCGGGGATAGGCTGCTGGTGCTGCAGGGCCGCGGGGGCAGCAGATACAATGCGCGCAGGAGGGAGCAGCAAACGCAGGGGCTTCTAGGAGCTGCTGGGGCAGCGGGTGAGCGTAGGGCTGCGGGGGCAACAAGCGAGCTTAGGGTTGCTGTGGTCGCACGGTCGCGGGCGAGTCACGGGAATGCGGAGTCGCGGGGGTCGTTGCAGATATGCTGCGGGGATGCCGCGAGGCCGCGAGGCAGCGAGGATGCTGCAGGGCTGTCGCGGGGCAGCGAGGAAACTACAGAGATGCAGCGGGGTTGCGAGGACGCTGCGGAGATGCCGCGGGGTCGCTGGTGAGTCGCGGTCGCAAGGGCAGGCGAGTGCGCGCGAAGGTGGAAGGCAAGCAGGGCTTGCGGGTGCTACAGGGGCAGCGAGGCTAACCTGGTAGGGTTAGCGTTGAGTTACGACGCGGGGGCTGCGGGGGCAGTAGTAGCGCAGGCAAGGCTAATCCGGTGGAGCTTGATCAATTTCTGGGGTTTTGGTTTCTAAAGCTAGGGTTAGGGCTCGTGCTGATAACGTGTTGTAGAGAAACTGAAATTGAGAGGAATTTGCTGTGTATTCTCATTGATAATAGGGGCCTCTTTATATAGAGGATTACAATGCATAGAATCTCAATCGTACAAGAAAAGTAATCATACATTGAATAGGAATCTAGATCCTTCTAATTTAACCCTATTACCACTAGGTCAAGTAATGAGTTTGGGCCAAACACAAATAGAGATATCCTTAAACACAACCAAAATTTTTGGTTTTTAATCATAACTACCAAATTCGGTATTTCGGTTTTCGGTATTACCAACTTTAGAACAACTAATTCTTTGTAATTAAAATTAGAACGAACAAAACTTTATTCTTCAATTTATAGTCGTAAACTTTGTACTCATCTCCTAATATTATAGCTTTCTTTTGTATATATGACATCAAGTTTGAGTCATTTTCAATAAACTAGGTTATTTAATCATCTTTGACTAGGTTATTTAAAATACATGTACTATTAATGTAGTATATGTAGTAATGTTCATACTATTATGAAAAAAATTATGTTTATTTCTTAATATACATGTATATGTATTGAAAACCATAGTATATAATATTTAGATAATCGGTAGATTCAGTATTTACCAAAACTAAACCAACTTTTTCGGTAATTTTCGATTTCGGTTTTATCAGTCTCGGTTACCAAAAAGTCGGTTTACCAAACTTAAAAAAATAGCAGCCCTAGAAAAAACCAAAAAGAAGAAGAGTAACGATACGTTACTTTCAATAAAAACCGTTGTTATTTTAGTGAAAATTAAGCACTTTTAATTTGAATTAGTGACTCTTTACTTCTTTAGTGCAAAGGACCAACACTTTCTTTTTTTGTCCGATATGGTATAGGACCAACACTTGTACTGCAACCATTGAAGCTGATTACCATCTTGCCCTTCGTGCAATTCATTGGAGCCTTTTATGCAAAGCATATTAAAAACTCACTTTTTCTATGTGCAAAAGAAAAAAGTTGAACGGAGAATCTGGTACTTTTAGCCAAAAATATGAACACTTTTAATGCATGATATTGCAAATCTATCATGCCAAAAAATCGATAATGCTCCAATCGAACTATGGTCCGTAAATAACAAGTTACAAGATAAACAAGGAGCTCTCGATCAGCTAGCAATAATCTTTGCTCATTAGCCTATTTAAGTGTAATAATGGGGTGAACTTGCTGAGACAAAGAGGAAGAGTGAAAGAAGAGGCAAATAGCGGAAATGTCATCCATTGCATAACCCCTCCTCTTCTTCCTCCATGCTGCAGCTGCACATTCCACCAGTCGCTTGGCACACTTTTCCCTCTCTGCTGTTGAACCCACAATTTCCACTGCTTCTTCGTTTGAAATCACATCCCAAACCTACAAACAACGAACTTGAATCAATAACAACTACTAAGATTGTAGAAGCACTTTTTACAATGCTTTATAGAGAAGTATGTGACAGGTGCTTTCCTAGTTTCCCAGATAGTGTTTTCAAGTGAATTTCCTAGAAGTAGTTTTGACAAACTTGTGAGTTGTAACCAATGCGCTTTGCGCAAGTGTTACTGAACAATGCCAAAGGGAACTCGATCACAATTCACAAGTAGCTAGCTGCCTTTCTCAAATTGCAAAGTATTATTAGTTCTGTTTTGTTCATACCCCATCAGTTGCTAGCACAACAAATTGATCTCTGCTTGTAATGTTTCTGTGAGTAACTTCAGGCTCGGAAATAAGTCCAAAATCCTTGACACAGTAGTCTCCGAATGCCCTAGACATTGCTAGTCCTGGTGATTCTTCATAAGGTAGCCACAACCTATGAACTCCTGTTTCATCATCTAAACTGAAAACTCTCCCATTTCTTTGAGTTATTCTCTCAGCCTCCTCTGCATATATACACAAAAGTACAAGAAACACGTGTAAAAGTAAGTATCAATTTGCTATATTTCTCATTTCTCATAAAAGAGATAGACACTGACCAGGTAAATTGGGCTTGAAATCAACAGTAAGCTGAACTGCCGCCAAGCTTCCATCTTCTAAAGTTGTACCCAAAACAGCTCGAGAATCACCAACATTTGCTATGACAATAAGATCACCCTAAATCCAAGCAAAAGAACAGGATATACTTTTATTGATGCATGCTAAATTGTCAATAGTGATGAAAATAACAAGAGCAAATGAATTAGTACCTGTCTGACAATGGTGAGACCAGTGGTACCGCTGTAAAAGGAATTGATTTTGCGATCTTGCTCAAGCTCTTGATCAACAGCCGCACAAGTTTTTATATAGGAGTGCTTCCATATGTTAAACCTCTGATCATACTTTTTATCCGGTTCCAAGTCCAACTCTTTCAAGTCTGGATCTAGTGAAATTTGAGCTAGTGTCTCTTGCCAATTACACAACAACGAGGGCGGCATTGTGTCTCTGATCCTTTTCGCCACAAAATGTCCCCATTGTCCATGCCCATCAAAGATCCCACAAAACATCATGTCTTGTTGGCACCCAAATTCCTAAGATCAACCAAAACAAATAGTTCAGTGGGGTTTAGTGAGCAAATTGTAAGGTGTCAATAGCCACGTCCAACGAATGATTCAGGTGATCAGTGCTTAGTTAGTATGCTTACCTCCCACACAATGCAGCAGTCCTGGTTGACTCCTTTGTTGCCTCTCTTGCTAAAAACTGAAGCCAAATTATTTGAGCCATCAACATTGACAGTTCCAGAAGTTCGGAGTATCAAGTCATTTTTCTTCGCCTCCTTTGCCATTGCATCTGCAGCTTCTCTTACATTACATGTACATCCAGAACTATTCTTCCCCTTCTTCAATGATAGTGATCTCGCAAATCCACTGAACATGGATGATAAGTGCCCCATTATAACTAGTACTCAATTCCACGCCAACCCAATACCCAATTGACCAAATTGTCGATTCAAAATCTGAACAACATTCAACATTAATTACTTTATAAGCATGTATAGATCTTAGAAAGAGGAAGAAGAAGGCCAGAAAATGCTTCAAATACATTTCATATTTGTAGCCTTTTAGTTTATTTCCATGTATATATTATATAACATTCTTGAGGCACTCATTTCACCTTGAATTGAGTGATAGATAGATAACACTGTGAGGACACATGATCTAGCTGACTCGGAAAGGTGAAAGAATCTCATAATTGCAGAGAATATTCATGCTTATATGGAATTCCAGCATTGGATCGATTCAGAATGTACTTTATAAATTTTTAATAAAAAAACAAACCATATCCACAAGAGCTTGAATGCTACTTTTACTAATCAAATCTTTGGCTGCTAAACTGCTAAGATCCACTAATATAATGGGGAAAGAATTTGTCTTTTCACTTTTTTTTTTTTTTTAATAAATTCCACCATATGCAAACTGTGAAGTGAAGAAAAAGCTCAGCTGACCCAATTGCTTTTTGGCTGAGAAAGCTAACAAAAAATACAAGAAAATAAGATAAACTGAGAATATACGTAGACTCATCTAAACTTGGAAAGCAAAAAGGAAAAAGAAAAATGAAAAATCTCATTTTTGTCATTTTCACTCTTTCCTTAAGAATTCTATGAAAAACTCAGATCAAAATTTTATCAAACAAAATTCAACAAAAACAAGTTTGGCTTGAACCTTCTTTTCCAGCTCAAATTCCTCACTTACCAAACAAACCTAGATATGAAACACAAAGAACTCAATTTGAACTTCTCAACTACCCAAAGAACAAAACTTCTTTCATTTTCTCCTGTCCAAAATACAGAATAAAACAAAAAAAAACCAAACAAAGTTGACGTTAAAAACCTTGATATTCCAGCCAAGTTGGGAGTCTTGGACCACAAAATCGGAGACTAAGCTAGAAACCTTCTGGAACCTGACGCAGTTGCCGGAAAACAGGTTTCACCGACCGGAACTTGGAGCAATTCCGACAAGCCCAGCTGAGACTTTGAGGAAATGAAGATAGAGATCGATCAGAATCCATAGCTGTACCCACCGTGAGCCGCTCTCTCCTTAACCTTGTGAATGATTGTGTTTTTGTTTGGTACTGAAATATGGATGATGATATTTACCGAAGGAGAAGAAAACAAAGCACACAAGGAGCTAGAAGATTTTATACAAATAATGCTCGATACAAACTCTTACGTCCTGTGAGTCTCTGCTAGTTTTGCTTTATGCGCTCCCAAAACTACTTGAGCTTCTTTCCCCATTTATATATGCAAAGGAGAAGTGTTGTGATTTGTACTTCGGTTATGAAATACAAAGAAGTGAATAGTGTACACTGTTACCCTTTTGTTTTGTGTGCTATTGATCTATAATTCAAGAACCGTGGGTGGAAAATCGTATAATCATTTAAATTGTACAAACTAGAACAATCGCGTGATGATAAAGTTAAATGAAAATAATGATAATCTACGTGTCACACTATTTTTATCTCAAATGCTTCTTTGGTAGGAATTATTTGTGAAAGAAGATATAAAATAAGAAAAATATTGTGTTATACTAACGTATCGATACATTAAATGTAGAGTAATTCTTTATCGTAGTAAATCAGCTCCTTATAGTCGTAGACTGACTCGAGATTAGGCTAAATTTGTCTATTAGTGTATGGAGCTAGACTATCTCTATATTAAACTGATTTACTTGACATATAACTACATTAATGTACCGTAAATAAATCTATTAAAATGATTTCCATCATCACTAGTAGATAGAGGTCGAAACGATCTAAATCCTCCTTCATAATATATACATGTATATACATGTGCATGTAATACATTGTTCTTTTTTGGTGTTTATAACTTTATATGCATGGTTCACATGTTATTTAGGTATATATGTTTTCCATATGATCAGACAGACTGTTGAATGATTCTTTTCTGGGTCTAACATAGTTCTAGAGGTTGAGTTCAAGGCAGTCAACGATTTGTGGCCAGAATGAAATATCTACTAAAAAACAGAGGTGCAATAATACCCTAATATATACGAGCTAGTAGCCACAAAATTGGAAACAAGATGAAGAAGCAAAATGTTTAATCAGTTCTATAGAATTCAGCCACAGTTTTGCAGATTATAAAACTGAATTAGGGTTAATTAACTGTAGAATCCTTCAAACTTCAACTTCGGAGCATGTCACATTCCCTAAAATACTAACATGAAAAGTTATATTGAAAATTAAATTTGTTGTCCACTTAATACCGTACACCTGGCTTTGTAGTGACCATCTGCTAATTCCAAATTTCCAATACATTGAAAATGCTAGTCTAAACCATGCATCGGTCCTAATCATTTTACTTAATCTATTCTAAACCCCATACCATAGGCCCCGTACAAGTAATTCATATAAAAATGAACGAGTAGTTAGATGGTTATGGAATATGATTATTTTATTAGTTCAAGAAACGAGAAATCATTATATATTAAATTATTTTTCATTTGATGTATATAATTTCCGTAATTACAAATTTATGGTATAAATTGATAATTATTCACTAAGAGCAATTCCAATAGCATATTTTAATTTTTCTTTATTTTAGGGAAAAATGAACATGTTTTGCCTAAACAGATTCTCTATAACTATCTACATTTTAGGAATAGTGGGGAAATAGAAAACTAAATTTTCTAAATTTACAGCAATCTCTAAAAAAATTTAAAGAATAATTATGGAGATTTTAGAGATTGCTGCACTATTGGAGTTGGAGAAAAAAAAGAGGCTAAAACTTTGATTTTTGCTTGCCTATAATACAGAAATTATAAGAAAGTTGTTAGAGTTGCTCTAAGTTTATATGGTGTTTTGACAATTAAACCCAACGTTAATATTTTAGTGGGCGTCTTCTTATACATAATTAGTATATTGAAAATAACGGAGGATGCTATGTCACCTAAATTCTTTAAATTTCTATGAATATCATTCGTAATAAACAACTAAAACAACATGGTTCTTGAGATATTAAAATTGTTCATCAAACTTAAAGAACTAAGAAGCTTATTATTAAATTTGAAATGATAATCTAGTTTAGAACCAGCATGAACAGGTCCAATTTGAACTCTATTATTAATGCATATTCTCTTATTAGCAAGTAGCTAGAAATTCTGTGTTAACTTAGCTCCCAACCGAACACAATCAAGTCATATTTACACTCAATTTATATGATGTTTCGTATTTTAAACTATTATAATAAAATAGAAACTATTATAATCAATGATAAAATTTAAAATTAAAATAATATTGACAACTTTCCACTCTAAATTTCTCTTTTCCAGTAGAATCATGCGTTATTCCATTGTTTTCCCGATCTGGTAAAGGTCCAACTTGAGAGATTCTGATAGTCTTTTACTCCCATTTGGGTGTGCACGGGTATGTAAAAACAAGCAGAAGTCTCCACAGAAGAAAGCTATTAAAATCAAGCAAGGCTGTAAAGCCTAGGAATGTGGCAGTGGAGAGCAATCATACGTTTGATTACCAAACGGGAAAAAGTTAACAAAGAACACACAGCAATAGCTTATCGCACGCATCAACTCACCTAAACCCCCAAGTCTAAGCACCAGCAGATGAAATGTAATCTAAATCTAGCTATCATGTCCTTAAAAAGTAAAAGGTGAAGGGTCTACCATTACAATGATTCATTGAACTTATACCCGTTATATATGTGTTAGAGCTCAAATGAAGAAAGACTACTGATATCAGACAAGAGAAAAGTGACATTATTACATAACATTTCCGCTCCACCAATTAGTTTTAAGAAACTATCACATTTAAAACACTTCATGCTTCTATAAAAAAAGCATTATTCGAAATATTTTTACTTTCATGTAATTTATATATGCGGCGATAATCTATTAGATAACAGAACAAATTTATTGATCCGACCACGCGATGAAAGCATATATCCAGAAAAAGCTAATATGATTGTGCCTTTGAGTTTGACCATGTGGTTATGTCGGTCCAAGATGATGATTTAGTCATTTAGTCCATGGTTTTTATGATATGACTCATACACATAGAATCCTCCAGTCGGCAAGACTAATCTCCACCACAGAAAATTCTGTGACCAAAAGGTTTTTTTTTACAGTACCAACTTCTGTGACTAGTGGCCCCAAGCTGAGTCAGTGGGTAGTCACCTAATCAGTAAAATCTTCTTTACATTTCCCAAAAAAGGGTAAATCCTCTTTACACAAGGGATATTTTTACCAAAAGTGTGAAAACAGTTAGTCCGTGTGATATTTTGGTGGTACGGACCTAGTCAGTAGAAATTTCGTTTCAATATTTTTGGTAAAAAAGTGTGAAAACAGTTAATCAGGAGATATTTATTGTGTAACACGTGATGTACACGGATCAAGTACTCCGCACCGTTCTGACCACATGATATGAGGACGGCGAGTAAAGTTGGGAAGTGATTACATGGGTCCAGCACCGCGTGTATTTGGACCAATGGATCGGTGCCACGTAGGACACAGCAATCTGGTGCGGGGCGGTGCCCCTGATAAGGACAATAGGAAACGTTAAGGGTAGGTGATGACTTGGGATAGGGCATGCATGAATGGACCTGGGAACAATCCAGGCCAACATTATTGAATTTGCCAATTTGGTTTACTATGAAGGGAAATTACGTTGTTGAGTTGTTTGATGGGTGAGGGTGTGACGGAAAATCGGAATATAATGATGAGTGTATACACTCATTTCATTACGTGACCTAATAATTTTGTGCATCACGGTAGCAACAAAGAGAAGGTGTATACACAACACTATCTAAGTTTATCCATTCTCTCTAAATATGGTAATTTTTTATGCGTTTTGACATTTTGGGAATGGAAAGTGGGTTGATAAGGGTAGAGAGTGGGTTGATGAGATTACAACATTATGGAGATTGTTGCTTGTAAAGAGATGTATGTCACGTCAGTCAACAATGCCACAAAGCTAGTGCAGCTCCTTTTGGTTCCCATGGTTCTTTTAAGTCATGAATGAAGTCTGATTAGAATATTACAATCTTCAAGAGCATGATTCTTCTGGTTACTAAGTCACAAAGTAGCTCAGGCAACACTAGAGCAAATTGATATGAATTTCACTCACTAGTTACTACAATACCTTTGAATCTCCACAAAAGCCTTCTCAAACTAGAACTGTGTTAAGCTGTTGGGTTCTTCAGATGATTGGCTTGAAATTGTCTTAGCAATTGCAGAGACTGATAATAGAGCTTGAGGTCAATGCCATCAACATTTCTACCCACACGTGCTTGCAAGACTGCCTGAAAAATAACAAGCAGACTAGAGCTTATACCATTTCATTTGTTGTAACTTGTAACTGGATTTTTGTATATCGCTTACCTCATTATTGGGTTCAATATGCAGTTCGCCGATGAACTGGTACATGGATCCAACCCGAATGTTAAGCTCTCTGAGGAGTTTGGTGTCGATCTTTAAGCTGTCATTTCCATCAACTACTGTGGCGATAGCTGTCTCAACAGAATACCCTTGTAACCTGCCAAAGAGACAAAGGATGTTAAGATTCCTAATGATATTGCAGAATCCAACTCAGAAATGAAACTATAATTTAACGCTGCAACCAACCAGCAACCATTGTTTGAATCAGTTGACCTATTTCCAATTATTAGTGACATGTTTCTAATTATTAAGCTCAATTAAGTCTAAGATGTGTATCATTTATTACAATTAGCATTAAGAAATGAAAAACGCCTGTCTGCATGGGCACATGGAGATATAGAAGATCATATTTTGTTGGTACCAACCAAGATATTCCCCAGGTCAGCAAAATAATCTTTTAACTGTAGCTTATGACATGAACTACTGTTCTTTAAACTTCTTTAGAGTACAGTACGCCCAGATAACTCACTAGACTCGGAGTTGATAGGGGATTGCATTACATAGTCACAGGCACACAGCTGGACCCTAATGCATAAACTCATATACATTTAGTTAGCTGCTTTTATTTTTCTCTTGTTTCCTGCACCACTGAAATCATCATTCTATATGTATCAGTGGTTCCAGGAGACTTTGAATCTCTTAAAGAACAAGATGTACAAGTCTCGACATTTAGTCAGGACCTGCAAAGTCCAAGTTTTCTTCATTGACACCTTTACTAAAAAACTTCTAGCGAAACTACTACCTCATCATGCAACCACCATAACCAAATCTATATAATGTTGCTCCAAACCTCTGTCAGTGCTACGGTTACAATCACTAGTGTGCAACCATTACCACTAAAGCTGCTGCCTCCATATCATCTACTCATTCAACCATACACCAAAGATATCATCATACATTGCCATCAACTCAAGATACCACATTTACCCTGAGAATATGGTATTGGCCAGTATCTCATTAATCTAATTCATCAAGTCCCCCCCTTATCTGCCAACACTCTACTGTCATGACTAGTATCTCACAAATCACTAAACAACTATCATTATCTGATTGTTACCGGTGCCTAAATAGGCAAAACCCATCACATCTCCAATGCTTCAATTTTACCTCGACTTTATCTTTCTTCTGCCCCATCATCTCCACTAGCTCTGTCACCATTAAGGATGCATCAAATGCTCCTAAGATGAACACAGCCAGCCATAATATGAACTCTTTTACCCAATCTGCCACTACAAATACAATTTGGAGAACGACCTTCCAAGTTTAATCCTAGGAAAATGTCATAATTGAAGGTCCTAATACCAGGGAGGTTATTTATCGCTGATGATCAAAAAGAAACTAAAAGAAAAACACTATGAACATTTATCTAAATTGAAAAGACCACTTAACATCGGAAGAACGGAAGTCTTACTTTCCGGTTACTCTTAGTGAAGCCCCTTGCTTAAAGTATGGTGAAAATGGATGTAGGTCTTGCAATAAAACCAATGCCCCAGATTCCATTGGAGACGATGCCATCAAGTACACTCGCTAACCTTTATTCCAAATCTTTCCTGGAATTCGAGAAGTGCCTGCAGTTGATTACCAAAAAGTACTAGCATCACTGTAATGGTGAGGCAGTCCAAAATGAAAACATAGGTAGAATGTATAGCGAAAGATATGTCCTATGAAATTGAGGTCACACACACGGATAGAGGCGTATTGCAATTAAAGTGCTAGTTACTCACAAAGTTGGTGAAGTTATTTGGGCCAGTCAGATTACTCAAGGCATTGTTTTCAAACCCAGTAAGGATAAGCCACTTGAACTATAACCCAGACCTTTAACAACAAGAACTAACAAAAAAAACCAAAATGGGGTTGTTGCTAATTCATATATTTCATTACTTACAAAACACATTAAACACAGATCAGAAAGCTTATTTCTACACCTTACATTCCCACAACTTAGAGTTCAACAAAACTAAGAATCAATGTCCCAAAGTGTCAGCAAGTTAAAGGTGCATTTAGCTCTTTGGCTTACCATTCTGATATATAAAAGAGTTCACATTTTTCTCCTTGAATGCATTCACCCAGTTCAAATTAACATAAGATACAGTTATAGAATGATTGACATGAGCAAGTTGACCATAACCAAACACCAAAATTCACAGAGCAGTAAAAAGATTGAAACTTTAACCATAGCAACTGATATATACCTTAATTTCTCCGAGTTTGATTTAAAAGGTGGAAGCTGGGTGCGCTGGCAGGGTGGCTTCCAGGGTGGTTCGATGTGACGGCAGCTTCGGAGCTTGTTAGTGGCGACAGACGGGTGGAATTGGCGTCAAGCGACCAGCGTGTTGCTTCGTCGGTGTTCTAGGCTAGTTCTTTGTGGTTGGGCTTAGGTGATTGGGCCATGTTTTTAGGCCAGGCCTTTCGGTCTAAGAGCAAGTGCACCCGTAGTCAAGAAAAAGCAAAGTCAAGAAGTCGAGAATTCGACCAGTCAAGTTACTATTCACTGCCACTGGACATGGGTTTACACCCGTTGTTTTTCTTGCCCGGTCAACACTGTTCATTATTATATAATTTTAGGGGGGTCTCGAAAATCGACTTTTTACACATACATAATTTGGGAAAACTTTCTTCATGAAAATTATAGAGATCGTCGATACGAGTTCGTGCATATGTGGAATGCAAAAATCGGAGTTCGTATGAATTAGTTATAAATTTTTGAAAATTTGAAAATTTTCTATAAATATCAAAAATTTATGATCCTTTTTCATAAAGACAGATTTTTCCTCTTTTCTTCACTTTCACCCCTGAAACTCTCTCTTCTCTCTCCTCCGCGTCTCCTCAGACCTGTCGAGTCCCGACCGACCAGACCCGAGTTTTCCGGCGTCGTCGTGAGTCCTCCAGCAACGGACCCGGGCCATACGGGCTCGGCTTGGCCCGCTCGTCCTCCCCACAGTGTTGCCTCACCTCACCACTCAGCCCAGAAGGAGATCGAAGGCCTCCCACAGCCGTGCAACATGACCCGGCTGGAATTCCAGTTTTCCTGCATCCTCTCGGCGACTGGGCGTCAAATCCTGCCTAATTGCGGCGCCACGCGTCAGCGTCTCGTCCTCCACTGCCTTACTTCAGCGCGTCGACTTCTCCATTTCTGTAGATAATGTGGGTGACGCCATCAGTTGGCCGAGCTGGCAGATGCTTTGGCTGGTCAAGAAAAATGTCAGCCCGTTGCCTTTTTTCTTGGCTTCGGTCAAGGAAGTCATCTTCTTGCCCGGTCAAAAAATCACCGGTGGAAGCATCAGAATCCATCTCAAGGTCATATAGTCAGATTTTTCTTGACTATGCCCAGTCAAGAACTTACCAGTGGACTTGCTCTAATTGGGTTGGGTCTCTTTATTTTCAAGTTGTTTTTTTTTTTTTAATTTTCAATAAGTTCCAACCATTGCTGGTGAGATTTAGTGGATTTCTGTCCCAGTCTTTGCATTCTGTGTGTTTTTTTTTTTTAACTTTTCTTTTTTGAGGAAAACTCATCATGCATTGAAAAAAAACAAGGTAAAATACAAAATAAATTATGTTTAGCTTTTCACAGTATAGCTGATTATTTTACATTTTTTGTTTTTGGTTAAAAGGCTGAAATGGAAAGAATCGTTGATCATTCATTGTTATTTAAACGTGAAGCTTTGGGGATGACAAATCCAATCGTTTTTAGGGAAAAAAAAAAGGGATAATGACCACTTACCCAGAAAATACCAAATACCACCCCATACACTCCACCAACTTATTTTAAACCCCATTCACACAAAATTTTTCTCTTTTTCTCCCAACTATTCCTTTCACTTAAATGTTTATCCCGTAAGTACCCCTCTCTCTTATTCCAAATATTGCTTTTACTATTATTTTCCTTTGATGAAACGTGGTGGGCCCATCTTGAATTTATTTGTCTAAATCATAATTGCAGCTAAATTTCATCCTCTATCTCGAAGGTAAACAGTTAGTTTTACTATTCATAATTTCGATCGTTGACAGACTTGAATTAAATGCTATTTGTAAAAGCACTAGCAAAGAATTGAAAAAAGAAAGAGAAAAGTTGGAAAAATTGAAAGACTATAAAGAACGTCTTAACAGAGAAACTCCCAACTATTGGGATATTATTTATAGACTCCAAACCAGGATCTATAAATTAGAAGAAGATATTGATAATCTTCTATATGTACTTGAAGAGGAACAAAAACCTCTTGACTACCTGAGCATTGGTTAGATCCGCAATTCACTGGTATCAGAGCTTGTAAAATAGCTCAGCAGGGGAATCCCCAATGGGGACAATGTCTGATTTAATAATAGAGAGACTGAATTCTCTATTAAAATCTTCTGATGAAAAATATCAGATCCTGCAGCAAGAAATATCTAGATATCAAGAACATCTAGAAAAAATTCCTGTTATAATCCACCAGTTAGAAAAACTGGAAAACAAACTGGATTATATCAAAGATCTTCCAAAAACGGAAGAAGAAAAGCTAACAAGTGTTAGTAAAAAAATCAATGAACAGCAAAAAACGCTGGATTCTATGAAGACTATACTGAAGGACAAGAAAGTGCCTACAGTAAAAAAGAAAACTAATGGATTCAAACCATTAGAAAGACCAGAGAATCCTGTTCCAAACTTGATTTTTCTGGATCCCTCAACTAGTTCTACTAGTATTCGGTATGAAAACCCGAAAGAAACTCGAAATGTCAATATGATGAGCATCTTCGGGAAAAAGAAAGGAGTACAACTCCTAAATTCTGAAGAATTTGAATACAATGAAATCGAGCATGAGGTAAAAAACGCCTCAATTCCAAAGCTAGATTTCAAACAAATATACAAAAGGGGAACATTTGACCTGATGGACAGCCATCATTTCAAATTGCTGGAATTTACAACCCCCTCTACAACAGGAGAAACAGATCTACTGATGATCACTCCAGATGAAGTCGCCAGAGCCAGATCAAAAAAATATCAATTTATGCATATTGGAGCAGTCCAAGTAGGCATAAAGCTTCTAGCTCGTGAAGGAATAAACTGTTCAGTTCTATGTGTCTTACAAGACAATAGACTGGAAGATTTTCAAGCTAGTCTTTTGGGAACCCTTGAAGCATCTCTGTGCAACCAAGTAGCATATTTCAACTGCTTCCCCAACTTCTCTACCAGCTTGAAAGATGCAGCTCACTGTCTCAGACTGAGAGTCAAGACAGATGACATATCTATGAAAAAGGATATGCAAGAATTGGCAATAGTATACAGGATATACTATAAACTGATGAGTACTACAGTAGAGCCAAAGACAAGGATATCAAACATCCCTGGTCTTACTACTGGATTCCTCACCAGTCAGAAGAACCATTCACAACAGATCCACAAGGTTACTTGGAATGAAGTAACGTTTCCTATTGAATGGAAATTATCTGGTCCGAAGCTACCAGCAGAAAGTGCAAAAGCTAAAATTTATGAAAGCAGAAAGACTGGAGAAATCAGTCTAAATTTTGACAATCACAGAAAAAGTGATGTCTGTCCTGAGAATATCAGGATAAACAAAAATCTTCTCAGAAGATGCTACAGCACTAGAGAAGCTAGTACGCACAAAATCCACTATTGAAGATCCAATTACTGAAGAAGACCTTGAAGCTGATCTAAACAGACCAGTCAACATGCTTAGAGCACAAAAGCTCTATGATCTGTATGAAGAAGCTGAGAATTGTGAAAATCCAGAACGATTAGAAAAACTAATCGAAGAAATGAAAAATTTCAATCCAGGAAAGGAAAGAAAACTCCTTCCTTACCAGGATGTTGAAATGGAAGAAGGAGAAAGCTCCAAAACTTCCATCACCAGAGAAAAGGGAAAGGTAAAGCTCCCTATACAGAAGGCCCCTACGGGCAGAAATGGAGAAAGAAATTCTCAAAGATTTGTCCCAGAGGACAAGATACCCAGTGTACCAATTACCAATTTTGGTATCTGGTTAGATCTGGATAAAACTCTAGACAAGAGAAAAACTCTTGACCAATGGGTAGACAGCCTGATGATGGCATCTGCTCTCACCTTTGGAAAATTCGAAGCTCCTGATCTTCAGATGTACTTTGAAACTACTCTCACAGGAGTAGCCAAGAAATATTATTTCTCTTTCAAAGAAACGGCCAGAGGAAAAGAATGGCTTGAAGATATCAAAGCTTCAAAATCTCCGTATGATTTTGCAGTACCCCTGTACGATCAGTTCTGTGGAGATTCTGCAAATATGAGTGAAAAGGCCAGAGAAACGGCCAAATCAAATATCTATGCTCTCAAAATTTGTGACATGAGATATTTTGAAGAATACTTGAATGAATTTCAAGAATATTACTGTACAATTGGTGAACTAGAAAGCACTGATCTAGTCAATCTGTTGCACAGGAAACTCCCTGAACCATGGAGAACAGCTGTGCGAGAAAGCATAGCAGAAAAACCAATTGAAAGATTTTCAGTTGGAGGAATTTCCGACAGAATCCGGCAATTACTGAAAGAACAATGCAAAGCCAATCTTAGAGCTAAGATGGCCAAGAAACAACTCAAAGGAGTTGAAAATTTCTGTTACGGAATACTGGATATGCCAACCAACTGGGGATGTCATGAATCCAAGTTCCACAGAAAGAAGAAAGGAAAATATTACTCTAAAAAGTTCAAAAAGAGTAATCAAAAAAAGAATTGGAAATTCAAGAAAAGTACCAATTATAAGAAACAACAAAATGAAGATCCAAAAAAGAAATTCTTCAAGAAAAAGAAGAATACTCATCAACATAAACAACCAAGCAAGAAAGCTTGCAGATGTTGGTTATGTAAAGCTGAAGGGCACTACGCCAATGAATGCCCGGAAAAGGGTAAAAGATCTTCTACTAAGGCTCTCTTTGAAGAATATGAGCACATAGTAGAATCTGCAAATATGAAAGGCTACGAAATAGCTTATTCTGATGATGAAGAAGACGACAGGTCAGTTTACTCTGCCTGGTCTGAAGAAGAAGATTCATATGAGTCTGAGACAGATTCTGAAGTAGAGTACTTCGAATCCAGACAAATGAATGTTTTGAGAATCAAAAACTGGGAAGAAAGCAAGACAGAATCCTTAATGTCTTCTTATCAGGTGAACCCTGGTACATTCGTTTGCGACTACTGCTTATGTCATGAAAAGAATGGTCTCCCTATGTTTTGTGAAGAGTCAAAAAAGACTTATCACAAAGAATGCTTCATAGCTGAAGCAAGAAGAAAAACCAAGAATGGGCTTGTCAGCCAACTGGTTGAACAAGAATATGAAGAATATTTCTCTGAGAAAAAAGAGAAAGAAGTAGAAACTTTGTTCCAGGAAACCATGGAACAACCATCTTCCTCGAAAAAGGAAGACATCATCGAAGAAAAAATCAATGACAACTTTGAACTGGTTGAAACACCAGAAAATATAGAACTGGTGAAACCACCAGAAACTGTTCATCTCTTAGCAAAGCAAGAAGCAGCTATAACAGTTATTGAAACATGGGATCTACTTGGCCAACCTTCGGGCAAGTATGATTATAAAGTCAGATATGACCCTCCGTCATGGTTCAGTAATCCAGATAGCAAAGAGATAATTCCTACAGACTGGGATGATACAAAACCTTCTAGTTTTGATAAATCTCCCACTCAGAACAAGGTTCCAGAAGAATGTAAACCATTCATTCCAAAGGAACAAGCTCAAGAAAAGGAGCTTCAGCAATCGAAAGTCGTCTCTACAAGTAGATACAGCAACTACATAGAGATTGGACTAAAATTCCCTGATTATAAAAAATATCATCTACATGCCTTTGTAGATAATGGATCAGGATTTACAGTTGCAAAAAGATTTGCAATTCCAGAAAAACTCTGGAAAGAAGAAAAGAAAACAGCTACTGGTGTTACTTTTGATGGAAGCCATCTCACCATGAATAAAGTAGCAAAAAATGTTCATATCACCATTGGTGGAGGAACATTTACCATCCATAATGTCTGGCAATCTGAAGGCCAAGGTGCAGATTTCTTGTTGGGTAATGATTTCATTCTCCAACAGAGATTTATTCAGGATGAAGAAGCAATCGGCTTCAGAAAGGGAGAACGGGTGTTCTGGGCAGATAGGCTTACTCAAGCCAAAAGTGTGGTAGGACCAAACTTCACTACCCAATATCAGAGATCGCAACAGAATAGTGGTGATCTTACCCCCTACAAACCCAAGTTTGAACCCATACTCCAAATCAAACAACAAGAAGAATTACTTGTTGAAGAATCTTCTGAAGAAGAAGAAGAAGAAACTAGTGAAGAAGAAGAAGCTAGTTTCATCCATGAGCATAACCTCAAGCACTTTCAGAATAAGCTTGAATCTCAGAAAATTCTCACTCTTGAGAAAATCAAGAAACTACTCGAGCAGAACATCGATGAAGATCCTCAAAAGTTTTGGGAAAAAGACCCAGTGGTCTGTGAATTAAGATTGCATGACATGAATGCTATCTGTCATGTCAAAGCCATTCCTCAATACAAAGAGGAAGACCAAAAAGAATTCAGAAAAGATATTGAAGATCTCCTGAACAAGAGATTAATTCAACCTTCCACTAGCCCTCATCATGCTCCAGCATTCTACGTGAGAAATCATGCAGAAAATCTAAGAGGAAAAGCTAGAATGGTGATTGACTACAGAGATGTCAACAAAAAGACTGTCAAAGACGGTTATCAAATTGCTCAAGTAAGAGTGCTGATCAACCAGCTCAGAGGAGCGAAAGTCTTTTCGAAATTCGACGCAAAGTCGGGTTTCTGGCAGGTCAAGATGCATCCTGAGAGTGTGCCTCTCACTGCATTTGGAACACCTCAAGGACATTACGAATGGTTAGTAATGCCTTTTGGTCTGAAGCAAGCTCCCTCCATCTTCCAGAGAAAAATGGATAATATCTTTAAACATGTTGCGGAGTTCTGCGTCGTCTATATAGATGACATTCTTGTCTTCTCCAAAAACAGAGAAGAACACATGAAACACCTCCATGAGGTTGTAAAGCTGATAGTTCAGCATGGAATTATCCTAGGTGAAAAGAAAATCTTCTTTATCCTTGATGAAGTTGATTTCCTAGGAATAAATATCAAGAATGGAGTGATAAAACTCCAACCTCACATCCTTGAGAAAATCTGGAAATTCCCAGATAGAATTCCTGATGCCAAAAGTCTAGAGAGATTCCTTGGTGTCATAAATTATGGAAGAGATTTCATCCCAAAAATATCAGGGTTAACAGCAATGTTATCACCTAAAACGAGTTCCAAAAGAAAATGGAACTTCACAGAAGATGATGAAAAAACTGTAAAGCAGATAAAAAATCTTTGCAAAAACCTCCCTCCTCTTCAACAACCTGAAGAGAATGACGAGATTATCCTCCAAACAGATGCGAGCGATAATTACTGGTCCGGTGTAGTTCTGGCGAAAGCGCCTGGAACTAACATTAAAAAGATCTGTCAATTTTGTAGTGGCAAGTTTAGCCCTGCAGAACTAAATTATCCCACAGGGGAAAAAGAAATTTTGGCTGTTAAGAAAACTATTTTAAATTCTCCAGCTTTCCTTGGAAAACCCTTTACTGTCCGCACCGATTGTGCCAGAGTAAAGAATTTCAAAAATTTCAAACTTGATAAAGCTGCTGATAGAGGAAGACTAGCTAACTGGCAATTATTCCTTAACCAATATGATTATGTTGTTGAATTAATTGCAGGAAACAAGAACTATCTTCCAGACGCCTTAACAAGGGAATTAGCCATGTTCAGTAAAAGAAATGATGACGACGACGAAGGTCGCAATCCCAGAAGCAGAAGAGCTGGGAAAGAACATGAAACCGATGAGGATCCCAAAGAAAAAATCCTCAAGAGGTTCCTGCTAAGTTCAAAAGGCTTAGCCACAACTGATCAATCCCAGGGTAAAGGATTGACTAGCCCGTCTCAAACGGCAGACGGTAAAGGCTCATCAAGACCGTTGACGGCTGTTGCTTTGCCAAAAAGCAAACCTACTCCAACTGGAGTCCTAAATGTCTTTAACTATGAACTTCGAACGTTCAATACTCCTGTGTTCAGAACTGGCAGGAGATTAGCTTACCACCAAAAGGCAATTCTGGATAATCTTTTATTTGCCTTTCAGGAAAGAAGCAGTGGTCTAATGTTTCCAGCTCTCTTTGCATTAGCTGAAGAACTATACGAGAATGCAAGACCACAGTTCGAAGAAATACAGCAGAGTGCTGTTAAGAAAGAAAAAATTAACTTCCTTGAACATCTAGAAAGTGCTAGGGTCCCTATCATGGCACTCAATGAATCAGATTGGCATGATTTCCACAATCTGATAGGAAGACACAATTCAGAAGACCTTGTTCCTCCAACCCTCTTCATTGTCTCAGGATCATACGTTGGAAGATACTTGGTTAATGTTCAGAGTGAACATCCTCAAGAACACAAGCTTTGGCTTGTTGAAAATGGTTTTGTCCATAATCTATGGAGCAAAACAAATGATGATCTAAAAGGATTGCCGCCCATCATTGTCAACACAGTCAAAAATATCAGAAAAAATGACTGTACACTTCGACTGAAGTTCAGATCCACTCCTCCAGAATGGATTAGAAAGGCAAACGGTGAGGTTGAATACATTTCTCCATATCATTATGTGAGAATTATTCAAAGAAAATATCTACAACCTGCCTGTGTTGGGTACAACGGACAACCAAATTCAAGCATCCCATGGATGAAAGCCATGGCCCTGGAATATATGAAGAAGATCATCTCTGAAGATATCAACAATACCTTCCTGGCAGCAGGAGAAAAAACTATTATCACTGCCTATGATCATCCTGACGTAGTCAGCAGTGACCTGTTTCTATCTCTCACCAGAAAATAGATAGACTCAACGATGGCATGCATGCAGTGGATAGAACGTCTTGAAAATGACAACCACTACAAGATGTATGTTGATACAGACGTTGAAGATAATGCCACAACGGATAGAATGGCCCAAGCCGACAACAACTCCTTTGTCTTAGGCCATAATTCTGAAACAGACGAGAACATGTGAAGCAGCAGGTGTAGAAAACACCGAAAGTACTTTTGGACTCTTCCCAAAAGCTACTTTTGCTTTTCAAAAAAGAAAGGTGAAAAACATTTCACCCAAAAAGGAACCTGCCTTTTCCTTGTCCGACCTCCACCAACAGGAGCACTCAGGAAAGCAGGAAATCACGGAGTTGAACTGTATATTTGCTGTTTTGAATTTAAGTTTGGAGTCCGCTCTCTATATAAGGAGCTTGCATTTCATTTGTAGAGGCATCGAAAAAACCACACACATCAAAAACTTCCACAATCTGTAAAATAGTTTAAGAACTTGAGCAGAAGAGTCTTCTCTCAAGAAGTAGCAGTGTGATCTTTCTTTCCTGTCTAGTGTGAAGTGTGCTTCCAGTTACAAGTAAGTACTGTAATCATTCTTATGGATAGCTAAATAGCTTTTTAGCTGTTTACCTGAGAATGAGGCTCTGGATTCTTAGGTTGTAATCATGTTTATATAAATAATTTCAGTGTGTTCACCCACTTCATCAAATTTTTATTTCAACAAAGTTATCCGTTATCTGTTGTTTTACTACTTGTGATCTGCCATTATCATATACTCTCTTTAGGCTCAGATTTCCTTTAGCTTAGTAAAACTTTGCCACAGTTTTGGATAGAAACAAGCAGCAGTGATTCCGCCTGTTAAAGTAACCGTTAGGCAGGAAGCCGTTAGGTGAAAAACTTAGGCATGTTGAAGGCTAGTTTTGTTTTTCTCAAAAATTGGAACAGGGTTTTCTAAGAAAAAGTGAATTTTGAACCCAAAAGTCAGCATAGGATATACTAGGCACTACTTTAGAAAGGACTACCCTTATGAGTATTTTCCCCTAAAAGTTGTGTAATTGGGCAAAATACCTAGATGTTGGATCAAATGGGCAAAATACCATGAGTTTTTGGGCATACGGGCTTAACCCCAAAAAAAAAACACAAGGAATATGGAGATGCTATAGTCAGATCATTAAACCACATGTTCCTGCTTGCCTACAGGAGTAATCAGATTGATACCCCATTTCCAGGTAAGTAAGAGGCATTTTCTTCGTCAGGCTCCAATTCTGAGATTTCGGATTTTAAGCCTTTTTTTTTTTTTTGAGAAATAGATAACTTCATTACTTATCCATTATCAGAAGACACATACATCATAAGTAGTCTCATGCCAAAAGTTTTAGATGGCACAAGCTTCCTAACAAATGACAAGTAACCCTCATTGCAAACAAAATGAGCTCACTTATTCTAAACAAGCAACTAGCAGGAGAAGCTCGTAACCTAGTGAATATTACATGACTCGAAACAACTAGACTAGTAAGTTCGCCTAGAGACCTCAATTGGTGTACAAAAGTACTAGTAAATTGCAAAGAGCCTCCCACGAATGTAAGATCCAAAGGGTCACGAAATGCAGTAGGCCAAAAACAATTCCAAGCCACCAGTCCACTGCCTTGAACCTGCAATTGAATAGCCCACATTTGAACTAAGGCCCTACGACCCAAGCCCCAACTTCTCCTCCTTGTCCTTGAATATGGTCGGAGACTACTCTCTCGGTGATGGAGACACCACTAAAATCCGGCATAGCAGAGATGCAGATCACTAATACTTGGGTCCCAAACCCAGATCTTCCACAGGTCTCGGGATTGCACCACTTCAAGCCCATCAATTGGGCTTAGATTTGGCCTCAACACTTGGCCACTACCATCACCAGGCGCGGAACTACATGGAAGGCTATACGGGCTATAGCCTAGACAACATTTTGGCCCAAAAACCCCTAAGTATATGTCCCTTCAGCCCATACCAGCATACTCCCAGTCTCCCACAGGCCGCAGCAGGTCACTACTCAATAGGTCAGTTGAAGTGAACCCACAAACCGTCGCCGGAAATCGCAGTGAACCCACAATCCAATTTGGGGATCCCTGCTTCACAGGTACAATTACTCTATCTTTCATCTTCATGGAGATTTAAATTTCAATTTGGGGAAATCCCATGAATCTACTCTAAATTTCTGGGTTTGTGGTTTGCTGGTTTTGTAGGCAGACCTGCTTGTGCATTTGGATGGAGGTCAGTGGCTGACTTGCTGGCTTGCTGCTGCATGCTTGCGTGAGATTGTTTGATTTGGACTTTGGAGAATTGGAGTTGGCGAGCGAGTTGCTGCTGTACGTGAATCTGTGTGATTCTGGATTTCTGGGTATTAAATCTCTTACTCTATTAACTTTTTTTTATTCCAAAGACTTGCCGACTTGATTAGTTGATTTGTTTCCTTCTTATGTCTCTGTGACTCTGTGCTCTTCATATTTGCTCTATTAGTCTATTATTGCTTATTTGGTTTCATGGTTTAATTTTTTTTTTTTTTGAAAGTAATGATTTCATTCATAGCAAACACATGCTAGAATGGCCCAATACATAGTTTCCACCTGGGGAATAGGTGCCATTACACTTGAAATAATTCCGTTCATTTTGCAGGAGCCTAGCAGAATAACATAATTCTAAACTAAGAATAATAGCAGACAAAGTTCTCGGTGCCAGTGCGCTCAATTGCGGTACACCAAAGAATTTTGCACCTAGATGTGTAGAATCACCGATCATTCTGTAGGCAAAGTACATAGAGTGTTCCTAATACAAGGATCTTTATTATAATTAGACTAAACTAAAAACATAGCGATGAGTTGAGAGCAAAACCCTAGCCCAATTGAAAGCCCAAAGAGCAGCCCGAAGAGAAGTCACAACCCAAAGCCTAGCAAGTTGATGAGCACCTGGTCCCACTCTCCCCCTCCTTCACGCCTTTGCAGCACGTACAGCAGGCCTCCCTGCCGTCAGTCGAGGCCGCCACGACCACGTCGCCTGCATCACGCCGCCATGACCATCGCCACGACCACGTTGCCTGCACCATGCCGCCTTGACCATCGCCACACCCATGACGCCAGCACCACGCCGCCATGTCCATCAACACCACGACGACGCCGCCACGACCATCAACCGCCCAAGCTCCACCTCTGTACATCACCACCGCCGCGCATTGAAGGCTTCAAATCAGAACCCCGCTGCCCCAACAAACCTGTCAGAGCATCAAGCGGCGACACCTTTCCAGACCACCTAAGCAATAGCCTCAAGACATTCCCGTCCGGCGTACTCACCACACAGCGATGAAGCCGGAGGCTTGCCACGGGCGGGAGCCGCAGGACGAGCAACGAGATGGAACCGGAAAAAAACCTAGTTTTTGTTAGGGTTTCGCTTCGAGAGAGATTGACAAATTTCCCTGAATTAATTAACTTATTGATATCATTTGTTTAATTGCTTTTTTGTTTTTTTATCAGGTAGTTAGTTGTTAGTAACTCACACATCTATGCAGTGGTATCCCAGCGCCAAGACACCTGCACCGACATTGCGGCGGAAGCCAGACTAATCCACTACACCGCAGACGCACGAATCCAAAGGATCCCTCAAATCTGCTGGCCACGGGATGGAGCTGAGATTCGAAAGCTAGACCTGGGGGTTCCAGACTAGGCCGTTCGACCAACACACCACACCACGTTGTTTGTTTAATTGCTTATTTGGTTTCATGGTTTCATTGTTTAATTACTCTGTGACTTGCCGACTTGAATACTCTGTTATGTCTGAAATATAGATATATATAATTTTAATGGTGGTATCTATATAATATTATAGGTATTGAATATAATGACGGATCACCGGAAATCCAAGAGGTACAAAAATCTTCTGTCATGGTTTGCAAATGATACTCCATCTTATGTCCCATTCGTTGTATGTTTTGATTAAAAATTATAAAGGCGTGAGGATGAGCCTCCCACTGGGTTCCAAACCTCCAAAAAAAAAATAAAAAAAATTGGGCACTTCTAATTAGCCTAGACAAGTCTAGGATCCTGGATCCGCTACTGACCATCACTGACGTTCGCTGCAGCCCTGACCATGGTAAACATCAAGGCCGGAACCTGCCAGGGCACAACGCCGTCACCGATAGGAGATGGCCAACCGTTCTGCCGCCAAACCTCGCCATCACCATCGATCATATAAACAAAGTCGTCATCGAAGGTCAGCCAATCCCGATTGTGAAGCCATGCCTTCCACACATCAAACCCCGAAGAAAAGGAGATCAGAAGTATCAAGAGAGCGAGCTTCCTAATTGCCGCCAAGCGTTGAATAAATAGTCGAGGATGTCCACGGTAGATTGGTGGGAAACACCAGTAGGGGGAGGGGGAGGGCGGCCAGAGCCGCATAGGGTTTTTTTTATTTTTTTTATTAAGCCTTCCTTTATATACGTACTATTTGTATTTAATCTAATTTTGTACAACGTCAGGTGCATGCAGAGATGTCAGAGCTTTCCAAATTTGCCGAAGAGATTATGGTGGAAATCATGTCAAGGTTGCATCCCAAATCTCTGATGCGGTTCAAGTGTGTCCGTAGGTCATGGAATGATTTGATCAATAATCCCAACTTTGCAGCCAAACACCTTTCTTCTTCGAAGCGCACCGAGCTCTCATCATCCTCCACCACCATCCTTTTTAGCCATTTTCTCATTGCAGACCTCAACCCTGTCGAGATGGAAATGGTATTGTCATTGTTCAATTTTCGCAACGATTTTGATGGTTGCTTTCTTGAAGATATCCATTTTCCGCATTCGATGGGTTTAGAGTGCAGGGGTGAATTTAAAGATGCTGGTTCTACTTTTCAAATGTCATGTCATTGTGATGGGATTATATGTCTTGCTGGACTATGGAGTATGGACAAAAACCTGCCATTGTTTTATGCAATCCAGCTATCAAGGAATTCAAGCTTCTTCCCGAGTCGCAGCTTGCCCTCTCTAGCTTCCCCGGAATTTTTCCCTACAGCTGCCGTGGGTTTTGGTTGTGATCTCAAGTCGAATAATTACAAAGTTGTTAGACTTATACATAGTGGACGGGATCATAATGATCAAGTAGACTATAACGTTATAGTTATTCCTCCTCCCAAAGCTGAAGTGTACAACCTTCTTACAAATTCTTGGAAAGAAATCAAGAGTGATGGTTTAGTAAAGGAAAATACTATCGTTTTTCCTGATTCGAATGCTCAAACCAAGAGAATATACTTCAAAGGAACTTTTTACTGGTGTGCAGTGGAACAAGAGAAGGTTTTAAAAGTTGCCTACACTGGTGATGATGAGCAAAATGAAACTGAATTAATGAATGCACACATCATTTCGTTTGATATAGGTGATGAAACATTTCATGTTACACATATTGGCTCATATGATGATTGTTTTTAAGTTGGTGGTGTGCTTGGATTGTGGAAAGAATCAATTGCTCTTTGTGTTCGTAGCTGGACTACCCTAGACATATGGGTGATGGATGACTTTGGTGGTGGTAAGGGTTCTTGGACAAAATACTTGGCGTTCGAGCCGCTAGTAAAGATCACATCTCAATTTGCATTATTTGGAAAAAGCGATGAGCAGTTTGTTTTGGTTGCCTGTGATTATTCTGTAGTAATCTTCTACGACATTTGTACCAACAAGTTTAACTATATTCCTCTGAATGGCGCGCTTCTGCATTGCACTCGAGTTGTTGAATATGTGAGTAGTAATGTAGTATAGTATCAGTCAAAGAAGGAAATAAGCTTGATATGGGAGCACAATGGGCATTTATGACACAATGGACTAGTCGTTTTCCAACAGTTCATAGACCTTGATGTTTTGGTTTTGTTACCCATCTATTGGATTCTAAGCGTATTTTAGTTCTTGCTGTATTTTGCATCTAGTTTATTTGAATTTTATTTTCTTGTACTGGTCCTTGGCTGGGTGCCGTCTCCCGAACAATATTGTAGTATCATTTTCTTCTACCGTTCTTTTTCTAAGGAACATAGTTTGACAATTTAGTTTCTGATTCTATCTCTTGTGACGAAGCGTAATGTAAAATTTGGTTGAAAGTTATGATTTATAAAATTGTTCTTTAGTCTTTTTGGATACTAACTATTCTCTAGCACATGCTTAGAGCAAACTAGCAAATTGATCCGCGCGATGCTGCGAGTTTGTTTTTTTTTTTTTTTTCCAAGTTTCATATGTAATAGACGAATACTCGCAATCTAAGAAACATCGGCGCTACTTAGAATATGATTTGTTTTGTTGTTAATAATAGATTAGCAACAAATGGGATCCAACACAAAATAAACTTTTTACATGATTTGTAGAAATTTACAAATACAAAACAAAATTGTTCTCTCTTAAAAAAAAAAAAAAAGATATAGCAGAACTGTAATTTCAGTCAGAAGTCGGGGCAAAATCGTCATTTCCTATCCCGAGTGAACATTGTTCTCTCTTAAAAAAAAGGGAATTAAAAGAATATGGCAAAATTGTAAATTCAGTCAGAAGTCGAGGGCAAAACCATCATTTCCTATCCCGAGTGAGCAGTTGTGAATAGTAAACTCAGCTTTAGTTATATGTATAATTATCAATCTCATGTGTGGAAGCTTCTCCCACCCATCTTTGTTGTGTATGACAAATTTTGATGATTAAGATTAATTAATTATTGATTTGAAAACTTTGCAGGGTAGCGATTAGGACTGGTCAGTGCCAATGAAGCGCACATGTTCTATCAATTCACATTTGGTAATTACCAAGACAAGTTCAATGTCTTTGGAAGCAAGCTTTTGAGGATCCCGAACGAAACCCTAACTTGTTTGAGAGCCTAAGAGCATCTCCAACAGCTTCCCTATAATTTCTCTATTATAGGGAAGCAAAGATTAAAATCTCCAAAAAAATTTCTGCTTCAACTCCAACAGATTCTCTATTTTACAGATTCCATAATTCTTCCCTAAAATTTTACAGATTGCTGTAAATATAGATAATTTTATTTTCTCTTTCATCACTATCTCTATTTTAGGGATAATTATAGGGAATCTATTGGAGCAAAACAACCAAATTTTTCCCTAAAATAGAGAAAAATCAAGATATGGAGAAGCTGTTGGAGTTGCTCTAACAAAACACCCTTTAGTAGACGTCATAGCCGCTTCCTCCACTTGGCCCACAAAACCTGACTCCACTTCAAACTAAATCAAACATACTCACTCCTGTGAGGCCTTCAAAATTATATTCAATTTTCGAATGAATTTTTGCCAATAAGAATTTGACATTGCGATTGAAGTTAAAGGAATCGATTTTGGATGTCATTGTGCAGTCGAGACATAAGAAATGACTGAATTTTTTTTCCAGTGTTCCAATTCTGCGAACCAAACGAGACATAAGAGTATTAACGATACTTTTTCTTTAACCTTACATTAATTTAATAGATATTTCGGCCTCCTTTGTGTGTTAATTGAAAAATAATTTAAAGCATAACTAACATGTTCTACTTTCCTTTTTCCTTTTCTTTGCACCAAAAGTTCTATCATATCTTAGGAGTCCTACTATGAATCTAAAATGGAACTCCATGAGAGGTTGGATTTACATCTATACGACAAGTCCACAGTTGCACAGCACATTTGCACTCTCAACTCGAATAGCGATGAACACCCATTTGTATAAATAGACTGCACGAAGACGCGGTTATATATATGTGACCAATTAACCCTACATTTGAAGCATGAACATTTGTAAAAGGGCTGACTCAAAGGCAAAACTAGACTTGGGGATCACCTCAATTGCCTCAACCACCGGAGTAATTAGTGATTGCAGTGCTAACTGCTAGTGTTTATGATGTGGAAGGGCGGCCAAATGGAGCTGCCCAAGTGCCCATAACACTATACTCCTCTCTAGGTAGAGATGACAGCTCAAGCCTCGAGTATTAACTATTGGGCGGTATGATAGGCATTTCACATATATTCATGGCCATGCCTACATTCATCAACTACTTCTATTAACTGATAGTTGACCCTAGAGTAGATGACTGTTTAAGCCTCCTTTTCAATTATCATGTCCATTTTCCATATTGTGAATCCACCCTAAACATGAAAAATTGGTTGTCGGTTGGACTCGTCACTGCTGTAGCCATCCCAAGCGATTGGGGTCATGTTGGTATTAGTTTTGGTATTAAATGCTCCCACCAATCTCAACCAGAACCCATTAATTGTTGGATAGCAATGGGAGCAGATCATGTTCTACACCACCTCTCTTTTCTTCTTCAAATTGGTTTGTTTCAGATTCAAAGCTCTCTAGCAAGTAATGGAAAACAAGCACCAAATAAATTAGTGGTTTTTTTTCTTTCCAAAACACAAAAAGATTCAAACGTGAGGAGGCGCATTTTGCATGGGATTGGTATAATATTGCCTCTCCTGACCTCTCTCAGTCAATTTCACGCAAACCCCATTTCTTCACTCACGTCTCTCATTCCACACCTTCCTTCTTAAACACAATCACAACCCAGAAAAATTCAGAGAATTTTGAGTACTAATGACGGAGAAGAGAAACCCAGCAGCAGAAAATGCTATGATGGAGATAGAGAGCAGCAAGGCCTCTGGAAATGGGATTGTGGCTGGTGGACTTAGTCCTCTGAGTGAGACTCTATGGAGGGAGAAGGCCAGTGTGGAAATAGTAGGGGATGTGTCGGCGAGGCTGACGTGGAAGGATCTGACGGTGATGGTGACTCTGAGCAACGGTGAGACTCAGACGGTTTTGGAGGGTTTAACTGGTTATGCAGAGCCTGGAAGCTTCACAGCTCTGATGGGCCCTTCTGGTTCCGGCAAATCAACCTTGCTTGATGCTCTCTCTAGCCGTTTGGCTTCCAATGCCTTCCTTTCTGGCTCTGTTTTACTCAATGGCCGCAGAAGAAAGCTCTCTTTCGGCACTGCTGTGAGTCCATCTCTGTTTCTCCTCTGTTTTATGCCTTGCATTTCCTCTGTTTTTGCTCTGTTCTTGATTCATGTGTGTCGTTTATGTGTTGTGGTGGAAATTGGTTTAGGCATATGTGACCCAAGATGACAATTTGATTGGGACTCTGACTGTAAGAGAGACGATATCGTACTCGGCTAGATTGAGGCTGCCGGATAAGATGGGGAGGTCGGAGAAGCGAGCACTGGTGGAGAGGACAATCATAGAAATGGGTCTGCAGGATTGCGCCGATACAGTTATTGGGAATTGGCATTTGCGTGGGATCAGTGGGGGAGAAAAGAGAAGGGTCAGCATTGCTGTGGAGATCTTGATGAGGCCTAGATTGCTCTTTCTTGATGAGCCAACCAGTGGACTAGATAGGTATATATTATATCATGTGCTCTTGTTTTTTAATTACTGGATAAAGTAATACTATTAGTATCTAGTACTTTGTCTATATGCTGTTCTTCAAAAAATTTATGCTTAAAATGTTTTGTCTATATGCTGTTCTTCGTAATTTATATGCTTAAAATATTTTGTAACTAGTATGCTCAGATTGTGAGTATGACTTCCATCTCTGCAAAAAGCTATGTGATTTTTTTTTTGTTATCATAAATTTAGAATTGGTTTCCAGTATATACTGCATTGTTCTGTTATAGGGTGAGTCTGCTAATGACCATTTGGGCTTTAATTCATCGCAGTGCTTCAGCATTTTTCGTAACACAGACACTACGTGCTCTATCACGAGATGGAAGGACTGTGATAGCTTCAATTCACCAGCCAAGCAGTGAAGTCTTTGAACTATTTGATCAACTGTACTTGCTTTCTGGTGGCAAAACAGTTTACTTTGGTCAGGCCTCTGAGGCATATGAGGTGAGTATCCTGATCAGTCTTTACGATCCATCACTAATTAATTTGGTTCATGAAATTATGATTAATTGTGAGGAGCTCTTAGTTACATATTCATTGCAACATGTTTGCAGTTCTTTTCACAAGCTGGTTTTCCCTGCCCTGCTTTGAGGAATCCATCTGATCATTTTCTTAGATGTGTAAACTCTGACTTTGATAAAGTAAAGGCCACACTGAAAGGGTCCATGAAACTCAGGGTACGTACATATAGAACTTTTTCCTTCTCATCTTTCTGTCATACGTAATTTTCACTTTTGATAAAACTCGATACTGGTATCTTATCTACTACCAGTTTGAGGCAAGCGATGATCCTGTGGAGAAGATTACCACCGCTGAAGCTATAAGAGTCCTTGTTGATTCCTATCGTAGCTCGCAATACTCTTATGCAGCTACAGAAAAAGTTGCAGAGATATCCAAAGTTGTAAGTGTTTATGTTAATAAAGTGGGATTTGTGTACTGATACTTGTTAGTTACTACAAAGATTTGACGATTTTGTCATATGCTGCAGAAAGGGACTGTTTTAGACTCTGGAGGAAGTCAGGCTAGTTTCCTAAGGCAGACCTTCACATTGACAAAGCGTTCATTTGTCAACATGTCAAGGGACTTTGGCTATTACTGGCTTAGGCTTGCCATTTACATTGTTGTTGTAGTTTGTATCGGAACCATCTATCTGAATATTGGAACTGGTTACGCTTCGATTCTGGTATGCTATTTGCTGAGTGCCTGAGTAATTAAAATCATATCTATATGTGGAATCTCAAATTCATTCAGGTTTGTCATTTTTGTGACTGCAGGCAAGGGGTTCATGTGCATCTTTTGTTTTTGGTTTTGTCACTTTCATGTCAATTGGCGGGTTTCCTTCATTTGTAGAGGATATGAAGGTATGTCTCTTTATTTGAGACCTAATGTCTACTTTGACGTCATGATAGTATACATAATTTCTGATCACCACGTTAATTTTACCAGGTTTTCCAAAGAGAGAGGTTGAATGGTCACTATGGTGTCACTGCCTTTGTCCTCAGCAACACATTCTCTGCAATGCCATTCCTGATACTGATTACCTTTCTGGCCGGAACTATCTGTTACTTCATGGTCGGTCTCCATCCAGGCTTCGAGCATTACTTCTTCTTTGTGGCGTGCCTCTATGCATGTGTCACTGTTGTTGAGAGCTTGATGATGGCGATAGCGAGCGTTATTCCTAACTTCCTCATGGGTATCATCATAGGGGCCGGAATTCAGGTCAATATCAGAAAAGAATTATCATTTTGGAGTATATTTGTTTTAAGCGTCGAACCATATTGATGAATGTTTGTGGTTTTCTTCATATTTCAGGGCATATTCATGCTAGTCTCCGGCTACTTCAGGCTACCAAATGACATCCCTAAGCCAGTCTGGCGTTACCCGATGTCATACATCAGCTTCCACTTCTGGGCTCTACAGGTAAAACAGCTGTCTTTTGTTGAATATCACTTGCTGATAAATTTGTCTCGAAGAATTGGAACTAAAACATGTTTGAATCTCAGGGTCAATATCAGAATGACTTGGCCGGCTTACTGTTTGACAACGAGACACCGGATCAAATTAAGATACCAGGTGACTACATCCTAGTAAATGTGTTCCAGATTGACACCAGCAGATCAAAATGGATAGACCTTGGTGTTATATTCAGCATGATTGTTGCCTACCGGATCATCTTTTTCGTCATGATCAAGTACAATGAGGATGTCTCACCTTGGATTCGAGGTTATATGGCGAGGAGAAGACTGCAACAGAAAAATGCCATCCAAAACACAAATATTGCCCCTGATGGTCTCACACAGTCCCCTTCTTTGAGGACCTATGCAACTGGTAAAAGATTGACGAGGTAGACAAGATCTTCTGGATACAATTCCACAAAGTTGAAACACTTGCAATATAAACAATGTAGCAAATGCTACAAGATAGAATTATGTACACATTTTAACACTGTTCTGTTATGTAATTTAGTATCCGTATGCTTTATTTCTAAATATGATGATGGATTTGCCAAAATTGTGATGGATGCATTAGGGACTGAGATCGTTTTCTCAATTGCATAAAATAAGCAATTCCGAAAACATTTACGGATTTACCGAGGAAAGAAACATAAAGATACTTCAATAAAAATTAAAAATATTTTAAAAAAAAAAAGAAGAAGAAAAGAAATGTACATTTACATTTTACAACTAGAAATTAATTCTTTACAATATATAAATGCGAACAAGGCGTGAATTTGGTCACTTTCTTTAATTTCTGTTACTATTGTTCTGTTCTGTCATTGTTGTGTGGGACTATATACAATTGTAAGTAAAACACATGGTGCCACTATTAATCATACCAAATTTTTGCTGCCTTCTCATGAAATATAACAGACTTACATAAATACTTGAGAAGATGTATAAAATTCACTTTCATTAAACACTGGTCTCAAATCTTCTTGGTTCATAAACTCTAAAGGAAAGGAAACAAGACGTCCCCTTATATGTTTCAATCTTTCCATTGGATCTGTTTCTTTAATCTCTCCATTCTCCCAGGATTCTAGCTTCTTAGGAGCTATTCCCAGATCAATTGTAGTGTGACCGAGCTTCTCTTTCCAAAAAGCGATGGATTCTCTGAGAGCAGCTCTGTAGTTGATGGAGATAATAGAACTTTTAGAGTGCATAGAGCAAAGAAACGAGAGTAGAGAACTTTGGTAGTATAGTATTGTACCTTGAGTTTATAGAGTCATTCGGAATACAAGAAAATACATCTTGGTAGATAATTGAATTTTCCTGCAGAATATTGGAGATACTATAATTAGGTAAGGGAGCATAGAAGAAAAGCAGAAAGCAAAATACGAAAAACATGAACTGGTTATAGATCTTGCAAGTTTCACCTTTGCAGTCGCTAGCCACAGATCTTTGTATGTTGAGTCTGACACAGGATCGCTGATTTGATTTATCTGAATGATTAAAAATAAAAGAGTGTTTACCTTCAAATGAGGAAGACATACATGAATAACAACTAAAAAAATTTAGGTAGCAAAACTTGAGTAACCATAGAATATCTATGATTTATCAAAGGTTACCAACCTCTCCTGCATGAAGACCCAGGTGTTCAGACCACAGGGAGCACCTAAGACTATAAGAAAACTTTCCGGCCTTCCAAGGCTGTCCGGCCATGGACGATTCAAGAAATTCTTTATCTTCTATAACTACACCAATCTAAAACAAATATAAGAAAAGTATATATAATCAATTGAAACATTTTGACAGGTTGTCCATTCATAAAAATCAATCTATGTGAAACGATCTCAAGTACACCGCACCATAGTGTTTCTTCTCCACAACATTTGTGATTACTTGTGGGGTCACAAATAAAGATCTATGAAATACATTAAACATGCTGAAAGCCAACTTACTTGAAGAAAAACACAACCCATACCTCAGAGTCTCTTGATCCAAGTAAACTTCTGTCATTAATATTTGATGATCCAATCAAAGCAACACGGTCATCTACAATCATCACTTTACTGTGTACATATACCTGCATAACAATTAGGATCCATGGTAAACCAAGTTAAAGTTCATGGCTCATATTGGAGTTTGTTTCATATTACCAAGATATGCAGAATGCGAAAAAGTACCTGACTTGTGGATAGAGGGCCATCTTCAAACAGTTTACCATATGTTCTCAGACCATAGAAAGAAATGTAGTCATGTGTCTTAGGACCGAGCAAAACTTTAAGTTTATGGAGTATTGAATACTTCTCCCAGCAAATGGTTCGATACTGCCAATGCATAATGGCTCTAACAGTTGCTGCACCATAATCATCCACGCCACCCTATTACGTGGAGCCCGCCCCATAAGTACATGAAAAGGAAATACTGTTAGAAAAATATTCAGAGAAAAATTGCATGCCTCTGAATAAAGAAAACAGACCAATAATGGCTACCTGAAAGCCAGGCAAGAGTGGCATGACAACAATAACCCTAAAACACTTTTGTTCTTTGTGTGCTAGAACAATACGCCTGTACAATACTTCCAGGATACGGTTCTGTATAATCTCATCCCCTGAAAGACCTGATATGAAAAATTGATTCTGGAAGCAACCAGCGATCAAGATAGCAAGATGATCAGATTAGAACTCGAAATCAGTACTCTGAACAGAACCTAGTCATATTTAAATCACGAGTATTTGTTTGATAATCATGCATGCTACTCCTATGGTCCTACATGAAAGTACATATCTCAAACTTACTTGACAATTTATCTTAGGACCACATCGCTATCCCCTAGCCCCATCCTTGTCTAAAACAGTAGTCTTAACTCTTAAATATGTATATCAAAATCTCCCGGAAAATGCATGATGATATCAAATTCCAGGCTAACACAACTGTCCAGATTTTCCCACATTCTAAAACTGACCCCTCTACTCTTTTTATTTATTAACTTTTTTAATAATTTAGCAAGTAATCATACAACATTGTTCTTTTATAAATGTATACAGTCACCTATTTTTCTTAGAAAGTTTTCAGCTTCTGGACAAAATGTACGAGCAGCCATAATCAGAAGTGTCATACTTTAAGAGAAGGGAGTTGACATATACAGTGAATTAAAGAACGATCCATTCATCAAGAAAGTGGTCTAACCTCAATATACACAAAGTGTTCTGCTTTCTCGATGAGAGAGCAATAAGCATTATGTATGCTTTCTTCAGTTTGGCTAGTTCCAGCAGACCACTGGCTCACACTTCTAATTACCTACACATCACACTTTAATTTGATAGACCAGAAAACAAAATGTACATAAAGTTTGATATTAAAGATTTAAAGGTTTCTTGTGGGATAATAAAGTAACAGAAAAACAGGAAGCCAGATGAAGAAATTTGAAGGTTTGAATAACACCACTCTAGCGTACGTAAGATATCATTACGGACCTAAAGAGCAACTTAACAAATCCTGATATCTTAGAACCCAAATTCAAAGTATTAAGAGGCATTATTGACCTGACATTTGCATGCAGTACGAGGACCTGTTTGTCCACAGTCATCAGCAGCAACAGCATGATCACTTTCCTCTGAACTTTCTGACCATTCATTTGAAGCTGTCAAGCCAGATTGGGCCACTGAGTTTATATTGGTTCCACTTTCAAGATCCATAGAATAAAGATCATCCATCAAACCATTCATCTGCATATCTGGGTCTAAAGCTTCGACTTTGGGCTTCCTGGAAGATAATGAAACACTACCAGATATCCCATTTGGCTGGTCAACAGGATAATGATGCATCTGCTGGGCACTTAACTTTTGATCTACACCAGGATGTTCCAAACCGTCAGCTTCTTGAGGCAAAAGCAACGGGATATTTTGCAAAGGTGTTAGAGAGGAAAATGAGTTCTCTCTCTGGATCCCATTCTGGGTCTCTTCCACTTTCCTTTTCTCAATGTCTATCTCTCTACTTCTTCCCATGTAATGAGGGATGACCATGTGGTGTTGAGGCATAAGCAGTGGAAGTGCTTGTTCATTTGGAGCTTTGTTTCTCTACAAAATGATTTATTAAGTTAACAAACTTACTATATTAACGAAAATATATGACCATGAGAACATCAGTAGCAGAAAATTTACCTTAGCATGGTTCCACCGCTGAACAAAGTGCCTGGCAATGTCACGACAAGGAGGTCCCCAGAGAGCACAGTGGACATCATGCCATGGCATACGCGGAACTTTTTCACGCTCCAATTCGTCTTTCATTACATCTTCCCAAGAATTTGGTTCAGATTCTCTATCCCAACCAAAAAAAGAAAAGAAAATTATTGCTTTGAAATGGTCATAGAAAAAAAAGAAGAAAAAAGAAGAAGAAGGAGTTCTCTATCCAAAAGTCGTCTGGATGAAATATTCTTTAATAAAACTCCAACAGATATAAATCCCCCTTGTTCTAGCCTTTTAGGAAGCTAAACTGACAATTTCTATGGCAAATTAGAGAAGCATAAAGAAATACCTTGGGTTATAATAGTCCTTCCCTGGCCATACAGAAGGAGGGCAGTCACCCACTTTGTGTTCAACCGTGTCATAACGGCCAAAGCACAAATCTAATCCTCCAATGTAGCAAATCTGATAATCAACAATGACAAGTTTTTCATGGTGTGACCTGTACATTTTCATTAATAATCTGTGGGTCATCATTGAGGAAGTAATAACATAAAACTTGCATGCTAAATTCAAGCTTGACATCAGTTCAAACTACGAAGAGGAATAGGTCAAGATAGTGCATACCATAAGTAAATTCCTGTGGGAAAACGGTCGGGGTAGCGCATTACTCTCACATTCTCATGAATACTTGAAAGCTTTTTCTTACTGTATAAGCTGTTGATCTTTAAAGCAAGAGAAACCTCCTTGTAGAGAAGAATGTAAATCTGCAGATCAACAGCATTGTCAAACTCACTGTGCTCATTCCCATGAAGAATAGATTTCATATCCAGAATGTGAAATAAAATTTGTGTTTTTACTTTTTACCTGAACCCCTTGCTTAGCTTTTGCTTCTAGTAAAGCATCAAGCCTAGAAGAAGAGTTGCTACTGAAAGGACGTCTTAGATACAGTTCTGGGCAAAGCCACCAGCCAGTAATGAATATCTGGAAGCATGTATGAATTTAATGTTTGTAATGTTTGAGACCTATAATCAGTAAAAATATCCATTAACTAGTGAAAACAGGGCAAGAAAAAAACCTCTGATTTTGCACCCTCAATAGAGGAAGCAATAGCTTCAAATGCTGCTTCACCATCTATAAACCACTGAGCTTGACTCCCATCATCAGTTAAACCCCTGGGAGGAGCAAAGGAACCGAAGCGATGAGGATGGCACCAACCTTCATGAGGCCTTAGGCCAGCATCATTAATTGCAGTAACCCAATCTTTAACTTTAGCATTGCTAGTGGTTCTTATCCTTAAACTTTGATTTCCAGAAGCAACCTTTTGACAGTTACATATTGATGTGGTTGTTAGAAATTAATTGAAGAAAATTATATATTTGCTGCTTTAAATAGGAAAAAAACTGCATTTAGTGATCTCAAGTCTCAACACTTGTAAGGATGTAATTTAGCTGAATATTCTTAAAGCAACTTCTCTAATGGATTTCAAAACTGTCCTTTTATATAAGACATCCCTTAAGAGCAGCTAGATTCTCAAACCGTAACCAACCTAGATAAAAGTTAAGTAAAACACAGCTCACCCTAAATGTATAACGTAAAGGGTTTCGTTCCTTTATTTGACTTGCCAAATAATTTTCAGATCCTTTTCCATTTGAGGGTGGAAGAGCATTGAAAACGATAATGTCTAGAAGTTCAGTGTCAAAAGGATCATCCAGTAAGGCCAAGAACCCAGGTTTTAAAACAGCCCAGACCTGCAATTGGACAAAGAATAAATGAATACAAAATCCAAGTCACTACGAAGAAACAGAAAACTGAAGGCAAACATGGATTGTAAACAAGCAAATTTTACATTTCAGAACTTTTTAACAGTTTTGCATCTTTTTACATTGTTTATGAAAAGACTATTCATAGAAAGAGTTCATTGAAAAAACCTTTTGCCAATTGTTGCTACAATAACCCAGACAAAAGCCAGCACAAGATGCCACATCAGAATTAGCCCCTGAAAATTTTGGCAGATGCTTCACCATGACATAACCTTCTTTCGATTTTGGTCCATACTCTTGTAAGAAGGACAACTGTGAAACCTCCAAAAATTTGCAGACCTACAAATCCAAACCACTTCTTACAATAATGTAAAAATGAGTATCTAAGAATCACACCATCAATATAAAAAGGAGCATACCTCTCGACAATTCACTAGATCCATGTTTCCCAAAAAATGGTTCAAATAACCCTGCATTGCCACCTTTGCTAGGTCTGAGATGGACTGCTGCCCTCCTAGTGCTGGACGGATGATGGGCAAAGCGGCACGAGATGGAACATATCTGCAAAGAGATTAAGGTAATAAGGTCAAATTCGGTGCCAGCAGTAAAGAGAATGGGGCATATGAAGACAGAAATCACCTGTTTCTAACACTATCTTCATTATGTAAAGGAACAGTCCCATCATCTGGTTCATCATCATCTTCCACTACTGCCGTCTGATCTGCTATTCCTATGCTGTGGAGCCATTCTTTAACCTTTCAAATACAGTTCCAACAAGAGTTACACGAAAGATTATGCCATTTAAAAATAACAAAATCCTCTACTTATCAAAAAGTTATATCCTCAGTTCCTCACTTCAACTATTAGCACATTCCTAGTGCCATATGCAGGCATATGGTGCAGAATATGAATAGAAAAAGCCTAGAGGTTCGTAAATGTTACAAGAAATCAAGAATCATAAGGCAAACCTGCTCTTGTTTCTCATGGAACTCCTCAATTATTGCGCGTTTCTTCAATGCAAAATGTAGATAGAGAACTTGTGATGCTTTCTTCAGTAACCGCCACTTGAACTGCTAAAGCCGAATACATTCAGAACATAAGAATCTACTACTTGCATCGAGAGGAAAATGATGTCTACAAACCATAGTGAAACGATCACAAATTTTTCGGAAGACACTGCACGTGATCATCCCAAATCCTTAACAAACGTACACCGTTTCTACAGCATCCGGAAACTAATGTAACATATAAATGGTTAAGAACACAGTGTCGTAGAACATGTAGTCTAAATTCTACTCCATGCAATATTAGTACCCAGAACAGAACAAAACAAAACAAAAATCCCAGAAGGGCTACAACTCATTTCTCATCCACTTATAATAAACACAAAAATCCCAGGATCTCTAACAGCTGTTTATTAAAACTCAAACACCATGCTAGCTACGATAAATAACCAATTTTTTCACAAAAGCTTAAAAATTTAATCAAAAGAGAGAAGCATGCCTGTTTGTACTGAAACTCAATTGTGTAAGACAAGAGCATGGGGCTGATATCTCCGGTATCGGGGCGCGACACCGATACGATAGTGGCCACCGGCAACTCTTCAAAAATGGGCACCATCTCCCCGCATTGCCGGAACGAGTCGGAGTGTACGGCACCCTTGCCAATGAGCTTCTCCGACGACATCCTCTATCTCTTGCTTCAATTCAAAGACTCCCAATAATAAAGTAAACTCTTGCTCTTGCATATCCTTATAGACTTCTCTTGGAGTTTGGACAATCAGAGAGAGAAAGAGAGAGACAAAGTTTCGACTTTTGTTTTGGAAATTGAGAGAGAAGAAGCTTTGACAGAGAAATGAAGCGGTTTTTATAGTTTTAGTACCGGGAAAATGGGGAGTGGAGGGTGGCGGCTTTGGGTCACCTGTGGTGACATGGAGTTTTCGTGAAGTTTGGTTCTTACGGAAACACGTGTCGTTTTTAAGGTTCTTAACCTAGATGGGAGGGAGTTTTTGTTGGTACCTTTGACGGGTTGACTCGATTCATGTTTGATTCAAGTTGGCAGGATATCTGAACGATATCTACAATGACAATAACAACCCTGCAGACATGAATCCGTTCACAAATTCCTTGTCTATTGTGACTCTGTAAGTAATGTTCTCACAGTCACCTAGATTGTTTTTTTTACTACATACATACTTGATCAATCTGATTTATGTTCTACTCATACAATGTGAGAGTTCTTGGGCAGTTTTTTTTCTGTGATTTCGGGTGTATTTTTGTATAGTATAGTCAAATTCGAATCTCGTTTTTCTTTATCGGTACTTGAAAAGTTTAAATCAAAGTAAATACAAAAGTTAGTTCGAAACTTTGCCTCATTGAAATACTGTATCATATACTCTTACTTAGATGACACTTGATTCCGTACTCAGTCGTACTCAACTATTTTGGATTTAGATTCAAAAGTGAAAAGTAACAAGGCAAATAGAATGAATTTATTTACCTTATTTTTCTCCACCCTTGTAGTTGAATCCAACAGTAACTATGCACAACTGTGTACAAAATAATTGAATACCAAAACTGCAAAACATGACTCATGTATTTTATAAGCTTATAAGCATCATTCCTTTCAAAATGAATATGAAGGCATTTTGGTCAATTTGCATATGAGATATGACGTCATGAAAGGGTTAGTGAACTCACTATTTTGATTGGTTACGGCATATCCCCATAGTAGGATCACTGAAAAAGAATATTCATATTTTGTGCCTACCTCTAAGAATATGCTTGAAATGGGCGTATGATGGCCAAGCTATGTGACAATAATGCCCATGCATATGTGAGAGTATAATATAATTATAGCTAATTAATTAAATATAATTACTAGAATAGGGGATGAATGGTTCTAGTTGGGGATTCCATATTCCACCCGCTAAAGAGAATGATGCTACATGAAATTAAAAAACAACGTCATGTTCCTGTCGAGCATTTTGTCGTGCACGGCTAAATTATGCAGCTCATTGATCGTGATTTAAATCCTACATCAAATTGACAAATTGTGGCTTGGCTAACAATTGCGTAATGGTTTAACTTTGCTTGATATGGCCGACTTTGTGTAATGTTAGCTAAATTCTTGGAATTATGATAAACTTGGTAGAGAGATGTATGACCAGAATAGAGAACTTGATAGTCCTTCTTAATGACTTCATAACAAGTCCTGGAGTCTATTTTTTGTTTTTTGAATAAAGGTGTAATACCCCGAAAAATCCAAATTAAATTCTGTGGATTTTTAGAAATGATTTCACGATAGTGGAAGCGAGTATGAGGCTCGGAGGAATTGTGGAATTAGTTCGAACGATTAATTTTCGAAAAACGAACGTTATTTAGGGGGTCTCAAAAAGTGACTTTTTATACATTGGGAATTTGGGAAAACTTCCTTCATGAAAGTTGTAGAGGACATTAAACCGAGTGCGTGCATGTGTGGTACGTAAAAATCGGAGTTCGTATGCGAAAGTTATAAGCGAAATATGAAAGTTACTGTTTTTGGTAGATTGGTATAAATTTGAAATGTTACTGTAGCCAGGTAACTTTTCTTTCTTTTCTCTCTCCTTCCCCCGTGCTCTCTCAGTTTCTCTCTTCTGCAACTCTCTCTTTCTCTCTTCTGCAACCTCCTCTTTCACCCCCTCTAGACCACCAAATGGCGAGCTGCGAGCATCGATAGACTCGTCTCTTCCTCCTTATCACGCATGTGGGGGTTGTTTACGACGATTTGGCCGGAAATGTGGAGATCGAAGCCAACATTTTTACTGTAGCAAATTAGTCAACGCCGATTTCCGGCCACCTCCAGTCATAAACCCAGGTCCATTAGAAGCGCCTTAAGCCGCTCTTCATGCTCGCCAAGTCTCATAACCTAGATCGAAGCATGGAGGAAGAAAGCATAATTGGAAAATTTCACTGTACATCGGAGTGCTTAATTGTTCGGCTACTTCAAGGTATTTTCTGACTTTGTCACAGTTGAGAAAGTGATTGGAAATGTTGAGATGATGCTGTGGATGAAATTTGGTGGCCAGAGGAGGTGTTGGCCGCCACATGAACAGTGTTTGTCGCATGAATAGTGCGGTGTATGAGCAGTGATTATATTATGTTTTTTTTTAGCTAGTTAAATCCTATAATTTTTGTAGAGGTTGAATATGTCAATTTAGTTGGAATTGGAGAAGTTTTCAATTGATTATGAATTTCTGGGAATTAGGGTTTCGATTATCGATTTACGAGAATCCGACCGTCGGATATCTCTTGGTTCTGACTTGGAACCTTTAAGATAACGAATTGGTATTAGATGTAAGATTTGGGTGGAATTTGAGAAGTAATGGAGATAGGGATTTTCGGGTTTCGTTTAGGTTCGTATTTATTTTATCGGATTGTCGTTTACGGAAATATAATTGTGTACAGGGCAATGTTGCGAGCTACGGCTAGATGAAGGAACTCGTTTTCGTGGTCGCCAACCAGTATTATTTATATTTGGCTTTTAGAAGACGCAGCGGGAATTAGAGGTGAGTAAACCTCACGTGGTTCATATTACGAACCGAATAAATTTAATTACCTTATTTTGTCGTAATTGCGTGAAAATATTTATGGAATAAATATTTGTTTTAAAATCATATGGACTTGATCAACTACGGTCCATGGGTAAGTAAAATGATTTTTACGATACAAATGAATTTCTCGGTTTTATTGCATGTGAACTATAGTTGGTATTAGTGATTATCCCTGAGCGGATAATTACGTATATATATATTTACGTGATTATATGTGAATGGTGTGACATTGAAGAGTGTGGAAATTGGGATGATTAAATTATTATGAATTGACATGTGACTTACCATATTTATATGTGATGAACATGATTGATGAGTTCTTGTTAATATTCATGATTTACATTGGAGGATGTATAAAGTTAGAGAATGTAAGGTTCTGAGGATGAGGTGTCCGAAGTTCGACGGTTAAGGATAACCGGAGTGTTTGTGTGCTGAGGACGGGGATGTCCAAGGTGCGACGGTTTATTATTAACCGAAGTTGTGTGCTGAGGACGGGGATGTCCAAAGCGCGACGGTTTATTATTAACCGAAGTATATGGTGCTGAGGACGGGGATGTCCAAAGCGCGACGGTTATAGTGTTAACCGAAGTATTTTTGCCGTTGCTTGACCCTAGGCCAAGGTGTCAGAGGTAACGAGGCAGTTAGAGCTCTAACGTGTTATTGGGATGGACCAGAGTGGTGTTATGTGGGTTGGGTGTTTGCAGGACCAGTGTGGTGTATTGTGATTTGAGGATTGTGAAAATGTATTCCTTGTGGTTTTCCATGAGTGGTTTGATGTCTCTTTGCAGACGTAATACTGTTGAATTTTACTTGAATTGTAATTTAATAAATCAACAGTTCTTTCTTGTTTACTCATACGAGCTTTGCAAAAAGCTTACCGGGTTTTGTGTTGTTGCAATTCCCGGTACACTATTCACACGGTGTAGCGGGTAATCCTACAGGACAGGAGAATCAGGAAGGTGATCGAGCTGTGTAGAGTAGCTGCTTGTGATACTCTGATTTTATGTTGTGAGGTTCGTTATGCTCGTTTAGAGTTTTACAATTTTACTTTGTAAGAGGGAATTGTAATAATTAACTCGAAGTTTACCGATTTGGAAATTTTGTGTAAGTGGTGGAGTTGTTTCTGAGAAAAGAATTCAGAACGTTTATTTGTTTAAGTTGTTTAATTCATGTTTCGGATTTTGAATGTGTTATTCAAAATTTGGGGCGTGACAAAAGGAATGGTGCAGCTGTCCTCAAACCTTGATTAATGAAACTGTCGAATACAAGGGAGGGACATTAAGCCTAAACCCTTGATTACAATAAGCATCTAGAGAACGCTATGAAAAATTTTACGGTGAATACTGTAGCAGATTTTGCTGACTCTCTTGTTACTGAATGATCATTGGAGAGAGAGTTTCTTTTGATTCCCTCAATGCTTTTAGTTTCGACTTTTTTGGTTTAAGATGTAACAAGGGTTTCAACTTTCAAATTACTAAAAATAAATAAGCTATGAGAGAAAGACATTTAAGATTGGTAGTACTAATTTTGTTGTGGATTAAGTTTGGTGAGCTGGTCTATTTCTGAAAGTGGGAAGCTTTGACGAAAGGTTGGAGACAAGAAAGAAACGTTTATAGGAAAATGATACATCACCAAAAGCGTTATATTTCTTTTAGGCAAAGCTAGGAAAAAAAAAAAAAAGTTTAATAGTAACCGTATAAAAATTTACATTTGCTTTTACTTCACAGAACACCAAACACATGAATCATCCACTAACTTTCACAAAGATTGACTCGGAGCTTGAACCAATACTTCAAGCAAATCTCCAATTTGGACAAACCCCATGTCTGTTTAGAATTGTGAGAATACAAGGCATTCATGCTCATCCTATCAGATAATGAGATAATGCAATGGAATGTTAACATAAAAGATAATGAAAGCACTCATTCGGATATAAACATAACTGATTCATAAATTTTGCTTGAATCAATAAAGAAATTAGCAATGGCTTAAAACCTGTAAAACAAAAATTGTTTACTAGGATAGTAATGACAGTTAGCAATGTAGCATCAACTGATCCAGCACTATTCTTCATCTTGATGATCCGAGATGAGTTCTTCCAATTCATCGATGATCGCAGAATAACAGAACCAATATTGCTTCAGCGTCTGGACCATTCCATCTCGCTGAGACCTGAATGTGGCAACTGTATCAGCAACATCTAAAGCAGACATGTCCCCAGAAAGAATTCTCTTCATCGTATCATGAATTGTGCAGTATGTTCCAGTTCTCCCAATACCTGCACTACAGTGCACCACAATCGGGCCAGCCTCCGGTGGTGCCACTTGATATATCAATCCTTTCAATATTTCGCGAACAGCAACCGTGTCCGTGGGAACTCCATGGTCAGGCCATTCAGGATACTGAATATGCAAAACCGACACTGGTGGCTCCTCAGAGTTCTCCTTATGCTTGACCTCCAAAAGCCGCAACACTAATGGAGAATTAGTGTCACTACTTCTCATCCACTTAGTGACTATACACACATTCCCAAATTCTCTCTCGTCTTCTGCCTGAAAATAATCTCCACATGTATCCATGTCCAAGCAAGTAAGCATAATCACAACAGAGCAACGGTACTGGATCACCATCTCCCAGAAATCCTCATACGTATTCGGAAGTGGACCTTGTGTTGCAATAAACCGAGACGAACTTGTGGTGATGAAGCTGGCATTGATGTAGTCCCTTCCACTTTTGGATGAGTCCTTCAGAACAACCCTGTTTTGGTCATATGGCACAATATTATCGTAGCGGTTCTTCCTCCAATTGACACTGCTGAGAGCCACATTGCAAGTCTTCTCCTTCCTAGTTTCAGCTCTCCCCTTATTTATCTTACGAAACTCCTCTATAATCTGCCGAGGCTCGTCGAGCTTGTCTTGGAAGAATTTGAGAGCCTGGGAGCAATACTTGTACTGATCCCGGGTTAGGACTACTCTCCGCCGAGAATCGGCCAAGAATTCCGAGAATAGGTGGGATTTTTCTGAGGGGCAGCAATCCAGTTTTTGAGATTTTTGTCTTCTCACATCAACAACGTCATGATCATCCTTTCTCCTCTTGCTTCTCTTAGTCCTCTTGATCTTTGGCATCTCTAGATAGTCTTGATTTCTTGTATCGAAAATTAAGAGAAACAGACCCTAAACCCTAAACCCAGGTCAGTAAAGGACTAAAGGTAGGGGTTTTAGTTTCTAGTGAACAAGTATAAGCTTGATTAATCTAGGAAAAGCGAAACACGAACCGAAAATTTACCTCTCTAAAACCTTCAGAGATGGGTAATGTTGATTGAGGTTTTGAACCCGACTCTAGGGTTTGGCGAGGTTTTGGATTTGGGGCAGAAAGAGAGCAGGGGATTTTGATTTGGACGGAACCCCAACTCGAATTTGGGGATTGTGTTCGGGTTGGAATAGCGGGGAATTTTATATAGGGAGACAATAGACTGGAGATTAATAGATGGACTGTCCGACTGTAGTGTTGGCCTTGTTTACATGTGATGTTGGCCCACTTTTTGGGCCTTGGCTAAAGACGTCCATATATATATATATATATATATATATATACTATTATTAAGAGGAGAGAGATTGCTCTTCAAAACTGAAAAATTTGATGAATATAACCCTCTAATATTAAAAAACTTTAGAAATTGAAATAACCAACAGGGACAATAATGTCAATTTAAAAAAAAAATTAAATTCTTTAAAATAAAATAAATAATAGTTATTATTGTAGAAAACTGCTTTGATTAAGAAACTACCCACTTCCTTTGATAAAAAAAAAAAAACACCCACACACATAGAGTGTGGGCACATGCTAGTATATATATATATATCATGCAAGCAATGCTGAGATATATATGTTTTCCCAACTTTTCCACAATCAAGGAACTTTCTCCAAATATTCTCAAAAAAAAAAAAAGGAACTTTCTCCAAAAAAAATAGAAATTGACCGAGATCATCATCTGTGGATTTAGCACGATTTTTTTTTTGTTGAATCTTAAATGTTCTTATTTTGTTCCAAAAATATATCCACTCTTAAATCATGATTTTTACCAAATTCTACAATTGATGAAACTCAAAATTGTCAAATTCTGAATACTGAAAAACTTGTAAAATATAATCGGGTATTGTTCTATTTTTTTCTTTTGTTTTTTGTTTGTTTGTTAAAGAAACGAGAACAGTGGTATAAATCTGTGATCTTACACTCATCCATGATAGCGTTCCCTTTCCGATCAGAATGTCAGAACCAATGATTCGCATAAGAGCTATTGAGCCTATTTGAAAAATCATCATTAATGGAGACACAATTCATTGCTTCAGAGCCTCCAAACAAGCTATTATTTGAATACTTTTATAAACTTTGCTGTGATTAAAATGCTAAGAAATTGTTTCAGAACTCTTATTAAGGCCATCTCCAACCCAAAGGGCTAAAAATGGCCCTGGGGCTAAATTTTAGCCCTAAATTCTGTACTATTCATTGATCTGACATCAACCGTCTCCAACTCGTCAAGGCTAAATTATAGCCCTAAAATATATTTTAACATTTTGGATTGGTTATATATATATATATGTGCTTATTTTTTAAAGTCAATTGACTTATAGTAATTGAAATAAATTATATGATAAAAAATATTTTTTCGGTTGTATTTTTTTTTTTAAAGATAATTAAAAATATCTTTAGCTAATGTTGAAATGAAATAAAACTGCAATAGAATTTTTAATATTTATTTTATTCATGACATAAGCATTTAAAAGTTACACAACAAAGTAAGACAAGGAAAAATTATTAATAAAAGATAAAAGTTACAAGCAAAATTTATTCATAATAAATAAAAGTTACAAGCAAAATTTATTCATAATAAATAAAAGTTACAAGGAATTTTTAATAGATTATAACAATTTATTTGGGCAACATTAATTACTCATCCGAGTCATTGAATGACATTTCCGGGCGGTACTCATTTGACGTCGAACCGGATGACGGAAACAACTCACGGCGCCGAATTTTCTCCATTATCTCCCTTTTCTTTCCGTCATAATACTCTTTACTCAAAGGCTATTATTTTTTTCAAACCAACGGCAAAAAAAAAAAAAAAAAAAAGCAACGGCTAGCTGACGTCAGCAACTAGCCGTCGCTGACGTCATGCATATGTCACACAGCACTACACGGGTGGGCCTCCCATTTCTGATCCATTTGGCCCTAAGGGCTAAAGTGCTATCCTAAAGGCTATATTTAGCCCTTGGGTTGGCCTTTTGGCCCTCAAAAATGGCACTTTACCCCTTAGCCTCATGGGTTGGAGAAAGAAAGGGCTATTTTTTGGCCCTTTGGCACTTTGGCCTCTTGGGTTGGAGAAGGCCTAAGTTCTCAGTCTAGACTTTGTTTAAGGTTTCGTTGGAAGATGAGAGTTTTTGGGTGAGAGAAGGTGGTTTTTGTTTTTTTTTTTTTTGGTTTTCTGGAGGTGTAATGAGTGAATTAGAGGTATAATAAGTAATTTATTTTTTCTGTATATGAGTTATTCATAAGGTTTATTTTTGAAATTCAAAAGAAAGTCTAATGAGCAAAGATTTGTATTTAAAAGCGAAAAGGAGGTGTATAGAGTATGAGAGGTCAGATGAGCAAATTTAAAGGTCCCAATAGAAACTCTCATTCTCTATGAAAAAAAACCCATCAAAGAACTAACAGTACCTATCAACATTGTAAAGTGACTGCCCCCTTCGCCAAAGATTGGATAACAACCATTAACCAACAATCAATATCCCAAACTCACCACAAACAAATATCCCATAACTAAATTGATTCTCATGCCTTTTGGCGAGGATCAAGCTCAAATGCCTCGTCAAATTCTGCTACATGCCCTGCAACATCACCCTTGACAATAACAAAGCTTTTAACTTTCAATTCCAAAACAAAGTTATGAACTTTAGTTTACAACACTGACTTCAATCCAAGAATGCACAAAGACACAAAACCTTATGAAATGTAGTGCAATTAACTATGATGTAGCTTGGAGAATCAGTTGAAGCATGTTTGCATTTCAATCGACAGACTCTTCACTCGAACAATGAAACAACTCTAGCTTAAACCTACTACTCCAGATTTTGTATTAGGAATACTAAAATACAACATGCGGCGTATCGCCAAGCATAAAACAACACTCTTTCTGTACGGGTACATCGGAAACAGAGCTTCCTACTTGAAGCAGTTCAGACTCGGCCATGCCGAGATGCGCCCTCAAACAGAGCTTCTTTATGCTAGTGTATTATATTTGACAAGTAACCATCATCTACCGCACTAAATCAATCAGCAAGCACGGACCCCCGTCCGCCCGATCACCTTCTCTACTAACCCTGAGCTAAGCAGTAATAGACATTTCTCTTTGTTCGTTGGATAAGATCATGACTCGATGTAAGTCCACTAGATTCACTCTTTATCCGCCAAATTTCGCTACATATGTGGAATCAGTGCTCTGGATTAATCTGCGAGATTTATAATTTAGGTTCGATTTGAAACATGTTCCTAAAGAAAATCTTAGAGAAGGGAGGAGAAGGCAGACACTATCTCTCGAGAGTTCTCTCTTCTTCTCTACTCGTGTTGTCGCCTTTGCGACACATATGTCGGGCCACTGGTCGATTTAGGTGCCCATAGTTTTTGTCGAAGTGGTGATCTGATTTTGATGTGGTTCTTCTACGCAATCACCCATGACAGAGGTTTCAGTAATGTTACGCTCATCCATGATAATGTTCCATTTCCAATCAGAATGTCAGAACCAATGATTCGCATAAGAGCTATTGAACCTATTTGAAAAATCGTCATTAATGGAGACAATTGATTGCTTCAGAGCCTCCAAACAAGGTATTATTTGAATACTTGTATGAACTTTGCTGTTGATTAAAATGCTAAGAAATTGTTTCAGAACTCTTATTAAAGTTCTTAGTCTAGATCTTTAAGGTTTGGTCGATGGATGAGAGTTTTTGGGTGGGAGAAGTTCTTTTTTTTTTTTTTTTTTTTTTGTATTCTGGATGTGTAGTGAGTGATTAGAGGTATAGTGAGTAATTTATTGTTCCGTACGATCAGCAAGGGAACTAGACTTATAATAGTGTAATGTTTATGAAGCAAGGATATAAAGTTGTCTTTCATCAGGTTTGTTCTGCAAATATTGCTGAAAGCTTGATAGTCAGCAATCACACATACAAAAACTTGGTTTCGGCCAGTAATCTCCCAGCATTTGCTCATCATCGAAAGTTTCAAAGTTTCAAACCAGGGTTTAATAACTGTACTGACTAAAAAATTTGCAAATCTTCATTTTGTTAGAAGATTAATTTTGTATCCTTGAAGTGTCTTATTGAGGAAAATGTTCTGAAGTTTCTTAAACGGTTCTGCACCTTGTATAGTAAAAGAATATATATATATACACACACACACACACACACACGAGTACATAAACAACGTTGAGCGATTCCAATCAAAATCCTGTAGAAATTTAAAAATGATCTAAAAGCATGAGTTTTTCAACATGAAAACATGAAGCAGGAGGTTTGCAGTCAATTATTGGACTCAACATTGTGAACCACACGTCCACACAACTAGCTCAGACAAGAAATTGTTTATCTCGCCATAAGTTTTATGAATGACCAGTCGTTGATCTCGGTCAACCTGCATACATTTACTGTGTAGGTTGTCCGAGATCAATGACCGGTTATTCATAAAGCCTATGGCGTCATGGTAATGTTGCATTTTAACCAAAAACTAATTGTCAAGAACTCCGCAGATTGGCATGCCTTTGGGCAAGAAATTCTCATAGTCAACATACATGTGTTCTTGATCGCTTTCACCACCCACCGTCTAAACTAGGAGCTTTTTAATGGCCTTGCTCAACCAATTCAGGACGCCGAGTCGCCTTCTACAAGTTGGCCAGAGTTTTTATGGCCCCCAAGATGAAGACTCGATCGGTGTTTCGAACTGGTTAAGCATGGCCATCTGAAATTAGAGTTCAGTCGGATAGGATCATACCAAGAGGCAGTGAGGGCGATCAAGGACAACACGTGCGAGTTGATGAAGAGGCTGAGGGGATGATTCTTCAACTGACACTACTAGAAATATGGCTACTAGCCACCCCCCTTTTGGATACACTTTGTTAGCCGTGTCATTTGATATAGCAAATGACACCCTTTTGTATTTGTGGTATTATTTGTTTTATGAGTACTGATAACTGTGACAAAATAAAAAAGCATAATCGACAAAATGCTTTACAAAAAATACAAATTTGGATAAACACAAATATCCGTATTCATTGCTAAATAAAGAGCTAAATTAATGTATTATTATTTAATATTCAGATAAACATTTTATATACATACGGTTAAGGGTGTGAAGTAATGTTAACAAACCACTCTTTTACATTTAATTTATTCAAATTTACAAATTAATCATCCCTTGTTTGCAACAGTATTGGAAATACGCCAAAATATATTATTTTTTAACATTTTTTCTATTTATTAGAGCTTTTCCTATTAATAATTAATTTATCCAAATTTACAAGCTAATCATTCCTTGTTTGCAGCAGTATTGGAAATACGCCAACAATAATATTTTCTATTTAAAATTTTATTAAAGCTTTTCCTATTATTAATTTAATACACATACTTGGAAATTAACTACACATATATATAGGTACTCAATGCACTACCATTTTTTGCACACTAGTATCCGTATTCATAGTTCATTAGCCATGGATTTATGTATGAAGGCATAGCAAAATCTAGTTGACTTTTTGTGCCGTTTTAAGACAATAAATTTACATTTATATATGTTCCATATATAAGAATTAAACATATCCAATATGAAACCGTAGTTGATGTTGATGTTGATAAGAATTAATAAGAATTAAACACGGAAACCGTAGTTGATGTTGATTAACACATAAAACAGTATCGAATATGATTTCTATTTACGTATGAAAAGGATTTCAATATCCAACGTGTTAAGGAGTTCTTTTATCATTCTTCTATTTGCAGAACTAATATTTAAGCAACTAAAAAGAAGTATTTTCACTATTCAGAATACAATTGAGTTGAAAAGAAGAACTCCCATCAGCAGGTATTTTTTCTAGTATCGATCGTCTTCAAGTTTTTACTATTCTATATATATATATATCCCCTGATACTTAATTTTTTTGTTGAACAGTATGGACAAGGAATGGATATTTTCAGATAAAAACAGTGACGAATACAATACTGGGTTGCGTGCATTCATCAATCATGCCTTACAACATGCTTCTTTTAAGGGTCAAATCAAGTGCCCATGTAGTAAATGTCATAATACCTACTACAAATCTCCTGCAGTTGTTGAAGAGCATCTCTTTATGGATGGCATGGATCCGAAATATGTGAACAATCCTTGGACCGAGCACGGTGAACGCTTACCAGTTGCAGTTGATCCTAATTTGCCAGGATCTTCAGAACCTCAACCAGATTTTAATCCATCAGGACCGTCATCATCTCAGGCAAATTTTGATGTGCAAGATATGTTGCATGATATATTTGGCGTGTATGAAGAAGAAGATAATTGGGAAGCACCAGGGCCTACTGAAGGTCCATCCATGCCCCATGGCCCTAGCCCCGATGTAGAAAGATTCTACCGGCTTATAGATGATGCTGATACTGAATTATACCCGGGTGCAGGGAAGAAGATGTTTGATTTCTTGATAAAGTTGTATCAGTTAAAAGCATTGCATAGTTGGAGTGATGTGTCGTTCACAAAGTTGCTTGAATTGTTAAAAGCCTATTTGCCTCCGGGGGAAACTCTTCCTGCTTCGTTTTATTTGACAAAAAAAATTTATTAAAGATCTCGGGCTGACATACCAAAAGATCGATGCATGTCCTAATGATTGTATGTTATATCGAAAAGATCATGCTTCAGACACAGTTTGTCATGTGTGTGGAACTAGTAGGTATAAAAAGGACACATCTGCTGACGCGACATCCAGTAAGAAGACAGCTGCTAAGATTCTGCGTTACTTTCCATTAGGGCCAAGACTTCAAAGGCTGTATATGTCTCGCCACACCTCAGAATTTATGGTTTGGCATTCCGAAAAGAGACCACGAGATGGGGTCCTCCGCCATCCAGCTGATTCTCTTGCTTGGGCAGAATTAGACAAAATTGACTATGATTTTGGCTCAGAGGGTCGAAATGTTCGTTTGGGTCTAGCCAGTGATGGATTCAACCCTTTTGGTATGATGAGCTTGTCCCATAGTACCTGGCCTGTTATAGTTACTGTTTACAATCTTCCTCCTTGGTTATGCATGAAAAGACCGTACATGATGTTATCTCTGCTTATACCAGGCCCTAAAAGTCCTGGAGTTGACATAGATGTGTACCTGCAACCGTTGGTAGACGAATTGAAAGAGTTATGGACAGAAGGAATTCCTACATATGACGCATATAAGAAAGAGATTTTTCAGATGAGGGCTGCATTATTGTGGACTATAAATGATTTTCCTGCATATGCCATGTTGTCTGGATATAGCACAAAGGGGTCAAAAGCTTGCTCGACTTGTGGTGAGGAGACTGATTATTTGACGTTGCATCATGGAAAGAAAGAAATCTACATGGGGCATCGAAAGTGGCTTCCGAATGACCATATTTTTCGTACATGGCGCAGTAACTTCAATGGATCAACTGAATATCGTAGACCACCCAAACCAATGACTGGGTTAGATTGCTTGGAGGCAACTAATACATTGACATTCCAACTTGGAAAGGGAAAGGAAAACGGGTCCACTCGTAAAAGAAAACGAGTTCAAAATAATGATAACACAGAGTACACAGGGCCGTGGAGGAAGCAAAGTGTTTTCTTTCAGCTGCCTTATTGGAAGAACTTATTACTGCGTCATAATTTAGATGTCATGCATGTTGAGAAGAATGTTACAGATAGTGTCATTGGGACTTTATTAGGAATTGATGGGAAAAACAAAGACAGCTTAAAGGCCCGCCTTGACATGGTTCTAATAGGTATTAAGCATTCACTACATCCTCAGCCACGTGGTGGCCGAACATGGTTGCCTCCAGCGAAATACACCTTATCCAATGATGAGAAGACATTAATATGCAAAATATTTGAATCGGTTCGGGTTTCTGATGGATTTTCATCAAATATTCGTAGATGTGTAAGAATCGCTGAAAGAAAATTAGTTGGTCTTAAAAGTCATGATTGTCACATAATCATGCAATATCTACTTCCAGTGGCTATTCGTCATGCTCTACAACCAGACATAGCTAAGGTGTTATTGGAGCTCAGTGCATTTTTCAGGCAATTATGCACTAAAGTTGGTACAGTAGACCATTTTCGTGATTTGTCCAATCGGATTGCTGAAACACTTTGCAAATTAGAGATGTTAATGCCACCATCTTTTTTTGACATCATGGTACACCTTCTGATACACTTGGCAGATGAAGCAGCAATTGCAGGGCCTGTACAATTTCGATGGATGTACCCAATTGAAAGGTATGTCTGATATTTTATTTAAATTAATTAATTAAACGTTTATCTATTATTATTGTCGATTTTTTTTTGTTTAATAATTATTGTCGTTGTTGTCTACTTACATGATTGTACAATCATTCGTTTGTACAAGTAGTTATATAAGAGGAAAAGGAATTAAACAATGACTCCTAATCTTGTCTTCATTCGTTTGTACAAGTAGTTACATAAGAGGAAAAGGAATTAAACAATGACTCCTAATCTTATACAGGGAAAAACTCCTTCTCCTTTTATATAACTAATTTATATATAAAATAATTAAACAATGACTACGTACACCATTAATATTGTCTGTGCTTGTTAATCAAAGAAAATCATTTCATGATTACATCATTAATTATATTTTTGAAGATTTTTGTTAGACTATCTTTAAAGTTATATTCATTATATGGTATAGTTAACCACGACTCATGTTGATATTATCAATGGAAATTTTTTGAGCCAGGTACCTACATGACTTAAAAAAATATGTACGCAATCGGAGTCAGCCTGAGGGAAGCATTGCAGAGGGTTACATAATTGAGGAATGTCTATCATTTTGTACTATGTATTTGTCAGATGGGGTCGAGTCAAAGAGAACGAGGATTGGTCGTAATGCTGATGACCCGGATATTGTTCCTCATGTAGGGTTACCATTATTTTTTAAAAGGGGACGGTCAATAGAATCTGGACATGAGTTTAGACTCCCTGATGCTGAATGGATACGTCTGCACACACACGTGTTAATCAATTGCCCTCAGATCAAGCAACATCTACAGTAAGTCATTTTTTCATTCTTGTGATGATGTCACTAATAAATTTCTTTCATATATCACTAATCGACGACGTATGTTTGAAATTGTTAGGGATCATGTAGCAAAGACTCAACGAACTAGGCATAGACGTACATCTTTGATGGAGGCCGAAAAACAAGCGAACGAGTCATTTTGGAAATATTTTCAAGACTTGGTAGGATTTTGTCCAATTAATATATCTCTTTTTATCACTTATTTCATGTCTGACATATAAACCATCATATGTCAATGGTACAGATAGAGGAAAAAGTACAACGAAAAGAAGATGTCGATCCAGACATTCGAGCTTTAGCTATAGGACCAAGTAAAGATGCAAGGCGATTTAACAAGTACATCATGAATGGTTTTCGCTTTTTTGTCAAATCTATTGACGCAAAATCAAAGACTCAAAACTGTGGTGTTTTTGTTAAAGCTGAGGTCAGTAGCTATGCTAGAGCAGGAGATCACAGACCAAGGGACGGTGTAAAAGACTACTATGGTGTACTGACAGACATTATTGAGCTAGACTACCACCATGGTCGAAAAGTCTTATTATTTGATTGTGATTGGGCAGATAATAGAGTCCGCAATAGAGCTGTTAAAATGGATGAATATGGCTTCATTTTGGTAAACTTTGATCATCTACTTCCTAAGCCAGACACTCTCATTCTTGCTTCACAAGCCGTGCAATTTTTCTATATTCAAGACCCAACTCAACCGGCTTGGCACACGGTGATTCGAACCCGACCCAGAGATTTGTTTGATATGGGCACAGACATAGAACCCGAGCCGTATGACGCCCAAAATTTGGTTAATAACGATGACGGAATAACAAGAACAGATGTTGATGGTGTTTTAGTGGATGGGGTGATCGAATAAATTCGAAATCATTGTTTTATTTTATATTCATAAATTTTTTGTTTTTCTTTTTGCTTGTATTAGCTGAACCACACATTAATATTTTGTTTATTTTCTTTTGGTTATAATATTTTGTTTAATTTCTTACGGTGGCCTAATTTCTTACGGTGCCCTAGTTTTTTGCTTATATTAGTTTGTTAATTGTCATCCTATACTATGATTCTATCCAATAAATTTTATTCTCAATTAAAAAAAAAAACTCTTTACGGTGGCTTTAGAATAAAAATTCTATTTTATTTAATCATCCAATGACTTTATATATATAATCATATTAATTCCAGATTGAATTATCCATAGTATCGATCAGCATGTGAACTGGAGTAGTCCTTATCAACTTCTGTTTCTTCTATTTCCCGCTTGTACGCCCAAAATGAAAAAAAAGAAAAAACAAGAACACGAAGGAGAGTGGGAATACAAGGAATTTAGGCGGGACGATTGGCGCCTGATAAGAGCCCCAATCCCTCAAACCTCGCTAATCGATTAGATTAAAAGGGCGTTCTTCTCTTCACTGACCAAGGAAGCAGCGGGAAGTAGAGGTTTGGCTACTGCTCTTCTCTTAAACCCGAATTTGTTCATGTTCCCTCTCGTGCACTTGTCTTCCTTTTTTGACTGATTTTGGGTATGTCTTGCGCTTAATCGCTTATGATCAATCTTTGTTTGTTTTGCAGGGTTTGCGGAATCGACACGGCTGGGTTTTTAGGAAGCGGGTTCATGTGCTTTTAGGTAGTATTTTTTACTTCCAAGTGCCAATTTTGGTCTTATCGTGCTTGGGAATAACGTCTTTGGGTCCTCTACATGTGGGTTGTTCTTGCTTGGTTTTTTCTTCTTGCTATTCTTAGCATTTACGGGTTTTCATGAAAATGCATGTGCTTGTTTTGTATGAGATAGTTTTCTATGTTGTTTGAGACTATTTTTTGGGGTTATGTTCTTGTACTGAGATTTTCAATTCCATTTTTAGACTTGGAAATCTTGGTAGGAGCTATAGTGTTCTTAAGCAATTTATTCTGTTGTCTTTGCAGGCATCGAATTAAAAGACAAAATCACCTACTTAGCAGGTATGAACCTTGCTTTGATCTTTGTAAAGGTATTTTTTCATGCCAGAGATTTGAAAGCATCTTTTAATACAAATAAGTTGTACAGTATAAGGAGTTAATTTGCGTGTTTGAGGGGGAAAAGTCAGTAACTTATGATTAAATAGTATGCTTGATTTCAGCATATCAAATTGTTCGGTTTATGGTTTAGTAGTTTATGTACTCTGATAATATCTAAATTCGAATGAATTAGTGCCAAAGCAATATGCTTTGTTCTAGCTAGAAGTAATTTATGGTTCGATTCTGATTTGTTCAATTCTTTAACGTCTTGCAACTTAACTATATTACTATTTTCATGGTATATGTTTCTGCTATGACATAAATAGCAAGGTTATGCGTCCCCATTACTCTCGTTGTCCCATCACTCTCAGATTTGATGATTTGGGGTTCTGTTCTTGATAGGAGTTATAGTGTTCTTAATCAATTTATTCTCTCGTCTTTTCAGTTCATTCCTTGATATTTATTCTAATGCAAGATTAAATGTCAGGATGAGTTACTTTATTGATAGTGGAGGTGACCACGAAGAAAACACTGGGTATGACGACGAAAATATTGGGTATGACGATAGTGAGACACAAGATATCGGCGGTATGTTTCAACAGCAAGCAATGTCTCCCAACAATGACAATGGTTTATCAGAGACCCCTACGATAACAAAGAGACAAAGAGGCCCAAACCAAAAAAATTGGGCATTGGAGGGACCAGAAAAATTGTTGTGGAACCGCTTTGGGCTTCCTAAGGGTCCGCGGAAAAAGGTAGCAAGATTTTCCAGATATTTGGGCATTTTAGCAAAAGATTGTTCATTATTTCCAATTAGCGAACCTGATTTTCGCAAGTTCAACAAAAGTGACAACTATGAAAGGGCTTGGAATCGCGTAAAGGTAAATATAAAATGTTTCAAATTTTCTCATTCCATTGCTCGCATGTGCATTATTATGTTTTAGTTCTCCTTATATTGTCATGATGTTTGAGAAATTATTGTTAACAATTTTTGTAGGAAACTCTTGACTTGACACACCCACGAGTTGCTTGTTTGGAAAGTAAAATCAGGGAAAAGGTCAGGAGTAAGTTGAATGAACGCTGGAAGCATTGGAAGTCTGAGTTGAGCCAGAAATGGTATAAACCATTCAAGAATAGTCCCCTTAGGTTTCGCAAACCTGATGATGATCGTGTTGATGAGGACCAATGGAAAGTGTTTGTTGCAAACAACGACAAGAAGAAGCATCAGGTAATGAAAATATTGCTTTTCTTATTACCTTATTTAATTGCTTTATTCCTAATTAATGATTTTCATTTATGGATCACACAGAGGATGGTGACCATCAACAAGAGGAACCGGTCTCAAAAGAGAATGAATCAGTCAACAGGGACACGAACCTATGCTAGTGTGGCTCATGAATATGTAAGTTAGCCTATACTTTTACTCATTTTCCATTTTATTGACTACAAATTTTGATGTGTTATCTTTATATAATAAGTACCACCTTTGAATTGCACAGGAACTTCTACATGGTAAAGAGCCAGATAGATGGGAGTTGTTCAAATTAACACACCGAAAGGCAGGAACTCAAGAGCCAATTGATGCAGCAAGTGCAAAAGCAATTGTAAGCGCTATATGAAATATTAATGTTTATTTAACAAATACGAGACTAGTGTGATTCTTGAATTTATAATATAATATTTACATTTTGTAGGCGGATTTTGAAGAAGCCGAACAAAAGAGGCTAAGCATGAATGTTGACATCACTGCTCCAGAAATCCGTGAAGAGATGTATGCTGAGGTTCTTGGTAAGGAGAAGGGAAACCGAGTAAGGGGTCTTGGAGCTGGGGTCACTTGGGATGAAGTTCCTGGAATTCATGTGGAAGAGCGAGGTGTTTCAAAGGAAGTGCAACTCTTGCGAGAGCGATTAGAAGCACAAACCAAAGAGGCACAAGAGAGGGAAGCACGTCTGATGGATGAATTACAAAGGAAAATGGCCGAACAAACAAAAAAAATGGAAGAAATGTTTGAAGTAAGGTGTGTAGGCATGGCGGTCCAAAAAATGGGAGAGTTGTTTAAACAGTGTGGAATATCGGTGGATTCACAAGAAGATATGGAGCAAACAATGTCTCAATTTGCTCAGACCATTTCTCAAAGGCCGTCAAATGTGATTTTTTCCCCAAATGATGATGTTTACCGCCCCACATTGCCATTTGAATGTTCTGATATGCAGACGGATTGAAGACATTGCTTGAAGATTGTGGTCGCTCGTTCAACTCTATCGAAATTAGTTTGATATTACAATAAAGATTTTCGTATTAGTATTTCCATTTTCTAGTCATTTGAGATTTCGGACTAATTTTAACTCTTGTCTTTTGTTGGTTTAAAGTTTAAACTTTGTAGATTTTATTATAAATATATATTTTTTAGAATATTAATGTTTATGCCTCATTGTTAATATTATTTTTTAAATTCCGTGAAAATTAGAATTATTTGGATAGAATTTATTTATATTAAAATTAATGATTTTCATAATACTTTTTTAAATATAAAATTTAAACGATACCGATGTCGTAGTGTACCCATTTCTTAATACACATGGATAATTATCCGTAATTATCTATAAATTAATATTATACAAAAAATATAAATATTAAATAAAGTATAACATATTTTGTATACGTATAAAAGTATTTATGTATTTTGGTAAATATGAAAATAGAAAATAAAAGAAAATGAGGAGAGAGAAAGAAAATAAAAATTTATGCAGTAAAAAAGAAAAGAAAAATGGGAGATACTGAAGTCTTAAGCGTGGCTTTTGGTTAGTGGAACCTGCAATAGAGAATACCATTTTTCATTCCGTGGCTGCACCGTACCCAATGAGTTTTAGATACCCTTATTTGTATCATTTGAAGCAAAAGATACAGAAAAAAATCTGTATTCTATGAGCCTTTTGCTAGTAGTGTGAGGGGCGGTGAGTATAAATAGGAAGTTGGAGATGAATAAATAGACAAGCTAATCCTATTTTTTCTCAAGAGAAATGAAATTGATAGAGAGAGGGGGAGAGACGAGGACCATGATCTCGTGCATGGGAGTCAATTCCCTGCCCATACCATACCAAAAAAAAAAGTGAGAATTGATTCCCATACTTGTTTCAACTTTGGCCCATACTCTTGTACAAAGGAGCTTCAAAACCTCCAAAATTGTACAGACCACTACAATCTTCTTCATATAGCATGTGATGTGCAGACAGTACTCCGATCCATTGTCTCCTTCATCACTGCTAAGTAGTCAAAGCACTCCTACTCTCCTAGTACAACCAGGCATGGGAATTGTACTTGGCGTTTGAATTGGTCCAAGACGGTCCATAAACTGTATGGTAGCTCTCTAGGGTTTAAAAGATTATGTATCAGAACGTACCTTAGGAAATCTCAGGCCCATAAAAGAAAGCAGATTTGATGAGCTTTCTGCAATGAAAATAATTGTTGTTTTCTAGTGAACTGGATTTCAAAGTATGTCATCAAAGCTCTAAAAGAGGCATCCAAGAACAGAGATCGAGCAGAGGTTTGGTGCATGCATGAATGAATTTTATTTGCTTAATTATTTACTAATCATGAAGAGTTTCTACTTTAATCCAAACATTGGATTTGACTGTTAAAATTAGAGGCAGTATAACTTAATTTGCTTGTGAAATTGATATCAAGCTATAAGAATCTTATAGGAAAATGAGTATATTGCCAAGGCTAGCTTTCATTTGTTCTGGGCATAGCTATGTCATAATATGTCGATTACAACAATATGAGATCGATTCCTTCCTCCTTCTTCACCTCGACAATGAAGGTCTATAACGGTACATGAACATCAGAATACATGATGAACCAACTTTTGTCTAAGAATGACCGAGAGCTTCAATCGGAACTCCAATTTCAACAAAGACACTGAACTTTGGCAAGAGAGGCCATGTAATCATCAGATCTGAAATGAGAAGCGAAACTAGGTTTATAAAAAATCTGAACCGTTAATTGCTTTACTGAAGGGTTAATCTGTGGAAACAAAAGGTCTTCTGTCTCCTCTATTATTGAAATTGATGCTGTTGGTTGACAGCCATCTCATATGCAATTTACTAGCATCCTGTTGAACTTTTCACCTTCTATTTGCATATGCAAATCAGTCATGTAGTTTTTGGACTCGTGCATTTGGGAATAATTCAGCGGAACTTAAAACCCACAAAATATTTTGTTAATCCCTGAAATATCATTATTGGCAAAACTTTCCAACAAAAAAATCAATATATTTTAACGTGTCTGAAATATTTTGACTCGTGCATTTGGGAATAATTCAGCGGAACTTAAAACCCACAAAATGTTTTGTTAATCCATGAACTATCATTATTGGCAAAGCTTTCCAACAAAAAAATCAATATATTTTGACGTGTCTGAATTTGTAATATGATATTAGGGTAAAATAAGTAATTCAATAATCAACCAACTGTGTGGTATAGAGAACTGTACATGGGGTGCAAACAGTCAGCAGTCCATCTTAGTGTCAAATGACTCGAGCTAGTTGCCTCCCACGAAGGAAACTATACTATTCAAACAAGCAAGAATTTGAAAATAATATGGGTATACGATATGAAAGGGAAGAGGCTTAATCTTTTTGGTGTTGAGGCTGTATGAAATTAAACATTCATTTGGGCCATCCATTATAGTTTCATCACTCTTCCAAAATTCTAACGTCCCCTGAATGGTCACAACATAGGGTTCAAAGTCTAACTGTTTTTTCCAAAAAATATTCACACCATCGATATCGTCCATCACCCATATTCCAATGGACAGATACCCAGGTCTTCTACCTATGTTATAGTAGCCGAAAAGAACAATTAATTCTTTCCAAACTGCAAGGTGCATTTTATCATGAAATGCTACTGGCCCGTATAAAATATCGGGAAGCAATATATGATGAAATGCCTCGCCACCCGTATCATAAAATACAATTATTCCTCTTCACCCTTATCATAGCAATCTAGAAATTCCTTTCTTTGCTCATGACCCATCCAATAAAAAATTCCCTTAAAATAAAACGGATAATCCTGGGGCCAAAAGATAGTAGTTTCGGTCTCTAAATAATTAGTACCGATCTCTTCCCAACAATCGGTACCTATGGTATACACTCCAGCTTTGGGAGGAAAAATAAAGAGACGGCCATCAGGATTTGTTTCGTCCTCACCACAAGATACAATTCTGAAAAGTTTGTAAAAAGGCTGCTGCTTCTCCTTCTCCTTTACTCTAACAAGTAAGCTTAGCATATTTGGGATCACAACCAAGTCCGACAGCACAGTTGGTTGAAGAATGCGGGGGAGAGAGAAGAAGGCATGACTCTGGGACAAGCTTGAATTCCTTGGTCGCTAAATTGCACAAAAGAAGACTGTTTCTAGGCCCAGACAGAAATTAATAATCCCATCGCAATGACATAACAAAGACCCAGATTCTAGAATCTCCAGCTCAAGATTTTGGCCCGTCATCTTTAGCTACATAGAAAGGGGAGCACTAAGGACATCCTCAACAGTATAAAAATTGTTATGTTCGTCAAAATCCATATCATGGTAAAATTCCAGCTTTGAGAATATTTCCCTGTTAATCTCTGTATTATCACATATATCGTATACAAAACGCTTGAAAAGGACGTATGATGGGAAGAGTTTGTTGTTGGCCGTGGAAATGGAGAGGTGCATGGCTACGAACTTGGAATTTTCTATTACAGTATGCCACGATTTGTGAATGCACTTGAATCGCATCAAAGACTTGGGTGGTAGCCTTGATAAGATTTGCACCACCATGTCATCTCGAATCTTGCAAAGCTCTGTCATAGACTCATAGTGTCATACCTTCTGCTATATCGTCATTCGTCAATCACCTTTTTATCGTCAATCACCTTTTGTTCTGCTACCTCTTTTCAATGATCTATATTCGCGTATGTACGTCCATTACGCGGTGCGTAGATAAAAGGGAGAAACAAAAAAAAAACAAAACAACACTGAAAAAACAAACAAAACAAAAGGGCAGTTTGGTCAGAGTACAAAGTAACCTGCTCCTGGCCTGTGTTTTTGCTTGATTGTGAAAGATCTCATCAGTAATCAGTATATATACGAACTTAGAGCAACTCCAACAGATTCTCCATATTTTGATTTTTCTCTATTTTAGGGAAAAATAAGCCTCTTTTGCTCCAATAGATTCTCTATAACTATCCATATTTTAGGGAAAGTGAGGAAAGAGAAAATCAAATTCCCTATATTTACAGCAAACTCTAAAATTTTAAGAAAGCATATGGAGATTTTAGAGATTGTTGTAAAATAGGGAATCTGTTGGAGTTAGAGAAGAAAAAAAGGCTAAGAGCAACTCCAACAGCTTCCTTATAATTTTTGTATCATAGGGAAGCAAAAGTCAAAGCTTTAGCCTCTTTTTCTTCTCCAACTCCAACAGATTCCTTATTTTACAACAATCTCTAAAATCTCCATATTCTTCCTTAAAATTTTGGAGTTTGCTGTAAATATAGGGAATTTGGTTTTCTCTTTCCTCACTTTCCCTAAAATAGGGATAGTTATAGGGAATCTGTTGGAGCAAAAGAGACTTATTTTTCCCTAAAGTAGAGAAAAATCAAAATATGAGGAATCTGTTGGAGTTGCTCTAAAAGTTTGACTTTTGCTTCCCTATAATACAGAAATTATAGGGAAGCTGTTGGAGTTGCTCTTACGAAGTACGAGTGTAACCGTTTCCTGACAGATGGTTGGGAGAGTCCCTTTGGGTGGTATGGTTTTTTAAGGTTGCTGGTAAATTGGATGGGACAACTATTTGCATGGGGTAGAATTAGTCTTGGACAAATGCATTTTCCTTGAATAGAGAGTAAAAAAATTTGAAGACCAAGTTTCTTCTCGGGTCATGATGGCAGTTTATGTGGTTGTTGTGTTGTCGAATTCTTTTAGGGGAGTGAAATTTGCACTCCTTTTTCTGTAAACCACACACCCTTTTTTGTCTATTCCAAAAACACCCCTTATTAGCTCTCTCTCTCTCAACTTGAGCTATACACACCTGAAAGTGTCTGGCGGTGCAGAAGATAGATTGCAGATGATGCATACGGCGTCTTCGAAACTCGAAAGGGACACAAGAAATCATGATGATAACAACCAATTGAAACAACGATTTCCTCACTAATTCCATTTCATATTGGGGATACTGGAATATAGCCCCTGTGTTTGATAATTAAGAAAGTATAATAACAATTAAGCATATGAAGAACAAGGAAAAATATTACAAAGAAGAAGAAGAGGAACTTAAGCTAACTTGGCCACCAGAAATCAAGAATCTCAAGAGCCTCAATGTTCAAGCTTATCTATCATCGTGCACTTTGTGTACAACTCAAGCCTAGGTATATATGATATTACAATTATATACTAGAAAAAAAAACAACACGCGCTTTAGAATGCGCCTAGAGAAAAAAGAAGAGCGAGGGTGAGACTGTGCTCTCTCCCGGTTTGGACGTTGTCGATGCTCTCACCGCAGCGCTCCGATCCGGGAGAGGAGGGTCCTTGCCTCCTTGGTGCGACCGTCGTTTTTGGCTTCAACCGGTGCTGCTCTCCTTGGGATGTGGTAGTGCAGAAAGATGGTGGTGCTAGACTGAGTGAGTCTGCTGATCAAGCAATGGGGTCGTGGTTTCAGATCCGATGACTGCAGGGAGAAAGGGGGATGTTTTGGGGGTTGTTAATCCTGATCCGGTATCCAGTTGTTCTAATCGGGCAGTTTGGGCGGCCATTGAATAGATCGGATATCCTCTTTGTTTTGGATCTCGATCTGTGTCGATGACTTGTCCCATTGGTGTTTGCATCATGCAGAGAGGATGCGGGTCTACTATGGTCCATCGACGGGGATGTCGGCTCTTGTTCGGGGATCGGAAGGCTAGCGGCAAAGGTTGGAGGAAGGTGATGGCAAATCCGGACTGCAGCAGGGGTTTGAAGCGAGTTTGGGTCGATGTTTGGGTTGGGATTAAGCTGATTTTGGATCTGGACCCTTCTCTGGGTTTGGTTGCTGGAATTGGCTTGGCTCTGATCTAGCTTGGGTCTGGACCTGACGTGTGCAATTTGTTTCTTCAGTTTTTTTTTTTTTTCAGTTCTAATTTAGTTTAGTGTTCTGTCTGTTGTTTGTGCTTGACCCTCTTTGGGTCCTGTTGTGCTTCAAATGATTTCTTCACACCAACGCCTATCGTGATGTCGATTTTTAGAACAGTATCTATCACTTGTATTCACTAGCCGACGAGGCGGAGATGACTGGTGCGCATTATTCCTTCTTGGGTTTGAGCCATGACTCAGTTGGTATGTTGGCGCTGGTTTGAACCATGTTGTGGCTTGTTTGCCAGATTATGGTCATATGTAGCCTCATTGGTGTTTTGGAGAGTTTAGCTCCATTTTTTGTTTTTTAGAGTTTGGAAGGTATGTTCAGATCAGATTATCGGACTACATTTTTTAGAAGTAGGTCTTTTGGCTGTTGTACTACATTGTTTCCCTGCTTGTAACTTTCCTTCTGCTGGAATGAAGTTTGGATGATGATTAGATCAAAAAAAAAAAAAAAAGCTTATCTATCATCGTGTTTTGTTTTTGTTTTTTGGGTACAACTTATCTATCATCGATTTGCTCTTTATGTATTCCATTTCTAATAAACACTTGAATAATTTCAAGTGGGTTTTGCTCAATTTCATCTGGGTTCTGTGATCTTACAACTCTTATTTGGGTTGTAATCAGCTAAGAGCTTTCAGCTATGGCAGTAGCCTGCATTCAGTCTATGTTTTTGAAAGAAGATAGAGGATTAGCTTCAGAGCCTTTCATACAAAATATAGCAAATCTTAGTATAATCATAACAGAGAATCTGAGTCCTTGAAGATGATCTGGGAAGAGAGAGAAGATGATAGAGAAAGAGGAGCGCTAGTTGTCATGTGAAAGTGAAAGTGTGAAACGGAATGAGTCACAAGGAAAATATAAGAAGATCATAGGGGCAATTTGGGAAGTTTAATGAACAAAATAGAAAATGGGAGTGTAGTTTACAAAAAGGGGAGTGCAAATTTCACTCCCCTTCTTTTATTATTATGGACTAAATTCAGTTTACCCCCTCCAACTTAGGGGTAAACATCAAGTCAGTCCCTAAATTTTTTTTTTAATCAATATCGTCCCTGAAGTTCTGTTTTTCATCATCCGCGTCCAAATCTCAAAATTCTCTCCGATCGTGAAGTCACTTGCTGAGTTGGCCCCGACATGGGGCCCCACTTTTCAGTTTTTGGGCCTCAATTTAGATGAAATGTCGAAATTACCCTCTCCTCTACCCTATACTATTTTCCTCGTCTCTCTTCCTCGGTTCCTCCTCTTCTTCTTCTTTTTCTTCTTCTTCTCACTTCGCCGTCTCCACCCATTCGTAGAGCTCATAGTCCCCGTCGCCATCCCACTTGGCCTCCACCTCTACTACCTCCTATATCCGCAAGCACAAGCTCGCATCTAAGGACCACACGCCTCCCTTTCCTCCCTCATCCTTCTCCGCTGCCATGCTCGACGACGATCTGACCTCCAGCGACGACCTCGAAACCATCTCAGCACGCTGCAGCGGCCCCGATTCCGACTCATACAATCCCGATTCCAACTCATACAATCCATTCCTAAACTTCAAGTTCGAGTTTGTCTTCAGTGGAGACGACGTGGAGGAGATGGGTTCCGGCGAGCTGGGCATGGGCCAGGCTATGTTCGATGAGTAGGATTTTGTTGTTTGGGGTGGTGGTGTAGGCAGCCATGGTTGTAAAGCACAAGAAGACAAAAACGAAGATGATGAAGATGAAGGTCTCAGATTCGAGCAGCCCCATTTGGCCTTCCACTGACGGGATACCGGCCTCAAAAACTCCCTTAATCAATTTTCCAAGGTAACCCATTTCTAAAGCTTTGATCTTTCTCTTCTGGGTTTCTTTCATTTTGGCTAAAGTTTCAATCTTTGGTTCTAGGCTTTTATTTTTTGTGTAGGTTTGCTCAGCTATGGAATCTGGGTTCTGAATCAGATCACTAAGTATCAGAATTCTTATTTGTTTTGTGTTTCTGTTGGTGGAATATAGTTTCCAGGTGGTTTCTTAAGCACGGGTTTGTTTTTGATGGTGGAATATAGTGCAGCGCGTTGCTTCTTGGAGGTAGAGCAGAAATCTGGTTTTAATGGTAAAGGCGAATTGAATTATGGTTTTGATGATTTGGGTGGCGAAGGTGAAGTGAAATCTGGTTTTATGGTTTGGGTGGTGGGGGGATGCCTCAGAGAGTGGGTTTGGGGAGATTGGGAGATGAGGGAGAGGAGAGAGTGTGTAGTCGGAGACTGATTTTGATGGTGAATAGATTGAGAGCGGGAAGTGAGGTAGGAGAGGAGGGTTGTGTTGCGCTCATGGTGGCGGTTGAGCGGAGCTGCGAAGGGATTTGTGTAACCCCAAAGGGGGTTGTGGGATGTAGTAGAGGAGGAGGGAGGAGAGGATCAGAGGAAGAGAGACGAATGACATGAATAAGAAATTATACAAGATGAGAGGAGAGGGTAATTTCGACATTTCATCTAAATTGAGGCCCAAAAACTGAAAAGTGGGGCCCCATGTCGGGGCCAACTCAGCAAGTGACGTCATGATCGGAGAGAATTTTGAGATTTGGACGCGGATGATGAAAAACATAACTTCAGGGACGATCTTGATTAAAAAAAAAATTTAGGGACTGACTTGATGTTTACCCCTAAGTTGGAGGGGGTAAACTGAATTTAGTCCTATTATTATCTATGGATGAGTTTATTCAGACATTCAAATTTGTGTTTAGACTTCTTCTAATTTTGAACAAATTAACTTAATCCCTAAAACGAAAAGAAAAGAAAAAGATTGCCCATATCGTTCATCGTTGTTAATCCACCCTTCCTGCCCAAAAGTGTTCAAGTGGAAGAACAAATTTGTTCTCACCTTTTCTCTTTCTATACATGAATTGATAGTAGTAAGAGCAAGTTCACCCGTTGGGTCACCGGGTCACCTACTATTCATTGCTTTTTAGTGTATATTTTCATTCTCTGGGTCACGAAATACACTGTGCCCGTGACCCAGGGCACGAAATACACTGTGCAGGTCACCGTGGTGACCCAGAACACTGTACAGGGTGACCCAGGGTACGAAATACATTGTGCTCGTGACTCAGAGGGTGAAATTAACACTAAAAAACAGTGAATAGTGGGTGACCTGGTGACCCAACGAGTGAACTTGCTCTAAGCATTTGAAGAGCTATTTAGATCATACTGTAAATAAATCATGAAAGCAGAGAAGATTTATGAGAAGAAGGAATTCACAACGAGCAGTTTGATTATTTCACTTCCAACTCCATTTCTCAATTGATTTCAAGTCGATAAAATGAAATTCCATAGTTATACCTCTGGGTTACAATAAAGAAGAAATCAAGTACAATTACCTCTGGGTTACTAGTTATACCTCTCACTTGCAAAAGGCCTTATTGCATGTCCAAGAATTTGATGAGAGGTCATAATCAATCAAAATGTCATTTTCCTTAGGTCACTGTATGAGGATGTTGAAAACGGCTGGCCTTATGTTGCCGGAGACGTGGAGATGGAGGTAGAGATGGGTGATGTGGAGAACTGGAGATAAAAGGAGGGGCATATACGAAAGTTTCATGTTAGAAGTTTAAAGCGGTGCTCTAAATACAAAATTTGGAAGTCTGAATAGCACCACTCATTATCAATATATATAGATTGGTGGTTTTCACCAAAAATAAAATAAAAATAAAAATAAAAAATAAAAACTTGTTGTAGAGAAACTGAATTTGAGAGGAATTTGCTGTATATTCTCATTGATAATAGGGGCCTCTTTATATAGAGGATTACAATGCATAGAATCTCAATCATACAAGGAAAGTAATTCTACATTGATTAGGATTCTAGATCCTTCTAATTAAATCCTATTACCACTAGGTCAAGTAACCTAGAGTTTGGGCTAAACACAAATTAGGTTTTCCTTGAACACTCCCCCTTGTGTTGCCCAAACGCGGTGCTTCTCTCGTTGCCTCGTTAAAAACCTTGCCGAGTAACAAAAACCCAGTGGGACAAAAATAACCTCGGTCGAAGGGGAAAAAGAGCACAACACACCCTTCACGTTTCGAGACCATACATGTAGACATCTCCCCCTGATGTCTGCATCTCCCCCTGATGACTACGGTCATGGGAGTTCGGATAACTTTCGTAAACGATGCTACCAACATGTTTCTCGAAAGTGGAATTTAGGCAATGACTTAGTGAGCAAGTCTGCCACACTGTCCTCAGATTGAACCTAGTTCATTTTGATCTTGAGGAGAGTCTGTTGTTGCTGATTAAGCTTGGTGTTGTCGCTTTGATGTAGCCTTGCTTCATTTGTTCAAAACAAGCTGCATTATCCTAAATGCTCGTAGGCTCATCTATGGTAGACTTCAAACCACAATTGTTCGAACATGCGTAATTATGGATCCAATCCATATACATTCACGAATCTCTTCGTGAAGAGCAATAGTCTCTGCATTGTTCGAAGATATAGCGACTATGGTCTATTATGTAGACCTCCAAGATATCACAGTCTTTACCCATGGTGAACACTTAACCAGTTTGGGAATGACATTTGTGTGGGTCAGAGAGATACCCAGCATCAGCAAAACCTTCCAAAACGCTAACTTCGTTTTGGGATGGGGAGAGGGGACGCAGGCCAATGTTGGCGGCGTTCCTGGTGTGTGATGGGTCCGAATCCATCATCTCTCTGTAGGGATAGAACAAGCCCATATCAATCGTACATCTCAAGTATCGAAAGATATCTTTTATACCAATCCAATGGCGTCGCGTTGGCGCAGAGCTATATCTAGCTAACAAGTTCATTGTAAACGAGATTTCCGGTCTTGTGCATTTAGCTAAGTACAACAATGCGCCTATTGTACTTATGTAAGGCACTTCCGCCTTTAGCACATCTTCGTCATCATCCTTTGGACGAAGAAGATCCTTTTCAGGATCAAGACTACGGACGATCATGGGTGTGCTTGAAGGTTTGACCTTGTCAAAATGCCTAAGCATCTATCAACACGATGCTCAAGTTCCAAACCGAGACATAATCGTGTTCTCCCAAAATCCTTCATCTCAAAATCGGATTTCAAGTGTTCAGCGGTTTCCCTTAACTCTTTAAGGGCTTCTAATGAAGATCATGTCCAACATGAACCGCGATAGAATCCGAAACTTGTTATGGAAACGCGTGGGCATATCCTTTCCTAATCAAGTAGTCACTTTAGTGAGCATTTCAACCTCTTTGTAAACGCGCTCCGTGGTCTAGAGCCACTTGACTTGGGTAAATGAAGTTCACCATGAACCTTCATGTACATTCCGTATCTAGATCCCCATAGAGATACGTAGTGACCACATTTGTAAGCTGCATGTTCAGTTATTCGGAAACTACCAAACTGACAAGGTAGTGGAGTGCAATGACATCCATTACGAGAGAATATGTCTCATCGTAGTCGATTCCAGGGCGTTTTGTGAGAAGCCTTGCGCCATAAGGCGAGATTGCCATCTCTTTTTCTCATCGCGCTTTCTAACGAAGACCCATTAGTCAATAGGTTTTATGTCAGGAGGTGTTGGCATTACTGGCTCGAAAACCTTCCTCTTCGTTAGAGAATCTATCTTAACCTGGATCGCATCTTTCCATTTAGGCCAAATCTCTCTACGTTGGCATTCATTCATCAACGGAGCGTGGTTCGGTATCATCGGACTCAACAAACTCATGCGCAACTAAATGCGTGACTACATCATCAATTATGATGGAGTTTTTATCCCACATCTCATGTACACTAGTGTAAGTTTTCATAGAGCTCTATATTCTCAGGAATAGGGTTCTAACGTTGAGGCGTCCCCCAACGATAACCATAACCTGGAAGATACTCATGAGACGGATTTTGAGTCTTGATGATCAAAGGATTGGAATGTGCCAAAGTATCCTTCGAACCCACGGGCCTCCCACGCATCCTAGCTGGGGCCATGGCCTATAACGCCAGAGTGCCACTCTCATTGGCGTTGGCGCCATGCCTACCTCCGTGTAGGGTGGCGCTACGTCCTCTGGTAGGGACGTACTTCCTTGCAGGCATATTTGCAGCAGATGTGTGATCTCGTCACTTTAACAGGGATCAAGATGAGACATAGTGGGGACAGACTACGACAATTCCTGTCGTTCCTGTTGAACATTCGTGTTCTTATCTCCCCCTAACGACGGGAAGACTGTCTCATCAAAGTGACATCCGCAAATCTAGCGGTAAGGAGATCGCCTAGCAAGGGTATGAAGTGGCGGACGATTGTTGGAGTCTCAAATCCAACGTAGTTGCCCATTCGTCTGTATGGACCCATCATAGAGCGCTGTGGCGGCGCAATTGGCACATAAATGGCACACTCAAATATGCGTAAGTACGATACTTGTACTCAGTCACTAGCTGTAACGCCGAGGTAGATTGAGTGGCGGTAGGTCGTAGACGAATTAGCATAGCTGCATGCGATATTGCATCACCCCAAGCGGATATAAGGAGATTGGTGCGCATTACCAATGTCTTGATCGACTACCATCATAGTCGTTTCCGCGAGACCATTTGGGTGTGTACAGGAGAATATGATGTCCAACATCAGTCTCATTGCAATATCCATCGAAAGTCTTCGATGTAAACTCACTAGCATAGTCAAATCCAATTGACTGAATAGGATGATTCGGGGAGTGAGCCCGTTGTCATAGGATGTGTGCTAGGAGTGTTTCATAAGCAGCATTACAAGTGGACAATGGCACAACACGGGACCAGCGTGTGGGCATATCAACCAACATCATGAGATATTTAAACGTCCGCAAGTTGGTGGAATCAGTCCACAGAATCCCTACGGATTCTATGTAAGAACATAATGAGTATTTTCATATCCTTTGCATAGGACGGTCTCAGTCCTAATTTTCCTAAGAAAGTGGCTTTGTAAAATGAGCGAGAGGCCTTAGAAGCAACCAAGGAGAGTTGTGGTTGGGCCTGAGCGTTTGAAACGCATATTGAAGCAAAGTTTGTGACTACATCACCCATCATGGTGTCATGACCATGAGAAGTTGCATCCATGGCGTTATAACCATGGGGATTGACATCCATGGCGTCATGGCCATGGGTAGCGCCAAATATGGCGTTGTCACAAGGGACTTGGGCGGCCATATGGCGCTCCAAGACAGCTGCAGCGCCAGATGCTGCAATTGTTGCGGTCTTGCTAAGTCCAGGAATCAATTTTTGATTCTTGCTTCATTTCGCTCGAGGGTGTCCATGTGAAGTCTTTAGTAGACGGATCACCATATCATGACCAGGGTGACTTATCCTGTCGAGACGAAGCCAATATGTGTCTAAATCCAAGAGATCTTCTCTCATAACTTTATTGGATTTAATAGCTCGAATAGTGACATAGAGTCCACTAGAGAGACACATAAACTTCTCTAAGATGCGCCATCGTTCGCAATCATTAGAGGCATTGCAAATGAACTCATTTCTGTTCTCCTCATGCATTTCTGCATGGAATCCGTTGGCTATTCATAGGGTGTGATTTGCCCTAGGAGCGTAGAGAGTTTTGTGAGAATAATCAAGGTGCCATTTGGCAAGGGGAACTTGGGCTATTCCATGTCCTTGAATTAATACTGATGGCCCAGCCATCGTAGTCACAAAGTAACATGCTCATGAATCAAAATGGAGTCATAATGAAGAGAACTCGAAATTTTATTCATAAGCCAACGGAGTACATCATTGTCTCTTAACCATTAGGAGAATCTAATCCAAATGCTAGCTAATGCAAAACAATGGTAGCCGTCTAACTTCTTTCGGTAATTCTAACGCAAATGTGACCAGGTGAGTAGAGAGATGTCGGTGGAGCAAAGCTCGCTTAGTTACCACTTATCTCAAAACCGTCCTAGACATCACATTTACATTGAGTACGCCTACTTTGAAGAAAGACTAAACCATAGGCATCTACTACAAAAATAATACGGCAATTGCCTACATCTCTTGGAAAATAAAGACTTAAACAAAATTGGCGATCTATTGATCCCAGCCAGATTTGTAGTCTTGAACCCTTCACTCTAGATCATCTTCTTGATCTTCTTGTTCCACATAGTGAGCTTCTCTTGCTTCACAATATGCTTTGTAGGCGGTGACAATTTCTTCACGAGCTCTACAAATGTGTGCCCAATGATCAGACACTCCACATCGAGAACATACATCTCTTTGCTCAAACTCCATTGATTGAGGCGCTTGGAAAACGTCATTTAGATGGCTCTTAGTGTTGGTGGCGCCACCAACATGGCCAGAGGCGTTGCCTCCCTCTCTCTTTCCACGTTGACCTCTTCGGTTCCGTGTACGCCTATTTTGGCGATTACCTTCCCAAGTAGAGCGATTATATGGACCAGAACGTCCAGTAGTATCCCTAAAATTAGGGTTTTGCTCTTGGCGCCCTCTCTTTGGGGCGCGACTATAATTGGATTCCGGAATATGCTCTGTTCCCACGGATCTCGAATTATAGTTCTTCACAAGGATGTTGTCATGCTTTTCAGCGACACTCATAGCTCCAATGAGCTCATGAAACCTTGTGATTCGTCTTGCAGTAACATCGATTCGATAGTTCTTAGCAACCATCAATGCAGAGACGGGGAAAGTAGAGAGAGTCTTCTCAATCAACATCGCATCTGTGATCTCTTTACCACAGAATTCCATTAAGGATTTAATGCGAAGTGCTTCCGAGTTGTAGTCAAGAACTGACTTGAAATCACAGAAGCGGAGGCTATGCCATCTCACTTCTAGGTCAGGAAGCAGGGAGTCACGGACGTTGCCAAATCTTTCTTCGAGTGAGACCCACAGCCTTCTGGGGTCTTCTTCATTCATATACTCGTACTGGAGCGAATCATCCATATGACGAGTCATTAGGATGATGGCTTTCGCCTTATTTGCCTCTGAGGCTGCTCTATTTGCTTCCAAAGCTTGAGCTTGCTCAACAGTTAGCACGTCCTGGCTAGGCTCGAGAATCGTATCCAGGATTCCATCGGCCTTGAGATGCTGGCGAATATCACGAACCCACCTGTGATATTCAGAGCCAGTTGTTCCCAATGGAGCAAAGTCCAATTTGTTCAGGTTACTCATCCTGAAAGAGAACAAGGAAAAGGGTTAGTTTCGGAGCGGAAAAAGCTACCACGAAAAGATATAAAATTCCTGAGCGTAATCGCTTCCAAGAAATTAGGAATTTCCGAGCATAGTCGCTTCCAAGAAATTCGATTCCAAGAGGGGTTGGATTAGATCGAAACAATGATGTTTGTGGTCGATCGTATTCTTCTCAACAAACTCTAAGTTTGGAGGACTCTACAAGCTCTAAGCTTGGAGTGAGCACGAACCCCCACAGTTCGGCTCTTGGTCTCCCCTATGAAGAAGAAAGGGGGGTAGAAGAAGGGATGTTGGAAGTCCCCGAGAAAAAGAAGAAGAAATTGAAAAACTTCAAAAAACGGGAACTTTTAGAAAAGTTTACCTTGAAAAATAGCCGGAAAACTTGACCGGAAAAGACGTTGAAGATGGACGGAAAAAGGTCGCCGGGGATCGCCGGAAAAGTGGCCGGAAACTGGTGGCCGGAGGTGGTGGCCGGAGCTAGGCTGGGCGGTGCAGGGCTTGTGCAGAGGCGTGCGGGGCTGCTGCAGGGCTTGTGCAGGGCTGCTGCAGGGGCTGTGCAGGGGCTGTGCGGAGGATGTGCAGGGCCTGTCGGCAGTGGTTGCGCAGGGGCTCGGCAGGTGTCGGCAGATGTCGGCAGGTGCGTGCGGGGCTGTCGGCAGATGTCGGCAGGTGCGTGCGGGGCTGTCGGCAGGGGCAGGCACTCGTCTCGGCAGGTATCGGCAGATGCGCGCAGGCTCTCGGCAGATGCGAGCAGGCTCTCGGCAGATGCGCGCAGGCTCTCGGCAGCTCCTCGGCAGATGCGCGCAGCTTCTCGGCAGGGACTGCAGGGGCCAGGCACAGGGCAGAGGCCGGTTCAGTTTTTCCGACGGCCGGTTCAGGTTGATTCCGGCCGGTTCCGGTGGTTCCGCCGCCGGTTCTGGGCTCCTTGGGACTGGGGCTTCGATATGTAGGGTGGTGGTTTCAGGATTTCGAAGGTTACGAAATTAGGGTTTTCAGGGTTAGGGCTTCGTGCTGATAACGTGTTGTAGAGAAACTGAATTTGAGAGGAATTTGCTGTATATTCTCATTGATAATAGGGGCCTCTTTATATAGAGGATTACAATGCATAGAATCTCAATCATACAAGGAAAGTAATTCTACATTGATTAGGATTCTAGATCCTTCTAATTAAATCCTATTACCACTAGGTCAAGTAACCTAGAGTTTGGGCTAAACACAAATTAGGTTTTCCTTGAACAAAACTATAGATTGGTTTTCCAATTTCTTTTCAATAAATACTAAGACAACTTTTCCCAACAAAACAAGTTGTCGGAACAAGTTATTTTTCTTTTAGAACATAGAACATATGCTTATTTAATTAAATTTTGCTCCTTTGATCCATCACTGACGGAATCTTACCAAAATCATAGTGTACGTAGCAGTTAGGTATCAAGCATAAACAGCACAAGTACCTAAGCACAGACAGCCGAGCGGGAGTCAAGCTAACACCACTGGGGTGAAGTTCGGGTCCAGCTCTACAAGATAGACTCAGAGCCCGGTACAGGTACTGACTGGGACCGCCCCCAGGGGTATTCAATTCGGACGGTTAAAAATAGATGCAAGTATCCCCTCATACTAAATATCATTCATACATATCGAATTAGAAACCTTCATCAGTGCTAATTAGTCAAATCACTCCTACTCTCCTATTACAACCAGGCATGGGAATTGTACTTGGCGTCTGAATTGGTCCAAGACGCTCCATAAACTGTATGGTAGCTCTCTAGGGTCCAAAAGATACTTTCAGATATATAACCTTAGGAAATCTCAGGCCCAGAATAGAGAGCAAATTTGATGAGCTTCCTGCAATGAAAATAATTGTTGTTTTCTGGTGAAAAATGGGTTTCAAAGTTTGACATCAACGCTCTAAAAGAGGCATCCAAGAACAGAGAGCAGAGGTTTGGTGCATGAATGAATTATATTTGCTTAATTATTCACTAATCATGAAGTGTTTCTGCTTGGATAGTGTTTATTTGCTGAATTTACTTGCTTGTAAATTGATGACAAGTAATAATTAAGAATCATACAGGAAAATGAATATATTGCCGAAGGCTTTTTCATTTCTTTTCTGGGCAAAGTTATGTGATCATAATATGTATAATACTACAATAGATTGATTTCCCTTGCTCCTACTTCACCTCGATAATGAAGCTACATATAGTACATTAACATCAGAATACATGATGAAACAACTTCTGTTATAGGAATGACCAAGAGCTTCAATCAGATATCCAATTTCGACAAACACAGTGAACTTTGGCAAGAGAGGCCATGTAATCATCAGATCTGACATGAGAAAGAAAATTGGCTTTATAAAAAATTTGAACTGTTAATTGCTTTACTGAAGAACAAGAAGCTTATGATTTTGATGAAATGAAATTTTTTGACTTTGAACCTTTGTCCATAGGAAGACTGATAAGCAGCAAGGATGTGAACTTTGGCCTCATCCGGTTTCTTCTGTATAAAAGGGTGAAATACAGCTAGTCAGCAGACATAGGCAATTAGTTTCAAGCTACAAGTTCAGCCAGTAATTTCTCAGCACTGGTTATTACCAAAAGTATCAAACTTTAACACTAGGAATACTTAATAGCGAAAATTAAAGATAAATTTTAGAAATTTCAGAGATTTCTGTTTCAATGAAATAGGCTCCATTAAGCGCCCTATTGAGGAAGATGGAGGTCCTTATGCTCGTTGCCACTAGCTTGTTGTTGCAACAAGGAACTTAAAAGCTTGTTAGAAGTTAGAACCTTAGTTATAAATCATTAGATGAAGTACCCAAAAACTGTGCATCGATACATAAGCAGCAAATACGGAGGTATTCTTAGATAATTAGTGTTTTTGTTTTTGAATAACGATTTCTTATCTAGGGTTCTAGCACTGAATATCAATCTAACAACTCCTGGTTCCTAACTATAAGTTATCCGTCTCTGAACAACATCGAGAAGCCATTGGTGGTCTACTTATTGTGTGTAAATCTACACATTACTCTTCGGTGACCTTTCTATATATTTACAGGAACAGTCAGATTCAATTGAGATACAACATGTAACAATTGTAACACCAGAAGAAGATCTGATAGGAAGTTCTTATAATTTAAAACAGACCTGAGCTTCATAGTAAAGGCCAGCATATAGAGAAGCGTAGAAATAATCACTGTCTCGGCCATTTTTAAATGCATCAGCAAGCTACACAGTAAAGATCAATCACTTAGAGTCAGATAAAAATCTTGGTATTATTGCAAGCAGTCAGGCCTACATAAGAAACAGGCACAAGCTAGATGTTTATTAAAGGGTTCTGCAGTGTAAACTAAGAAAGAATATAAGGGAAGAACATATATGAGTTTTGGCACAACTTCCGATTACTCCAATTAACTTCCTACTGGCAAACTGGTGTTATGACTAAATAGTTCATGTTTCAACCCAAAAACATGAAAGAAAGATAAAAGCATTCTTAACATCTCTTATGAACTGATAAACACCATAACCACACCTAGGAACTACAAGCTCAAATAAGAAAATGTTTGGTCAGAGAGGAGAAGCTTCACTCAGATACCTTTTCTGGATCACCACCATCTTTAAACATGTTATAGGCTTCTCTCATGACAGGTCTTGGATCTCGGCCAACCTGCATGCATATAAAATGCAGTTAGAAAGAATATTACTGAACTTCTCACTCAATACATGGGAGTGAAAAGAAATTCAAATAATGTCAACTAGAAAGACAACAATTTCCTCTTTAAGATACTCGGTTATGCTCCTATAGACATCCAAAAGACATGTTTGAAGTTTAAAGCTACAAAGCCCTTATCTTGGTATCAATAACTTGCCTCAAGAAACCGTTCCCTTGCTTCCTTAACTCCATATAATTGAGCTTCACAGAGAAAGCACCAAATGGACTCCTCTGTATCATTTGGATTCTGGGCAACATCTATTCGGAACTGCTCTGCCCCTTCTCCAAATCTGTGCATAAAAGATAACTAATTTAACCCTAGACACATAGCTTCACCAAACCAGTAGTAGAATTTTACTCTCAATATGGGGGCCACTGACAAATCTTGGCTAATGTGATACTCTTTCCACTTTTCTCTACACAATGTAATTTTTGCTGCTCAAAATTTAAACAAACACCAATTTTCTTCTACATTTTTCTAAGCAGCCCAACAAAAACATATGGAAAAAGACCCATCAAAGAACTAGTAGTACCTATCAAGATAGTAAAGTGACAGCCCCCTTTGCCAAAGATCTGATAAAAAAACCATTAACCAACAATCAATATTCCAAACTCACTACAAACCAATAAGGGGCAATTCATTATAGGCCCCATTTTTATAAGAAATGTTAGGTAAAACTCATCCATTATTTCTTTTTAATTGACACCCAAAATAAATAATACAACCTTTTTTTCTTCAAAATTACAAAAATTTCCACTGAAGGAAACTATTATCCCACGCTAATCTACCTGTTGACAAAAGAATAATGTTATGTATTCCATGATTAAAGCTCTTTGCATTATTATTTTAATTGTAGGTTTTGTAATCCCTAACTTTAATATTGTCATCAATATTGCTAGAATCATGCAAGTTGGTCTATTTTTTCAAATTCAAATGGGTTGATTGCTGCTTTAAATGAACCAAATATGAAGAGGCCTTTGCATATCTATTTTTTGGGTTCACAAACCTTCTACAACATAGTTAAGTTATTTGATTCTTACTATCGATAGTAATTGTTGATGTGTTTGAGATTGTAGAGAACAGTCTTTATGGTTTTTTTTTTTTTTTTTGTGGTGTAATTGATGTATTCGATGAAATGTTACTAAGAATTTAGTTCATATAATAGTTTTTATTAGTTGCATACCTACAATAGAGGTTTGTTTGACTATGCGTATATACCATACCTATTACACCTATGCTAACTTGAGCCTTGAGGAGTTAGGTAAAACACCTGACTTGTAGGTGACGATTAAAAAAAAAGGTATGTAGTAGGTAGACTTTCAAGTTCTAAAACTTATATCTACTGTTTTTTATTTATTTATTTTTTATGCTATGAGTTTTCATTGGTTACCTATTTTATGTTTTTTAATTTTTTTTTGTGGTGCACTCAATATATTCGATGAAATGTTACTAAGAATTTAGTTTGTATATAGGTTTGTTTGACTATACGTCTATAGTCTATAGTCTATACCATACCTAATATACCCATGATGACTTGAGGAGTTGGGTAAAACACTTGACTTTCAGCTGACGATTAAAAAAAATGTAGTAGATATGACTTTCAAATTCTAAAACTTTAATGCCTACTGATTTTTTTTTTTTATGCTGTGAGTTTCATTGGTTACCGATTCCAAATGTATGACATTTAGCGATGTTTATGGCTATGAGGTAAGTTGTTTTATGTCATGAGTTTTTTTCAATACCTTATCAAAAGGTATAAAGTTTTAGCATACCTATGTCATTTATTGGTTATCTGTTCTAGAGATATGTTATCTAATGTCATGGCTATGAGGTAAGTTGTTTTATGCTATGATTTTTTTTTTTTTTCAAAACCTTGTCAAAAGGTATATAATTTTAGATATCTTATACCTATGTCATATATTGATTACATGTTCTAGAGGTTTGTTATCTAATGCCATGGCTATTAGGTAAGTTGTTTTCTGATATGTGTTTTTTTTCAATACCTTGTCAAAAGGTATTACCTCATACTTATGTCATTTATTAGTTACATGTTTAAATAGTAAATGCTAAAATTAATGATCAGTTATCATTTCATATTACTTTTCACTACCCCAAGGGTTACATCAGGCATATAATATGACATGAAAAAATGTTAATTATACATCAACACTCTACAAGGAAGGTTTTGCCCACGTGGAACTACCATAAGGGTAACCTCAAGGGAAATTAAGCATATATGAATTTGTGACGCGTTTACTTACTTGGAGTGGAAATAATCATGAATTGGAGACAACTGAAATGGGAGAAGAAAGGAATCGGTATTGATTCCGGAGGAGTTGATTTCTAAACCTATCTCCCCCTTTCGTAATCAAATTCCTGAGTATTCAGGAATTGATTCCTTATAAGGAGGTGGGACCTACACTCATTCCGATTCCTTCATGTGTTAGTAAACGCAGGAATACTTTTACTCGGAATCATTCCAATTCCTTTATGTATTAGTAAACGCAGGAATAAATTTACCCCATAATCATTCCAATTCCTTTATGTGTTAGTAAACGCAGGAATAAATTTACCCCGTAATCATTCACTCTCATTCCAAGTAAGTAAACATGCCCTGGGTGTGGATGAATAAGAAAATATGTAGGCAAACCTTCCTTATAGGTTACATGAAAAAATATTAATTATAAAACTCTACAAGGAAGGTTTGCCACTTTGCCTACATCTTGATAAGAAAATATGTATGAGTTTTTCCCAATACCTCTTTAGAATATTGGGTTTTATATCTAATTTTCTTAAACCAATAACCAATAGCTACATTAACTTACATGCCTTTTGGCGAGGATCAAGCTCAATTGCCTTGTCAAATTCTGCTACAGACCCTGCAACATCACCCTTGACAATAACAAAGTTGTGAACTTCCAATTCCAAAACAAAGTTTCGAACTTTAGTTTACATTCACAACTATGGAGCATAATTTACCTGTCTAAACAGAACCATTCCACCTCGGATAGCGGCAATGGCTTCACGGGGATTGTTGCCGCCGGTGATGGCATCCCAGATGCCAGAAACTGAGGGAAGGAACAGTCTTCTGGTGCTAAAGAATTGTGAGTTAGTGCAGATTCTGAGTGGAAATGAGGTTCTGTTTGTGCGAATTGTTGAAGGGATTGTGTTAAAGAATAGTGAGCTGTTCTGGGTTTTGAGTGAAATTCGAGGGGAGGGCAGGAATGGAGTGAGGGACATGGAAATGGTGGGTTTGAGGTTGGGGGCCATAGCCATTGAGGTAGAAGATGCAATCTTGAACTGGGTTCGAGTCTTTAAGAGCAGAAGTGGAAGAATTGATTGAGTCTTAATTGGATTTGGGTCAGTCAGTTTTGATGGGTTTGTGCAGATTGCAAAGTTCTGGATTTGGGATTAGAGAGGGATAAGGCGCCAAAAGACAACCGAGCATGCGGGAAATTCTCAACTTTACCAGTCACTTCCAATTTGGCAACATACAAGTTACCGATCATCACAGTCAAAATACTACAAGAATTTGTAATATCATCTCAAGGTAATTTACCTTAAATTTTGACATGTTTTTTTAACCACAATCCTCATTCAGATGGTCGATTGATTTTTTGTTTATAATTACTCTACATCTCCATTTCTTTAACACTGGAAAATGTGCAACTAGTGTAAAACATGTTTAGACCTCAAACTTTACATGTTAAGTAATCCAAATTGTTGACCTCTAAATTTACCTACTAGTGAAGTAGTGATTCGCCAGAAAAAACAAAAGAAAAGTGATTTTTTTTTTTTTTTTTGGCTCACAAGCTAAGATTCCATTTATCAAGATAGTAAAGTTAAGAGTAGGAATAAGTATAACAATACACATCGGAGCCATAACTACCATATATCATTAAACCTAAACGAAAGTGAGTTTCTACCAACTAAACATAACCACTTCAATTATAACATTCTATCGTTTAAATAAATCAAATGGCTGTGATGTGTTGAGAATATATATATATATATATATATCACATGGAAAAATATGACATTGTCTATGAGTTTATAAGAGTTTGGGCCGCTCTATCTATTGCCAATTGGTTTTGGATGTAAATTCCAAAATTACTTTATCATGGTATCAGAGCTGGTTATCCCACGAGTGCCCCACGTGTGCATGCCTCACGGCTAGACGGGCTCCACGTTACCCAAGGTTATCTACGTGTATGACTTGAAAATTCGCTATACGTGCAAGGGCGTGTTGAGAATATATAGATCCCACATGAAAAAAATAGGACCTTGCCTGTGAGTTTATAAGAGTTTGGGCACTCTATCTACTGCCAAATAATTTTAAATATAATTTTAAATGTGAACTCCAAATTAATTTATTAACTTATTCAATAAAGATAAAAGCCTTAAACAGAACCCCCAAGGCCAACCAACAAAAACCAAAACAAGACCGGTGCGCCCATACAAACTCGACGAGACCATGACGTAAAGCTTGCAATGGAGGGCTATTGTTGTAATTCAGGTGCAGCACGTATGCTTTGAATGCAAAAATTAGGCTGCATTTTGCGTAAGCCACAAGGTTAATGAATGTGCTGTTGACTTTGTACGGGCCGCCTTAATTGATAGACTCAATCAAACAAAAAAAGAAAACCTTGGTTGAAAGTTGAAACTATTCGTTTTAACTTTTAATAAAGGAGCAAAGACACTGAGAATATAATATAACATGAGGAACCAAAATACTGAAAATAGTGGATCACGGATGAAAAAAAAAACATGACTTGGTTTTTCGATCTCTTGCAATTCTTTTTACCAATGTGGTTCATATGAATTACATATAAGAGGGAACAGAAGCAACTAACGCAATTAGATCGTTGAAGAGAAATTCCAGTGATATACAAACTTGTGCTTAATTTGCATCTAATTCTCGTAGACATCCACCATAAGAGAGCGAAACCCAAAGTAATATTTGAGTTATGGCGTGTCTTTTTTTTTATCCTTGTCCTATTTTGTTTGAATTCCCAAATCTCGATTTTATATGTTGCTGACCGATACCACTGTTAGGATCCTAACAAAGAAACCCTAACAAGATCAGCCACCAGAGTCTTTCTCGTGGATGCTATAGAGTTGCAAATCCTCAAAATAATTCACGAGTTCTTGAGCTGTCCATTATAACGTTTGCCTAACACTATGTTTGGGAGGCTTTGGGTGCCTTTAACATGGGGCACCTGTGTATTTCAAAAAAAAAAAACATGGGGCACCTGTGTGACAGTGTGAGGCACATATAGGTAGTTTTAGAAAAGCCAAGTCAACATCAGCCATATATTATGGTCTCTCCATGCGTTCAGTTTCGAGATGTTGTCATAATGTCAACCGGAGGTTCATGTCCTCATGATGATAATGACTTGAGCCAAAAAATTAAAATGTTGTCATCCTAACGCTATGTTCCCAGGTCCTGGACCTTTGGTACTGATATAAAGTCTGTAGTTTTCTTCAGGAGGGCATAGATAAATATTTACACCATGAGCTTGGAGCATTTGCCTCAAGATTGCTTCGAGCAGATTTTATCATTGACATCTCCCGGAGATGCATGTCGTTCCTCGTTAGTCTCCTCGTCGATTCGTGCCATGGCCGATAAGGATAGCTTGTGGGGGATGTTTTTGCCGTCGGACTATTCAGCAATTGTGTCCAGATTAGTCACTCCAATACCTTATTCATCCAACAAGGACTTGTTCATCAGGTTGTGCCGTCCAAATCTAATCGATTGTGGTAAAAAGGTAACTTTCATCTTTGCTACAGCCATTTCTTTGTACTAATGTGTGGGTTTTTTTTTTTTTCCTTAAAATCCAGGTCAAGTTAAAAAAAAAATGAAAATTGATGCCTCAGGCTGGCTTTGCATTTTTTTTTTTTTTTGAAAAATTGGCTTTGCATTATATAACTGATCAAATATATATTGGATCATAAGTAATTCAATATTATCTTGACTTCGAATTATTACATTTGCAGTCCCTTTTTTTTAAATCAAAATTACATTTGCAACTTAGATCAACAAAATTACATGAATTGAAGGGGCAAACACGTCAAGGTTGCTTTTGCATTGACAGGCGGTGGAACAAATATGAATTCTTGAATACCAAGAATTCATATTTGATCCATTGCCTGTTGATGCACTGGTGGCTTTGGGATGCTAGCTACCACAATAATTAATATGACTATTGACATTACTTTATATTTAAGTCAAATAGCCAACATTGTAGTAATTTTTCACTCCTATTATAGACTTTGAGCCAGCCATTTAAAAAAAAAAAACTACTCAAATTTTTCTCCAAAATTCTTCAAACCCGGCTTTGAGTAATGCTTTCCCGATCGGTGATGCACTGCTCATGACCATTTAATATCTAACCTTATCGAGTAGTATTCAAACCGTAAGTTCGAATGCCAGCTATATACTCAGTGAGGTCATTAAATTTATTATTAGTTTTAATTCGTTGTAGCACACAGTTTCCTTTTCTTTTTCTTTTTTGTCTTCATAAACATGAATATTCTTCCGGGCCACAAAATATAGTGAGTCTCTTTGTAATATTGTGACATTTCTCCTTCAAAAATAAAGATAGGAACATATATAATCCATTTAAATTCTCATTTCATAACTACTATTAACTCCATGATGGGTGAATGACACAGATGTTCTCAATAGAGAAATCAACAGGTAAAAAATGTTACATGTTAAGTGCAAGGGATCTTTCAATTACATGGGCGTGCAATCCTCTCTATTGGAGTTGGAAGCCTTCCTCCGAATCAAGGTCTGCTTTCTAGCCCAAAAGTAATTTGGGAAATAAATGCACTGAAATTTATCTATCTTGCACAATATTATGACACGACCACAAATTCAGATTTGCAGAGGTTGCTGAACTCAGAACCATCTGGTGGCTAGAAATATGTGGCACCATGAATAGTCAATTGCTATCACCAAAAACAGTTTATGGTGCTCATCTTGTTATCAAGTTGGCCAATCGTGCATATGGTTTGGACTCGTTACCTTCTGAGATTTCACTTGAAGTTGGCAATTACAAATCACAAGGCACTGTATACTTGAGTGCAAATCGGAAGGCAACAGAAGTAGACGAGCGTGTGAGACCAATCAGGGTTCTGGAAGAACGTCTTCGTGAGCGAACAGATGGATGGATGGAGATTGAACTGGGGAGCTTTTACAATGACGGATGTTATTATAACAAGGATGTGAAGATGAGCCTAAAAGAAGTTAAGGGTGCACACCTAAAAGGTGGCCTTATTGTTGAGGGAATTGAGATTAGGCCAAAAAATTAGTGCATTAATTCCCCCTCCCCTAATTTTTGAACTTTCAGTGTAAATGGACTACGATCCATTGAAATTTTTTTTATTTTCTAAATAACATTTCAACTTATTTCACTATTTCAGACCTTCACCTCTTTCTTGTTATATACGAAAGTTATCAAATTAGGGTCATATATGAAAAGTTAATGAATCCTTTAGCTACAAAAAAAAAAGTGAGGACCTTTCAAAAAAAAAAAAAAAAAAAAAAAAAAAGTGAGGAAATCACCTGTCCCCAGACTGCCTATCCCAACCCTGTACCCCGAATCACAATTTGACATGTGTCATTTTACTCCAACAAAAGTTAACACTGTCAACACCTCGCCAAAAAAAAAAAAAAAAATTTAAAAATGAAACCTATCGTGAATAGTCGACCTTTCCATTTCAATCTCAGAGTATCTGTGGATCTCAAGATTTAAAGTTTTGCAAGGAACAGGATGAGCATGAAATCGAAGGAGTTGGTGCCGGAAACAGTACATTGTTATCAGTTGAGAAGCTGCTTTGTAGTGGAAACCTTGATTATGTTTTCAAGTTTTCCTGGTTCGATGAAAGAGCTAGAGAAGAGAGTGATGTGAGGCCGTGATTCGATTTCGATGAGCTGGGTACTAATCTGGAGGCGAGCAAGAACATTCCAAGCCTTCAGGACCTGGTTTTCCAGCGTTGGATCGAAATAAAGCTCGATTGCATAGCCTTGTGACATTGCTATAGAATCAAAATTGAGGTAAAGGAATCGAATTTGGTCAAAATCAGCACAACCCAGTAATAGAAACTGAGATCTCAGAATGTTATGGAGAAGTGAAAGAGAACCCCAAGTTAAAGCAATCCTGTACAATTAGGTCATTGAATTAGCAAAACCCAGTAAAACCCAGCACCAAAAACAGAGATCTCAGATTGCCCGGAAACGAAAACTCAAAGATAAACCCCAAATTTTGATAAAATGAACTCAACAGCAAAATTCTTGTGCATTTAAATCCAAATGAAACCTTCAATTAAGATTTTAACATGTATCAATAAGTTTTTTTTTTTTTCATTTTCTAATGAGCTAACGGAGTTAGTGGGTAGTTTTTTTTTTTTTTTTTTTTGGAGAATGGAGTAAAGTTAGGTGCTCCGTGTCAAATTTTGATTTGGGGACAGAGTTGGGATAGGAAGTTTGGGAACAGGTGATTTCCTCCCGAAGAAGCTTAACATGACCGGGAACTAATTATGACTTTTTCAGCAAAGGAGATGATAATTAGAAAGAAGAGAAATTCTTGTATACGGTCAGTCGTATAACACGTGGCGGTGCGGCTGATCAATAAAAAATCAGAAATTTTTTCACTTATTCCGAAACTTTCCCCACTTTTAAAGTGAAATATCTAAAATATCTTTATTAAGATCTTGATTGGTCAGCCGAACCGCTACGTACGCAACACTAACTCTAAAAAAAAAGAAGCAAAGAAACGGAGCTGCACGAATAATTAAACATTAATTGTTTAATTAATCAAGAGTCCTCATCCTCTTTCATTTTTTCTTTTCTTTTATTTTTTTCTCTTGGCCACCCCACTTGCTAACACCTCACCCTACTTACATCATCTTTACCTATTCCTCTCTATTTACACATGAAACAAATCAGGGGTCATATTAGTCATTTTCCACCTCACGGAAGAGATTGGGTGGATTGGGTTTCACACACAGTAATCCTACTCTATTTGACATTCACCATTCCTCCCCTTCCACCTAGAAACGGCCGCACACCGTTTACCAGCTCCCCCTGCTATGGCCGCACACTGTTTACCGGCTCACCCTACTCTCTCTCTCTCTCTCTATCTCTTTCTCTTCCATTTTTGCTTTATTAAGTTCCCACCATTTTAGAAGAATTCTAAGGAAGATTCACAAGAGACTCACTCTCCAATCATCAAGACTTCACATGAGTGACATGACACAGAGAATTTTAGTTTGGTATTTCAAGCTTAGTTCATGTCTGCATGTTGCGTCCCGTATTTTAATTTATCAGTTTATTAGTCATTTGGACGGTAAATAATAATTCGTTTCACTTTTAACTTCGTTTTGATACTTTTAGTGGACCCATAACCCACAGGTCCTAAGATCGTAACCTGGCTCTAATACCAAATTGACAGGAGTCGCCCCAGATTTCACTTTGAAATCAGAAGTGGCCCTGTAGGGTCCATTTTAAGAGTGATTCTATTGAATTTTAAGTAGAGTTATTCCTAATTAATGTAGGTCTCATAGGGCCACTTCAGATTTTAGGGTGAAATTGGGGGCGAGTCCTGTCATTGCCTATAGCAAATTGTGAGTAACTTGTGTTCACTCTCTTCTTTATAATCTCTCCTGATTTCTTATGTATTTGATTGTGAGTTGTGAGTTGTTTAATTTTGGGAGCTAAGGTTGTGAAACCCTAACTCATCTTGTATAAACTTTAATTAAAATAAATGCAATTTCTGTTGTGTATGCTTTAAATATGAATTTATTGGTCCTTAGAAGCATGCTTTTAGGCTTTGTCATACTTTGAAATTATATTGTGGGCAATTGTGATGAATAGATTAATAATTTGACAACTTATTAGTCTTGTTGCATCTAGGATTAAAGTGTGCTCACCATTAGCTAGCTCATTTGTAGCTAAGTTTGTTGGGTCTTTATTATCTGGCTCTCTAGGCCTCTAATTTTGGATATTACGGCGTAATGCCCAAATTAGAGAGTTGGTTGTGGTCATAACCAACATAATCAATACATCAAAAAGATAGTTGGTTTAGTAGCCCTAACCGGTACTAGATACGAGACATAAAACATATAGGAAATGCATTTGTGAAATTGGCATCGATATTTGTATGTTATAATTTCTTACTTGATAGTTAATAGTTTAATTTCAATTTTTGTTTGCGTTTAATTTAGGAAACTCACAATTCAAACTTCCCACAAAATTCTACATTTCATTGTGCATAACTCATTTTGGCTACTAATTAGTGGCTTTGATTAGGCTTAGTGTGACTTAAGTGGAGCATTGTCAAGGCTTGGTGTTTTGTAAATATTTTATTTTATTTTTCATTGTATGATTCTGAGTTTTCCTAATGTCAATTATCTCGGTTAGATCCAACACCTAATGCACGAGGTATGATAAATTTCGAGCTTAATTAATATTTCTCTTACTTGACAATGATATGTACGCTTGTGTAAATATGTATTAACTTTCATGTCAATGATGTATGCCTGACCACTATTGCTTTGAGTTTTATGACAAAAAGATGATGGCATGCCAACAAGGCAACAACACAAATTAATCTCTATCAAAAAATATCCCAAAGACACAAATCTGATAAACCAACCAAAACTTCGCTTGTGCAAATGCATATGTACAAATAGAAATAAAAAGTGGAAGAATAAAGTGCATAAATGGTATAGCTGTCCAAATTGCTGGAAGAGATGCTGGTGCAAAATCTATCAAGGATGCCTCCCAAATCTCTAATGTGGTTCAGTTGTGTCTGCAACTCATGGTATACTTTGATCAAATAAAACGCTTGAAAATGACGTATAACGGGGAGTGCATGCTGTTCATGAAATCGGAGAGATGCTTGGTTGCAAAGTTGGAATTTTCTATTAGAGTACGAAATGATTTTTGGATGCACTTAAATCGCATTAAGGATTTAGGAGGCAGCCTTGAGAAGACATGCACCGCCATGTCTTCTGGTATCTTGGCAGGATCAGTCATTTCTTCTATTAACGTCGATCTCCTTTTTCTTCTCGTAATTGTTTTGGTTCGATTAGTGTATGAAAATACAAGGACAAAATGTGTTTTCTGGAAAATGGGGATTGCAATGCACGGATCAATCCTTACTGGGCAGCATAAACCAAAATTAACAAACAGAACACTAGATTTTGGTTACGCAATGAAAACCTCAAATATGAGATTAAAAACACTGCGGGGCTCTTACTCTTGAGAACCCAAAATAAGAATTAACTTATGATGAAGGATATGTTCTTTACAAACTTGAATAGCACTAGCTCGGCTACAATGATTAGACAAAAACTAATCCAAAGTTTGTCTTCCATCTCGAACTCCTTCTTCACTTGAACGATCACCAAATATCGCTATCCTTTCTTCACAGCTTCTCTACTGATCTCAAGAGAATTATGCATATGAAAACATGATCAAAACATCCTTTTTACCCTAATCCCCTTCTACAAGGAAAAACAAATCTTTTTGTGTTAACAAAATATAAACAATTAAGGACACCAAATCCTAAAATACTTAGGAAATCAATAATACAATTTGGCACACAGAAAAATATCTTTAAATGAATAAAAGATATTAAACCCATTAAACCCCAAAGATACTTTCCCGTTTTGTATGGAATGCCAACACACCAAGTTGATCAAAACTTGTACCTACAATCTCCCCCATTGGCATTCCTATACAAAACATAAATTAGGGCAAACTCTCCCCCTCAACAAGTACAGGAGGAGCATCACAACTCTTCATCCATTCATTCCTGAAACACTTATCACACATTTGTAAAATACATAAGATAGAATAACGTTATCACAGTCACACATCCAATTTCTCCCCCTTTTTGAATAGGAATGACAAAGGTAACTTACGTAGCGGAAGCTACGTAGAAGAAGGATCACCATTAGATGTTGCGCAATAGACACCAGCCCAAGAAGAATCAATTAGAGAAAGATAATTCAAGTATCAATACTCCCCCTAAGTGTGATCATGTGATGAGAGATGCAAGAATGAAATGCAAACACACAATGAGTGGGTAGTATCCAAATGCTAAGAACAGATTTAATTCGCATAGCTTTTCCAACAAGAGCAATACCACTTAACCATAAACAAGAGTGCAACAAAATAAGTTCACACGAGTGAATTGATTACGACAATCACAAGGTAAGATAGATGATGATCGAGTATTCTATACCTTTTGTTGTGAAGAGTGAACATATCTCAAGATGGGGTGTGTAATATTTGTGGAAATCTGAATAGCAAAACTCACATACGAAACAGTTTGAAGCACATAATCTTTATTCCCCTTATAACACATGTGGGCATGATTTTGAATTTTTTCTTTTTGCCTTTCACACAAAGTAATATTTTTGCTCAAGAAGACTATGACCCATGTAACGAGTATTATACTAGCAGCTCTCAAGTCAGATGACTTTAGGGTACTAGATGTAACAAGGACATCCCAAAGAGCACATCTACTCGAGTCAATGGTTTCACAATCCATCGGGGTGACCAAACCATTCCCGTTTCTTCCCAATCCTCATACCGTTCGTCACGATCGAGACCTGTTTAATTACTTTGGGAATAGCCTGGCCATGCTCCATAAATCATTCATTTTTTTTCTTCTTCAAGGAGCAGCAAAAATAAGGAAATATTTCGTACAAGAGTATTGAGAACAGGCCAACCAACAAATATGACTTACCACCACTTAGAGTATGTGTGCATGTGAGGATTCAAGGTGATAGAGAATATGTTGTTCAAGCTCACAATTACAGAGTGATGCAAGGGCAAAATCAAAACATGCTAGGCACCTCATTGCACACAGATTTAAGGAAAAAATTACGGCCCTTGTCAATCTAAGTTCAAAATAATTTGTCAGACACTCGGGGATACAAACCACCATTTCAATCCTGAATTTCCAGAAACTGAACCTAACAATGCAGAAACGTAAAGACAATGCACCTATACTCTCATGAAGACATACAACATGAATGCATGCAAAATGGATCAAGCGAAGTGAGAGTATCAATACTTAGAGCATCCACCAACGGTGCTTCTAAGTGATTCAAATTGAGTTATGTCTAAATTTGGGAATTTAGACCAAACCATTCCCGTTTCTTCCCAATCCTCATATCGTTCGTCACGATCGAGACCTGTTTACTTTGGGAATAGCCTGGCCATGCTCCATAAATCATTCATTTTTTTTTCTTCAAGGAGTAGCAAAAATAAGGAAATATTCCATACAAGAGTATTGAGAACAGGCCAACCAACAAATATGACTTACCACCACTTAGAGTATGTGTGCATGTGAGGATTCAAGGTGATAGAGAATATGTTGTTCAAGCTCACAATTACAGAGTGATGCAAGGGAAAATCAAAACATGCTAGGCACCTCATTGCACACAGATTTAAGAAAAAAAGTACAGCCCTTGTCAATCTAAGTTCAAAATAATCTGTTAGACACTCAGGGATACAAACCACCATTTCAATCCTGAATTTCCAGAAACTGAACCTAACAATGCAGAAACGTAAAGACAATGCACCTATACTATCATGAAGACATACAACATGAATGCATGCAAAATGGATCAAGCGAAGTGAGAGTATCAATACTTAGAGCATCCACCAACGGTGCTTCTAAGTGATTCAAATTGAGTTATGTATAAAGGCCTAGTAAACGAATTAGCCAATTTGTGTTCAGTAGAAACAAAAGCAAGCTCAAGCATATTATCAAGATTATCCATATGAGCAGAAAAACAATTATTTGAACATTTTTTAATCCAGATTTGCTTCTGCTTCAAATTCTGCTATTTGGGGATTGCAATGCGCTCTGCAATCCTGTTGATCAACTTCAGATGCTCTTTTAGCTCAGCTTGGCTAATTTTTTATGCTTTTCTTTGATTTTGACTGACCTTGCGAAGTATATTACATCTAGGACGTATGTGTCCCAATTTTCCGCAATAATGACAAGTAGGAATGAAGTTTTTGGAGTTGTGAATATACCTGGGCTGACGTACAGAGGTGTGCTTGTCAGAACTTACCGAAAAGCTTTTCTGATGTGATTGGATGGCTTCACGAGGTTCTGGTCTTACAGCCAATTCGGTGGCAGACTTGTTGTCACTAGAGCTTTGTGACTGACTTGATGAACTCTCACCTTCTACACTTTTTACAAATGCCAAAGGTTTGCAAGACTCGCCATTATATCCTAATCCTTCTTTATTACAATGAGCTTTGCCAAATCCAATCATTTTAGAGACTTTTTCAAACCCTATAGAGAACTTGTTAAAGCTTTCCTTGACCCTTGATAATTCTTCCTACAATTTCTCATTTTCAAGGGTTAGAGAAACATTTAAAGAGGATTGAGCCTTAATTTCAACCTGCAAAACTTTGATTTTGTTAGTAATCTCATCATGCTCCTTGTCCCAGTCTTGAGACTTGACCTTACCCTGCAAAACTTTAATCTTATCAACAAGATCATGAGTACGTTCTTTTTCCCATTCTTTCAAAGATATTTCAAATTTTTGCAAAACCAGTAACCAAAACCTGATTAGTTTACAATGTACCATTGCGAATTGTTTTCAACAATGATAGAATCGCCTACTAATAAAGAGATCATTGAAGGGGTAATGAAAATGTCTGCAGAAGATGATCAAGATCCAGCATGACAGTTATGCTCTATGTTAAAGGGTAAAACTATAATTTTCCAACTCAACTGTACGTAGAGCTGTAGTATAAATACTTGTACTTGAAACTCTATCAATACAATTGAAGCCTTGGATTCCATTTCGTTTTCCAGCTTCGTCTCTATTCCTCTGTTTTTCATAGAAATCTTTCATGGTATCAGAGCCAGGTTTCGATCCTACAACACACCAATCACCTCTACTGTGCATCACTTTAATGCTCAATCAGCTAGTTCTATTACACACTTTGGGATACCACAGAATTACATGATCTCAAGTGCTGCTATCAATGTGCCTAATGCTAACTTGAGTTGTGAAGACATGATTCCACTTTCTACCAATTCTGGTGCCTCTCAGACAATGCCTAATTCTGGATACATGTTGAATAACAATGTTGGTAATGGAAGCTACTTTTCTGCACCTACACTTTCTTATGGCTATGCACCTCAAACTGATTGTTGGTTTCATGCTCCAAAATGACACATGCATAACTCAAAATGGGGGAGTCATGGCTCAGAATGGTGGTTACACTTCTGCTTCTCAACACAACTACTCTCAGCAAGGTTTCTCTTAGAATAATGTGTCACAGCAGCAAGGTTCACTTTCATAACAACATGGCTCTTTTTAACAAGCTCCACACAACAACTCTAAGAATGGTCCAACAGCTATGGTTGCTCATAATAGCTCAATAACTTTGGGGTTACATTATTACACTCTAGCTCATCTCATCTTGGTTATGCTGCACCAATTGATGCTCAAAGATTTTCAACATCCAAAATGGAAATTAAACTAGATAGCTCTAGGGAATCTTTCACAATTGGAGATGAAAGTGGAAAGGATCTTGTGGATGATGTTGGCAGCCAAATTGCCACACATCGTCCCTTCCAAAGATGATATCCTTTATGCACAAGAAGACTCAAATCATACGAATCATATGGTGTTGTCTCGAGATGGTCATTAGCCCAATCAGTCAGCTTTGCAACCTAAGACAAATGCTGCAACAAGAAATGAATTTTTTGAAATTGACAATGACAGAGACAGTAAACTGGAGGTACTTTCAAGGGTTGAACTTTCTCAAAACATAGTTGGAAAATGTGGCTCGAGGAAGCAGAATTCTGAGTCACCAAGAGTAGATGGAAACGTCTCTAATCGCATGGCTACCTGTACTGAGCAAGCCCAGGCACAACCTCAATTGGTGTATGGTTGGGAAACTATAGAGCTATTGAGCAAAAATTTGATGAAGTGTAGGCAATATTGTCAGCCTTTGTGGCTATGGCCATCACTTCCACTTATTCCTCCTAGTTGAAGCAAGCTTATTTGCTGCCATCCTTCAGCTCTTTTAATTTGCTGATTTTGCTTCTTCAGCTATGCCAATCACTTCCCCTCATTGAGCCTGGTTGAAACTAATATTACAAGTTACTGTATTGCTGATGAAGTCTTTAGCTCTTTTCTAATGCAATCTGATGATAGCTTCTCTCCCATAAGCTTGAGGGAGGGTGTAAAAGGGTAAAATTGTAACTTTCCAACTCAACTGTAAAGCTGTAGTATAAATACTTGTATTTGAAAATTTATCAGTGAAATTGAAGCCTTCGTTTCCATTTGTTTTCCAACTTCGTCTCTATTCCTCTGTTTTTCATAGAAATATTTCACTCTACCAACCATTTCTCCAAAAGAGGCATTTACAAGCAGTGCATAGTAACCTTAATAAGTACTTATTACATGATTTAGGTCAATATTTTTCTCTAAGTGTAGTTAGTTTGGAGGGAATAGAGGTTTTGATCGAGTTTAGGGCTGAATTAATTGAAAAAGTCTTTTGCCCTCATTTTTTAACTCATCACATACATGCCTCACACAGACAGAGCTGTGATGGAAAATTGACATAGATATGACATTGACAAGAAAAATTGAGTTAAAATATCACATTGATAACTTTGAAAGTTCATGTATCATTTTGAATTCCCCGAAATCTCCAAATATTGTTGGTGAAAGAACTCATTTAGAAATTTCAATTTTTGCTGAGCCTACAACTTTTGAGTATTCGATCAAGAAAAAAAATTTGTGAGGATTTTTTCTTCTATGTCTCACGTGAATATGGTAAATTAATAGTCAAAGAAACTCCATTAATGTCATATTTCCGAACCAGATAGAATCAAAAGCTTTGAAGAAACTAGAAACAAATTGGAATAGAAAAGAAAGCAATGGTACTTTGAAAGAAAAATGGGAGAGAAGAGGAAAAAAAAGGGGGGGGGGGGGGGGGGGGACGAGACTTGTACCGGGTTGCTTGAAGGGAAACCACAATTTCCAAATTTCAGAGTGAAACTTTTTCCATAAATAGAAATTTCTTGAGGTAAGAAATAAATTTGCATACCCGAGAACCCTAACTCTTTCCACTTTTGCAGCATAATTATCACGTCTGAGACACATGATCGATAATTCCAAAATCGATTGACAGTAACAAGACTTGGTGATTGTTCTCAGTAGCTTGGATTTTGCTACCCTCGTTCAAACAAAAGCCAAATGGCTCAGAGAAAGAGAATATTAATATACAAAGAAAGGAGAAAGGAGACAGCTGCTTTCACAGAGAACGCATTCATGGTTTGAATTTAAGAGGAGTCTGAGGAGGAGGAGAAGACCTTCAACTAATTCAAGTCACCTTTGCTTTCTCATGGGTCTGATCGAAATAAAGTTTTTCGTCGTTCACGTTACAAGTTACTGCAAGCAATGAGATTTGATTGGACGTATGCATGATCTGACAGGGTGTATGAGATCGATACACGCCTGTATTAGGGTTTCATGAAATGTCTATGGCCTCCTAGGGCTCGGTCATACATTATCGTAAACATGAGAGAATACTTATTTAGGTAATGGTTCCTTAAAATTAGGCTTCATGAGTACAAAACCTCTCATAGTCTCATTTCATAAAAGTCACTTTCATCACTCAAAATTCAAATCACTACTGGCATAGTATCATTTGGTCTAGTGGTATAGTCTCCCTTTTGTAAGTGGGAGGTTGTGAGTTCGACTCACGAAAGACTAGTTGTACCATTTGAGTTGTTTATCTGATAAAAAAAAAAATTCAAATCACTAGTCAAATTTAATGAAATCTTAGATGGGGATTTCAATCAATTTGGACTGAGATCAATAAGTGACTTTCTTTATATCCAAATACAATTATTATGGAAAAGTTCCATGATTAGCCTGATCGAGGCCTTATGCACGCGCCTAGGGTTAACATCATAGTTTAATTAGTATATGGACTAAATCTCCACTCCGAGTTTCAAATCCTAATACTGAAAATGTCATATTGGTTTGCAATTAATTGAGATGATATATTTTTAACATCGAAGAACCTTAAGTGATGAGGAAGAATATGAATATTGTCATAATTGTTGAGAATATATACATTTCACATGAGAAAAATGGGACTTTGGTTATGTGTTTATAAGGATTTGGGTCACTCCATCCATTGTCAATTGGTTTTGGATGTGAACCCCAGATTACTTTATCATGGTATCAGAGCCAGGTTATCCGATCCCACGTGTGCATGTCTCGCGGCCACACGGGCTCCACATCACCCAAAGTTGTCCACGTATATGGCTTGAAAATTGGTCACACGTGCAGGGACGTGTTGAGAATATAAACATCCCACATGGGAAAAATGAGACATTGTCTATGAGTTTATAAAGGTTTGGACCACTCAATCCATTGCCAATTGATTTTGGATGTGAACCCCAGATTACTTTATCAATAACTAAATTAGGTTAGAGGTTTAACCATTGTGACCAAAACATAAGTAATGAGCATTAGGTTAAAGGTTTAACCATTGTGACCAAAACATAAGTAATGAGCTGTTCGGTTAGAATTTTATGATAAGAATTTAAACTCTAAATTATATTATATTATATCGGTAAATTCTAAGTTCTAAATTCTATTCTAAAGTCTCTTTTCTCACTATAATACATAAATACAACATCAATTTGTCAAAATGCATGTGAAACTCTCTATTTCAATATATTCTCAACGATAGAAAAATCGAAACGTTTTTCTATATATTCTTGGAGAGAAATGTATACTTATCACTAAATTTAATTCAAGTTTTTGCTACAAATGTGGTTTGCCAATATAACGCTTGATTTCTAAGGAGGTTAAAATGCCATATAATTATGAAATTTTCATGAATAACAGATTTGGTGCATGCTTGTGCGATCTCTTAGGCCATCTCCAATCGTGAAGATCTAAAATTTTAGACCTTTGAAATGTACTATTCATCCAAATAGTAAGGTCTACAATTTTCCAACTCCAATCGTTCGAGATCTAAATTATAGACTTTAATATATTTTATTATTTTTAATTTGTATACTTCAAAATTATAAGTGGTCAAATCTCAATGGAGGAATACATGCTTCGTTACAGGATGATACGCTCACGTTACGCAAACAATGATTTGCAACAAGACCTTATCAAACATGTTTGGTCAAGACGAGGACAAAGAAAACCCCGGTGATATGGATGTGGCTTGTTTTCAGTTTATATATTTGTGGTTGTAATAATTGACAATTTATTGTCATGTTTGAGTCTGTCTTTGCATTGTCTTCGTTTTTACCGTTATTTGTTATTTGTTTTTTTTTTTCTTTCAATTATTGTAATGAATAAATGCAGTAAAGTATTATTGTAACGGCTCATTTTGTATTATACTTCATAATTATATTTAGTTGATGTATCATACCACAAATAAATAATAATAATTATTATAATAAACTATGTCAAATTTATTTCATAAAATTAAAGATTTCATAAAATCAAATTTATTCAAAAAAAAATTTTGGATTAATTATGCAATCATGCAACTTGAAGCTTGAAGTGGGCCAACTTTGGTGGTCTAAATGGTGGTCTATATTTAGACCAAGAAATGGACTTTAGACCTCCATGGAGCATTTTTGTAATAGACCTAATCCATGATTGAAGATGGTTTTTGCTCAACCATTGTCTAAAATATGGACTTTGAACCTTCTATTGGAGTAGCATTAGGCTTCAACTCGTGGAAATCAGTAATTCAAGGACTTCTATCCACTTTTCTCCTAAAGTTGCAGTTGAGCACTTGATATCTTGACATCTTTAGCTACCTCGGCCTTATACAAAACAACACTGAAGTGACTGATTGACAGCAAAAGGATACACAAAATAAACCAATTAATATATTAAGAACACGCAAAGAGAAACCACAGAACTATGCACCAACTCATGCATTTGATGATCTTTACTTCTATATATGGAGCAGATCTTTTGGCACCCTCTCCAGTCTTCAAAACCCTTCTCTCTAATTCCATGAAGTGATTAAACCCACCTGCGGTCCCCTCATAGGAATACCAACATGCTTCCTTAACCCACCTGAGCTTTCCTACTTTGTATCTCCATTTTCATGTTTACCATTTCTTAAATTTCTCCAAACACATACCAATCTAACATGAAGAAAGCAACCATCCATGTAGCCTCTGTCTCCACAATTAGCTAGTTCCTTCCTCAGCTACTTGTTTGCTTTGGTTCCATCAATTGCACTAAAAAAAATTCTACTTCATGGATCCTCATTTTCACCGTCTCTCTGAAATCCCCTTACCCTTGTCATTTAGCAGTACCTACGCTGGTAGTAGTAGTAGTAGTGGATCTAATCATGATGATCCATGGATGGACCCTAGGATATGGAGGAAGCTCCCAACTCGGATTCTCGACCGCATTATCGCCTTTCTTCCACCACCGGCCTTCTTCCGATCTCGGTGTGTCTGCAGGAGATGGAATGGCCTGTTGTTCACCAACAGCTTCCTTCAACTCTTCCTCGATATCTTCCCACACCGTCGCCATTGGTTCCTCTTTTGCAAGGCCGACACCCAGAATCTCATTGATGACAACAACAACAACAGGGCTGAAGGGTACCTTTTCGATCCTTACGAACTCGTATGGTACCGCCTTCCCTTTCCTTTGGTTCCACCATCTGGCTTCTCTCCAGCCGCTTCTTCAGGCGGACTGGTCTGTTGGATTTCGGATAACCCTGCTCCGAAAACCCTACTTCTCTCCAACCCTCTTTCGGGTACCTTAAACCAACTCCCTCCAACCCTAACCTCAAGGTATCAACCCTCCATCGGCTTTACTGTCACCCCTACTTCCATAGACGTCACTCTTGCCGGAGATGACCTCATCAACAATGCCCTAGCTGTAAAGAACTCCACCGCAGAAAGGTTCCGTGTGGATGGTACGGGCTGCTTTCTTCCCACATGGCAGATCACTTCTCCTCTTCCCAGACTCTGCAACTTTGAGTCAGCTGGTAGAATGGTTCATATTAATGGAAGGCTCTACAACATGAGCTACCACCCTTTCAACATCGCGACCTATGACGTGGAAACAGCCAGTTGGTGGGATATTCAGCCACCGATGAAGAGGTTCCTGAAGTGTCCTAGCGTGGTAGAGAGTGGCACAGGGAAGCTTCTGCTGGTTGCGGCTATTGAGAAGAGGTCGCTGATCGTGCCGAAAAGCTTGAGGGTCTGGAGCTTGCAGGAAGGAACTACGTGGGTGGAGATTGAGAGGATGCCTCAACTGCTTTATGATCGGTTCGGTGAGGAGATGGAGTCCTGTGGGAATGGGTTTCACTGCGTTGGCCATGGAGAGTTCATTGTGTTCATGATTCCGGGGAGTTCTCGTCATTTGGGTGTGTTGTTTAATATGAACACCAAACTGTGGAAGTGTATGCCTCCCTGTCCTTTTGTTGGTATGGGTGATCTGAGCCGTGGTTTTGCTTATGAGCCCCGGCTTGCTACTCCGGTCACTTCGCTTCTGAATTATCAGTTCCCTGCTGCTCCATTTCCGGCTTGATTCAAGTGTGCTTAATAACACCAGGAGAGCAGGAGGTGCCTACTTATTCTACCATGTGGTTTTAGTATTTTGCGCAAAATAAAGCCAGGAGCTACTCAGTTAATTGTCTGAAGTTTAAGTGATGAACTACGCGCGTGTTTTTCTTTTAGTTTGTTGTAAGTTTGTGACCATGTTCTCTTTGCCCTCGGTCTGGTAGTATGTGTGTTTAAAATCCATGTTTGTTCCATTAAATGCCTGTGTTTGCATTAGTGGCTTTAGCTAGCTGTGCTTTGACAATGCAAGGAATTCCAAAGAAAGAAGCTCCTTTTGGTGTCATTTTTCTACTTGGTTCAATTGTCTACTATGAGTCCAAGACTAAATATCCGGACAATGATCGACATAAAACTGATGAGGTCGTGAGAGGTGGGATTACACTCACTACGTCCCTTTCCTCTAGGATGTGCATACAACACTTTAGAAGAGATATAATAACTTCTCTTTGGTATAAAACTGGTGATGAAAAATGTTTGGCTCCAATTTTGTTGCAGCTGGTCAACAGTCTCTTTTCTGCGCGGGCGTGCCAGCACCGTTCAGGTGCGGTCGTCGGGGATGTCCCTTGACCTGACTTCTTTTCAAGCGATTGTAGACGAGGAGAGCACCAACCTCGTCGTGGGATTCTTTCTGCCTCGTGGTGAGGACTTTGCTGAAGTTTCTTCTTGTTCACAAGTCGATACTCAATATTGCAGATTGAGCAGAGCGAAATCACCGGGAAGTATTGAGATCTTGCTAAAGCGTGACTTTAGCTTGGCTGGGTTGCTAGGGCGTTACCCTTGCTTGGCTGGTTCTGTAACCGTTGTGGTCACGGCACTACCGTCAGCTCCCGAGGAGACTAGGACCGAAGCACGTTGACAGAGGGTTTGGTGGCACTGAAAGTCGGCTTCTGAGAAGACTAGGACTAGGAGTGTGATCACCGCTAAGAGAAAGAGAAGGAGAGGAGTTGCTCTTAGAGAGGTTTGCTCTAGAGAGAACTTAGATCATCTTAGAGATGTTGTTGTTGTATGTGAATGTGTCTGTGTGTTAGAATGAGAGGAGAAGGTGTTTATATAGGGAAGAAAAAGAAGAGTGAAATGATGAGTGGAAGAAAAATAATGAAAGTAGATCTAAGTTCACTTGTAAAATATGGAAAAGATAGAGAAAAAATGAAATGAAAGCAAAGCATGAAGGTGCAGCAACATGGAAGTGGTGATGATCTATTAAAGAGATTGTAGAAGAAAAATATATCCAAGGAAAAAGAGAAAAGCATCTAGCTTTCTTCATGTGGGTAGGAAACATGAACATGTGAATATTGAGCTGGTTTTAGGTCAGTTTCTGCCCCTTTATTCCTTCAATTATTTCTCCAACAAGCCTTCAGAATGAGCCTTCGACTTCTTCATAAAAAATGTTCCACTATGAGTGTAGATCATCCTGACAAATTTTCAGAGCTTTATTCCATGCGGTTGGGCTGGAAATGCTGCTGGACCTCTTACAGGTCCAGTTTTCCAGTTTTGCTTCTGTAGAAAATTGGACTGATTGTTTGAAGGCCTTCCACTCAAAAATATCTCTGGCACTCTTCATAAGAAATGATCCTTGGGCTGTCTAGAATGGATCTGCAGAGTTTCAGCTCATTTCAAGTTCATTTGGTCAGGCGGCCGCCCCTCCTTCCTTGTTTAGCTCGGTTTCTCCTAGCCAAAGTAGGAAAATGTGCTAAAGTTGACTTTTCATGTTTCCATGCTTCCATGCTTCCATAGTAGGCTTGATTTAGCCTCTAAATATATATTTCGAACTTATCGACAATATATAGCTTGAGCCACTGACATTGGCTCAATTTCTCCAACACATGCCTTGTCAGGCCAAAATGTTCATTTTGGGTCCAAACAAAAACATCTCTTTTACTTTCGTAATTCCATAAATCTTGACTAACTAGAACAAATAAATAAAAACTTGCATCTTTTAAAAAAAAAAAAAAAAAAACTTGCATATCAAACGTGCATATCTGAAGACAAAGTGAAGTTCAATAAAAATTGGTGGTGGTTTCAACTTTTTTCAAGTTTAAACCCGGCCTCTCTCATTTAAAAATTAGAAAAGAAAAAAAAGTACTCAATTAGTTGAACCGCTCATTTTACCTTGTATTGCATGATTCCTCCTTGAGTCCTTGTACCATCAATTTCATTTTGTATATATAACTCCTCCTCTTATCATCAATTGATTTGACATTATATAATACGGAATTCGATCCATATTCTTTCTGAAAGTGGAACCTAACTTAAAGTAAGGGAGACTTGAATGAGGAGATTTAAAATAAGAACTTCATCAGCACTTTCTAATCAATGGTTGTGAGATTCACTTTCGATTACATTTCGGAAAATCAACTGTTAGATATTTAGGTATGCATGAGTAGATTACTTCTGAGAATTTTATTCCAAATTACTAATCATTGAGATACTGAACTAGATCAAATAAATGGAAGAACAAAACTTGTCAAACCTGAACATTTCATATTTATAGCTGATAAATCACGATTATAAATGTCTCTTTAACAATTTTCAATTTGGTTAAAAGTTTTTAGGAATGATCAACTCATGAATATTTAAACATCTAACAATTAATTTGTCGAAATGTGATTAAAAAGCGGTTGTGTCAACCGTTGATTAAAAAGTCCTAATGAATGACTCATTTTAACCGTCCTCATCAAAACTCAATCCTTTAAAGTAATCTAAAGACATTCACTATAAAATTAGTTTTAATTCTAAAGCATACGATGGAAATGAAGTGAAGAAATTCGGATTGGTTCAAATTTGACCAAAAAAATTTATTTTTTGCTATCATTTTCCCATATAGGAAAGAAAGACTTTTCTAGAAAAATTAAATAGTAGGTAATGTGAGACCAACTTCCACAGGCACAAAGAACATGCAAATGCAATGATTAATAAAACCGAATCATCCAATCACTTCTTCCCACTACTTCGTCCCGACGCGCGCCCTCCCACCTGGAAAAACTTCTCTCAAAACCCTTAATCAAACTCACCACGTGTCTCATCCTTCCCACTCAAAACCCCACCGAACTGTTTTCCTCTTGTCGTGTTCAATTCACATTCCGATTCCCTTTCTTCTCCGGACAAAGATCTCAGTCCGGAAACCCACGCCGCGACGACATGTCGTCGCGTAATTCCAGCAACATGTCCACGACCAGAACTCTCAGCGGGATATCCGAAATGGAGGCCGCGAAACTCGGGTTGGATCTCGTGTCCGCCGCCAGGCGAAACCTCGGCTTCCTCCGAACTGTTGCCGAGTCTCGGTGGCTGCACAGGAAGCCAACGCTTGTTGAAGCCATAAGAAGGTCAAAGCTCTCACCTTTATAATTAGTATTCTGATCGGACGGTGGATGTTGAGCGTTGCTGGGTTTGGTTTTGCAGGTACACTGAGCTCTGGATGCCGTTGATGGCTCATCTGACGGCGGAGTCAACGTCAACGACGACTCCTGTGGTTCATCCTCCTATAGATATTGAGTGGGTTTGGTTCTGTCACACACTTAATCCGGTAAGCTAAGTTTGATTGAAAAGCTTTGATTTTTTTGAATTTGAGTTTTTTTTCTGAAATTAAAGATTTGATTTTTTTTTTTCAGGTTCATTACAGGCAATACTGTGAGTCCAGGTTTTCAAGACTTATAGGAAAGCCCACCATTTTTGATGAAGAGAATGAAGAGTATGCATTAATGAGGTGCAGAGATTTTTGGGTCAAAAGGTACCCAGATGAGCCATTTGAGAATGAAGCTGATTCTGATGTGGTAGTATCAGATGTAGCTATTGATGAGGAGCTATTGGAGGAAGTGAGCAGGCATAGGTTTTTGTATTCGAAATTTTCAGAGCCATACAGGTCTGAGATTGTGTATTTGATAGCAGCAAGGCAAAGGTACAAGGGGTTTTTGTTCATGGTGCAGAGGTCTATTGATTTGGGTTCAAATTTGGTTCCTGCCTCTGACATTATGCTAATGTGGCTCATCCATCAGGTGCATTTTTTCGGCTATAATTTAGTTCAGTTTTCATTCTGTTATTTCTTTCTTGGATCATAAGTTAAAAAAGTTGAAATCTGGGTGTTTGTTTTATTTAGGATCTTATGTGTCTAAATTTTGTGTGATTGGAAGCAGAGTTATCCAACTGTATATGCTGAAGATTTGAAAGAGATGGAGGGTGATTTGGCGAAAGTGTTAACCGTGTGGGACAAAGTCAAGGAAAAAGAGGTGGAGGAGACCAAAAAGTTGTGGGAGAGGACTTTTGATCAACCATATGAGAAAGCTGGTGGGGAAATAGCTTTGAAATTGGATGGGGGTGTCTCATTCAAGCCGCCAGTTTACTGGGAGGTTTCAGATACAGATATCAATACCAAATACAAGCCCCTGCTGCCTAGGTTCTTGTTTGAGGTCAGTTTAAAACTCGATTTAGTTTATACAAAAATTAATGTGAACTTAATTTCAATGACAAAGCCAGTTATGTAGATCCTAGTTTTGTTAGTAAGTACTACTCTGATGGTGCCTTGATTCGTCAATGTAGGTCTGTGTGTTTGTCAGGCTTAGGGATAAAATGAAGGCAATGCGGGAGGATATAAGACGTGATAACCTTCGTCTTCGAATTGTGAGGTGCCATAGGGAGTTAAAGTTTGAAAAACCCATGTCCGACTTTTCTCATTCGTCATGGCACAAAGCTTGGCATCTCTACTGTGAGTTTGGAACCAAAGGAGTTATGGTGGAGCTTCGTCGGCGTGGTGGCTACTGTTTTAAAGGAAATAGTGTGCAGGACACTGTTACGTTCTATTGGAATGACTTACTTAGAGCACCCTCTCTATCTTTGGAAAAAGAAGATGATGAAGTGAAAATTGTTACTTCGATAACTCCACCAGTTCAGGCACCATACCTGATGAAATGTGTGCCAGACCGTGTCACAGATGATTCTGGGGCAATGATATCGGATGTGATTCTGAGAATGAACCAGTATCATCCCCAAGAAGGCCGGTGGTTGTCTCGCACTGTGCTTGATCATGCTGGGAGGGAGTGTTTCGTGATTCGAATAAGGTTTAAAGGCTAACAACGTATATTTTCCTTACAATTTATTTTTAAAATTGTATCTGTTGTTAACAAATTGGATCAAATTGATTGTAGGGTGGGACAAGGATTTTGGAGAAGAGGAGGCGAAGCTCCATCAACTGTGAAATGGGAGGATAGGATTATAGAGATTCGAGAAGGTTCTTGGTCGTATGTTGCCGGTTCCATTGGTAGATCCCCTGGTATGTTATATTACGTAAACATGTTTTCGGTCACTTGTGGGATAAAGGTGTAATACACTGAAGAAATGGGAATTGAACACCAACAGCAACCTTAATGAGAAAAACTACATACTTGTAACCAACTGCATAGAAAAGGTTTCTAGATGAAGCACATAATGTAGATGAGAGAAAACTGATAAGGATGAATACAGAACAAATTTTGAATCTTCTATCTTTAATTTGGTTACAGATCATGCTTAATAGGAAGAGTCTGGAATTTAGTACTTCAATGTTTGTTGTCTTGTCAGCTAACTAAGTACGTATCACATTTATTCTACGGAACCGCTTCTACATTGCATTGTACTCCTCTGCCGAGAGATTATTCTTGGTTAATTACGGTGCTTTATTGCATTTTTTTGGAAACAAATTGTAAACTCTTGTCTGCTGTTCTAGTACAGCGAAAGTAGTAGGAACCGCCTTACCAAAAGAACCAGCGGAACAATGGAAAGCTGCATGGCACTTTTCAACTGGAGATGAATTGATGATAGGGGGATTGCCATCGTCAGTATCAGGTCTGAGATTTTGTTTGAAGAATCAAGCTGCAGAATCAACGGTGAGCTTGCAATTTCTCTTCCTACGTTGCCTGCATTAGTACAGAAATCCTCATTTTGATTGGTTTATTAACCAATATCATATATTGCAGGTTAAGCTCTTAAAAGGACGAAGGATGCAATATCAAGTAAAAAAGAAAGGGTCTGTAACAAAGGATGAGGAATGTCAAATTTATGAAGAAGGTGAAGAGGAGGAAGAGGAAGATGAAGAAGAGGGGTTTTTAACCCTTGTCCGGACAACTGAAGACGATCCAATTGGAAGAGCAACGGCTCTTTTGAATTGGAAGCTATTGGTAGTGGAGTTATGGCCTGAAGAAGATGCAGTATTTGTACTTCTTCTATGCATTTGTATACTAAGAAGTGTATCTGAGATTAAAAAAGAAGATATTGGAGGTTTGTTGATTAGAAGAAGACTAAGGGAAGAAAAATTTGGGACCAGAGATTGGGGTTCTGTAGTACTCCACCCTTCCTTAAGTTCTTCATTTAATTCTTCACCTCACACTGAACCTTGGTACTGGAATGCAAAGGCAGTTATAAAATCGGAGGGTTCAATTAACATCACCAGGCAACCAGCTGTTACTGTGGGATATTCACCGGAGGAAGGCAGTGATAAGTTGTACAAACGAGGGATACTAGCATGAGAACTGATGAGAGATTGGCATTTTTTTTAACTGGTGTAAATGTGTTTTTTTCCCACTGAACCTACAGACCCTTGCTTTTTTATTTTATTTTTTCTCTAATGTGACATTGAGAATCTTGTTGGTGAATATAGTTTGTGCCTATACATATACCCTACAGCTTTTTGACTATGTACTGGGCCTAGAAATACTGGACAATTTTGGATTCTGTTTCTAGAAAAGCGAGGATCCTTAATTTGATTACGCACTCCACGTACCTGTAAAGCCCAATTGCAACGAATATAAGAGCTTGCCCCCAGAAGAGAGCATGACTTGGCTTTGTCAAAAGAAAAAGCACAAGAATGTTTATTTACAACTCCAAAGACAAAACCTTTCCTTTGAAAACAAACCATTCCCTCATTCCCTCGTGTATAAAACAAGTACCTTTTCTTCATATACAATGATCATTAAAATCATTTCCTTTCTGCCTTTCTCCCCCATCAGAGCTAAAGATGAGCTTTACCAATTTTTTTCTTCTTATTATTACTCTAGCCTCACTTTCTGTTTTGCCTCATGGATTATCTATATCCTCGGAACAGCCAAATCCTTCCATTCAATCCATGCTTATGCAAACTTGCAACCAAATTGAAAACCAAAGTTCATGCCTCACAAAAGTGCAAGCTGAGCTCCAAAGCATAATGGGGCCTGATCAAAGTCATCAAAACGCTGCTTCTGTAAGAAATTCAATCCTAAGTGCTGCGCTTAGGCACACACTTAATCAAGCGAAATCTGCAGTTGACATGATCACAAAGTTCAATGCTCTATCCATCAGTTACAGAGAACAAGTAGCTATTGAGGATTGCCAGGAGCTCCTTGATTTCTCTGTCTCTGAGTTGGCTTGGTCTTTAGGCGAGATGAACAGAATTCGGACAGGTGACAAAAATGTTCACTATGAAGGAGATCTAAAAGCTTGGCTGAGTGCTGCCCTTAGTAACCAAGATACATGCCTTGAAGGTTTCGAGGGAACTGATAGACGGCTCGAAAATTTCATAAGGGGAAGCTTGAAGCAAGTCACACAGCTCATTGGTAATGTCTTGGCCTTGTACACTCAATTACATGCTTTACCCTTTAAACCTCCAAGGGATCATAGTATGAATACTTTGACAATTGCGAATAAGAGTTCATCGCCGGATCATAATTTTCCGGCATGGATGAGTGAGGGTGATCAAGAGCTGGTTAAGTCAAGTCCACATGATCAATCAGGTATGCATGTAGATGCTGTTGTGGCAACAGATGGGAGTGGGAAGTACCGTTCAATCACAGAAGCTGTTAATGAAGCTCCAGACCACAGCAGCAGGAGGTACATAATATATGTGAAGAAGGGGATTTATAGAGAAAACATTGACATGAAGAAGAAGAAAACCAATATCATGTTTGTAGGGGATGGAATTGGACAAACTGTGGTAACTGGTGACAGAAGTTTCATGCAAGGATGGACTACATTTAGAACTGCAACAGTTGGTAAGTTTATACCTTGCTATAGCTTATTGTACTTCCCTTGTCAGAATATTTATCAATATGAATATATGTGTGTTAATTAAAGAATGAGTCAAAAGTGTATTATAAGTTTACTTTATAACCGTTCAACTATATTAACATGTTTGTAGAAAAAATATGCTGGGATCCAGTTAATAAGTGACTAAGTTATGCTTGCAGCTGTATCCGGAAAGGGATTTATAGCAAGAGACATGACTTTTCGTAACACGGCCGGTCCTGAAAACCATCAAGGCGTGGCGCTTAGGGTTGACTCGGACCAATCTGCCTTCTTCCGATGCAGCATGGAGGGTCACCAAGACACACTGTATGCTCACTCTCTTCGCCAATTTTATCGTGAATGTGACATCTATGGTACCATAGACTTCATATTTGGCAATGGTGCCGCGGTGCTCCAAAATTGCAAAATCTACACTCGAGTCCCGCTATCACTACAAAAGGTCACCATCACGGCCCAGGGTCGGAAAGATCCGCATCAAAACACTGGATTTTCGATCCAAGATAGCTATGTTTTTGCTACTCAACCGACATATCTGGGGAGGCCGTGGAAGCCATACTCTAGGACAGTTTTTATCAACACTTACATGAGTGGTCTAGTGCAGCCTAGAGGGTGGCTTGAGTGGTATGGTAACTTTGCTTTGGGCACATTGTGGTACGGCGAGTATAGAAACTATGGGCCGGGTGCATCACTATCCGGACGGGTCAAGTGGCCAGGTTACCACATCATTCAGGATGCCAACATGGCTAGTTTCTTCACGGTTCGGCGATTTATTGATGGGATGGCTTGGTTGCCGGCCACAGGTGTTAAGTTTACAGTAGGTTTGAGAAACTAAGTCGTCAATAAAACTAGTAGGACCACATTATAGTCCACATGGGTTACGTTTCTATACTAGGGATGTGGTTAAATCATTGTAATCATTGGTAAATGATAGTCGTTGTATATGATAGTCATTTCCCCTCTACTTTTCTTGGTGGGAATATCAAATACAGAAAATGAAGGATTCATGTTTAATGTTTTGGAATGGCTGGTAAAATGTCCCGAAAAATGTACAACATGTTTAAGGAAAATCGTAAACTAACAGAGAGAGGGAGAGAGTTTAGATGGAGAGAATGAAGAGTGAATTGGTGTGTTTATTCTTCTCACAATGGAGGGTTTATATAGGGATAAAAAGCATGGAGTAATACTATTACATTCCATTACTCTTACCACTATTACATTTAATATCATCCATTTACTTAAGTGCTTTCATACATAACATTAACATGATTGATACCAAACTTCTCCACTCTTAAGTGCTATCATACATAGCCATAATAATGCTATTTACATGATATAGACATAATAGTTTTACCACAATTTCATGTATACTACAACACTCCCCCTTAGATATTTCATGTCGATAGTATTTGTCTAAGCCGTGCGCTTCGAAATTGCCTCGTTAAAAACCTTGCCAAGTAATAAAACCCTGTGGGAAAAAACAACCTTGGTCGAAGGAGAAAAAGAGTGCAACGCGCATTAAGTGTGGAGTATGTTTCTAGATACTCCCCCTGATTTATTCTCCCCCTGAAGATCATGGGAGTTCGGATAACCTTCTTAATCCGATGCTCTTCACATGCTTCTCGAAAGGGGTTTTTGGTAGCGACTTAGTAAATAAGTCCGCTACATTATTCTCTGATCGGATTTGATTTACTTCAATGTTTAGAAGTGTTTGCTGTTGCTGATTGTAGAAGAATTTCGGTGATATATGTTTAGTATTGTCACCCTTGATGAAACCTAATTTCATTTGCTCAATACAAGCTGCATTATCTTCGTAAATGCATGTAGGTTTATCTGTGGTAAACTTCAAACCACAAGTTCCTCGAATGTGTCTATTTATAGACCTTAGCCATATGCATTCACGCACAGCTTCATGTAGAGCAATAATCTCTGCATGATTTGAGGAAGTAGCAACAAGGGTCTGTTTTGTAGATCTCCAAGATATCGCCGTGCTTCCCATGGTAAAGACATAACCTGTTTGGGAGCGACTTTTATGGGGGTCAGAGAGATACCCCGCATCAGCAAATCCCATCAAAACATTATTTTTATTTTGATGGAGGGGAGGAGGAGAACGTCGGTCACCATTGATGGTGTCGCCGGCGTCTACATTACGGAAGGTGGCTTTTTGCCTCATGGGGTCTGATCTCATGCTTCCGTCTTTTCTTTTCTCTTTGTAGGGATAAAACAAGCCCATATCAATCGTACCCTTTAAGTATCGAAAGATTGTCTTTATGCCAATCCAATGGCGGCGTGTTGGCGCAGAACTATGTCGAGCTAACAAGTTCACTGCGAATGAGATATCCGGTCTTGTGCATTGAGCTAAATACAATAATGCGCCTATCGCACTTAGATAGGGTACTTCAGCCTCTAATAATTCTTCGTCCTCATCCCTTGGACGAAACGGATCTTTTGTGGGCTCAAGACTTCGGCCGATCATGGGAGTACTTACAGGCTTTACTTTATCTTCATTAAAGCGCCTTAGTAATTTTTGAGTATATGCTGACTGATGGATCATAATCCCATCACTACGGTGCTCGAGCTCTATTCCGAGGCAAAACCGTGTTTTCCCAAGATCTTTCATCTCAAACTCGGATTCCAAATATTTAGCAGTTTCTTTTAACTCATCTAGAGTTCCAATTAGGTTCATGTCATCGACATAAACTGCTACAATTGCAAATCCGGAACTTGTTCTTTTAATGAACACGCAAGGGCATATTTCATTGTTAACATATCCCTTTCCAATCAAGTAGTCACTTAGACGGTTATACCACATCCGTCCGGATTGTTTCAATCCATATAGTGAGCGTCTTAATTTTATTGAAAACGCGCTCCGTGGTTTAGAGCCACTTGATTTTGGTAATTGAAGTCCATCAGGAACCTTCATATATATCTCTGAATCTAGATCCCCATAGAGATATGCTGTAACCACATCCATAAGCTGCATGTCAAGTTTTTCGGAAACTACCAAACTGACAAGGTAGCGGAACGTTATAATGTCCATTACGGGAGAGTATGTCTCCTCGTAGTCGATTCCAGGGCGTTGTGAGAAACCTTGTGCCACAAGGCGGGCTTTATATCTCATCACCTCATTTTTCTCATTACGCTTTCTAACAAAGACCCATTTATGGCCAACAGGCTTTATATTTGGTGGTGTCAGCATTATAGACCCAAATACCTGTCTCTTTGTTAGTGAATCCAATTCAGTCTGGATCGCATTTTTCCATTTAGGCCAATCCGCTCTTCGTTGACATTCTTCAACAGAGCGAGGCTCGATATCATCATATTCTATGATTCCTTTTGCAACATGATATGCAAACGCATCATCAATTGCCATAGAATTTCTATCCATCATCTCATGTACACTATTGTAATTTATGGAGATTTCTCTATTCTCTGGAGTTGGTTCTGACATTGGAGCGTCCCCCAATGATGTCTCTTGGACATAACCATAATCCGGAATATTCTCGTGAGATGGATTATTCATATCTATGATTAATGGATTATTTTGTGCCAAACTCGCTTTCTTTCTTGGGCGAGAATCCATCGAACCTATAGGTCTCCCGCGCTTCCTGGCAGGAGCCATGGGCCTAGCCAATGTGTCACCCATAGAGGGAACGTTGGCGCCATTCTCATGTATTTTTGAGATGGCATTATGTCTTTTAGGGACATCAATCCTTGCAGGTATATTTGCAGCAGGTATGTGTGATCTCGTCACTTTAGCGATATCAGAAAACGCATCAGGCATCGATTCTGCTACGTTCTGAAGATCGAGAATTCTCTGCACTTCTTTTTCAGATTGTGCGGTTCGGGGATCAAGATGGGACAAAGTGGGGACAAACCACGACAATTCCTGTCCTTTTTGATGAACATTAGTGTTCATGTCTCCCCCTAAAGGCGGGAAGACTGTCTCATCAAAGTGACAATCCGCAAATCTAGCGGTAAATAGATCACCTGTCAAGGGTTCTATGTAGCGGATTATGGTTGGAGAGTCATAGCCAACATAAAGGCCTAATCGTCTTTGAGGACCCATTTTAGTGCGCTGTGGTGGCGCAATTGGCACATAGACTGCACACCCAAATATGCGTAAATGTGAGATATTAGGCTCATACCCAGTTACCATCTGGGACGCAGAAAAAGGTTGGGTGGCAGTGGGCCTTAGACGAATAAGCACAGCTGCGTGTAATATTGCATAGCCCCAAGCAGAAATAGGGAGATTGGTGCGCATAACCAATGCCCTAGCAATCATTTGAAGTCTTTTAATGGCAGCTTCTGCGAGACCATTTTGGGTATGTACATGAGGGACAGGATGTTCAACCTCGATCCCAATGGACATGCAATAATCATCAAAAGTTTTTGATGTAAATTCCCCAGCATTGTCAAGACGAATTGACTTAATAGGATGATCAGGGTGGTGAGCCCTTAACTTAATGATTTGTGCTAGGAGTTTAGCAAATGCAGCATTTCTTGTGGATAAGAGCATGACATGTGACCAACGTGTCGATGCATCAACCAACACCATAAAATATCTAAATGGTCCGCAAGTTGGATGTATAGGTCCACAGATATCACCTTGTATTCTTTGCAAGAATGGTATATTTTCTTTAATGTCTTTTGCATAGGATGGTCTCGATCCTATTTTTGCTAAAGAGCAAGCTTTGCAAAACGAATGATATGCTTCAGAAGTAATTCTTTGAACCTTTCTTTGGTTCGTACTTCCTTTTGTTTTAAAGAATGGATGTCCGTGTGAAGTTTTTAATATACGGAGCATCATATCTCGACCTGGGTGTCCCAAACGGTCGTGCCAAAGTTTGTATGTGTCGGAATCCCATAAATTTTCATTCATGACATGGTTGGATTCAATGACTCTAATAGTGGTTGCGTACAATCCACTAGAGCGACACATGAGTTTCTCTAATACTCGTGTATTTCCGTAGTTATTAGAGGTGATGTAAAGGAACTCTTGTCCATTCTCACAATGTGTTTTCACATGAAAATCATTGGCTCTTATATCTTTAAAACTTAATAGGGTTCTTCCAGCCCTTGGAGCATATAAAGCTTCGGCGACATTAATATTTGTGCCATTCGGCAATAGAAATTGAGCTGGTCCACGACCATGAATCAATTGAGATGGTCCTGCCATCGTGGTCACTGAAGATTGACTAGGCGTCATCCATAAGAATAATTGCCTATGTCGTAATATAGTATGTGTGGTGCCACTATCAAGAAGACATTCCAATTCTCCCGAAGACATACTGAAGAAATAAAGTTCGGAATATTAACACATGTCAATGACATTGGTAATGCGATACTTTATTAATAGGGAAAATAGTCAATGATTACATCAAAGTTTCCAAAGTTTATTCCAATATAAAATCAAACTTTATACAAATTGTAATTGCTCAATCCGTTTGGTAATTCCAATAAAATATGACCAGGTAAGTAGAGAGATGTTGGTGGAGCGAGGCTCGCTTAAGTACCCCGATCTCAATTACTTGCCTAGACATCATACTTCATTGGGTACGCCACATGAGAAAGAGTCAATTCAATTGTTATTTGACTAAGGCACATTTGCCGTTTTATTGGAAAATAGAAAAGACTATTTTAATCAAAGTCTGCGGCATCCTCGTGCTCTTCATTTTCAGCTTTGAAGTCTTTTATGGTGAGAATAACATCTTCACCATTTTCTTCTTCAGCAAGGTGAGCTTCTTGCTCCCTCATTTCCCTGTACTCCTTGTAGCGTGCAGCTAGTTGAGTACTTGCTTGGCATTGCTTAAACCAATGCTCGATTGATCCACACCTATGACACATGTCATTGTGGTTGACTTTCTTTATTTGAGGTGCACGTTGTGGATATTCCCTAGGCGGGTTGTTGCTGCTACTACCACGGCGTATTATGCGACCTCCACGGCCCACAGTGTTACGGCCCATGGTGTTGTTATATTCTCTTTTCCCACGTGTGGAATTGCCACCACGTGTGCCCGCTCCAAAGTTGCGGTTTCCTTCCTTATTGGGGCGGTTGTAAGGACCCATTCGTCCGTCATGTCCCCTGTTATTAGGGTATACATGCCCCTTATTAGTAGGGTACCGCTCCTTGCGCCCTTTCTTGGGTGCATTATAATTTGCCTCATGAACGCTTTTGGTTCCTACGGGCCTTGAATTATAATTCTTCACAAGGATATTGTAGTGCTTCTCCAACACCGACAAAATATTGATAAGCTCATTGAACTTCGTAAGTCGTCCAGCATTAAATTCAGTGCGATATTGCTTTGATAGTATAATTGCTGCGACGGGGAAGGTGGAGAGAGTCTTCTCAATTAGCTCTTCTTCTGTGAGAGGTTTTCCACAGAACTTCAGCATGGCTTTTAGCCGAAGAGCTTCTGAATTGTATTCAGCAACAGACTTGAAGTCGGAGAAGCGTATATTGTTCCATTGAACCTTCAAGTCAGGGAGGAGGGAATCTTGGATATTATCAAAGCGCTCTTCTAGCGCCACCCATAGGTCCCTTGCATCTTTGATGGACATATACTCTAATCTGAGTGCTTTGTCCATATGGCGTCGCATCAAGATAATTGCTTGTGCATGCTTTATGGGTGTTCGTTGGAACACAAGGCCCGCGTTTGGTTCCTGGATTATGGGCAATATCCCTTTTGATGTGAGATGGTTCTCAACGTCAGTTTTCCAACTATGGTAATCCGAACCAGTTGAGTCAAGGATTTGAAATTCGAGTCTAGGTTCATTCGACATCCTTGAAATATAAGAAGAAAAAGATGTATTAGTTTCGGAGTTTAAAACTTCCACGAAAAACTAAAACAATAAGATTTCCGAGCTATGCTACCAAGAAATCAATTTCCAAGAATATTTGGATTAGACCGAAACAATGATGTTTAATAGGGTCATAAGTCGATGCTTGCGGACGCTCTTAGTCCGAATATTATGAACACTCTTAGTTCATTGACTACGAACGCTCTTAGTTCGTTTAGCGTGAATTTCTATAATTCCGCTTTTTAATTGTAAGTTCCCAAAAAGAAAAAGGAGGAGAAAAATAAATAAAAACTCAAAAGCGGGAACTTTTAGTAAAGAATACCTTGAAATAGTGTTGTCGGAAATGACCAAAAAAGTTGCCCAAAAGCTTCCGGAAAGTCGCCGGAAAAGTGTCCCGAAAGTCGCCGGAAAGTTGTCGGAAAAATGTCCCGAAAGTCGCCGGAAAAGTCGTCGGAAAGTCACCGGCAAAGTGTCCCGAAAGTCGCCGGAAAAGTCGTCGGAAAGTTGTCGGAAAAGTGTCGACAGATGCTAGGCAGCAACTCGGCAGCTGCTAGGCAGCAGCTCGGCAGCTGCTAGGCAGCAGCTCGGCAGCTGCTAGGCAGCAGCTCGGCAGCTGCTAGGCAGCAGCTCGGCAGGTGCTAGGCAGGTGCTTCGGCAGCTGCGCAGCAGGGGCTCGGCAGATGCACTCGGCAGGTCTCGGCAGCTTTCGACAGGACTCGGCAGGGCTCGCTCGGCAGCTTCTCGGCAGGTCTCGGCAGGGCTTCTCGGCAGCTTCTGCGCAGCTGCTCGGCAGGTCTCGGCAGCAGTCTGGCAGAACTCGACAGCGGTCCGGCAGCGGTTCAAAACTTCCGGCAGCCGGTTCGGGCGGTTTCCGGCCGGTTCTGGCGGTTCTGAAACCGGTTCTGGGCTTCTTGAATCAAGGGCTTTGATATGTACTAGGTTTTGGAGGTTTTTTGTAGGTTTGGAAAAATAGCTTTGATCGGATTATGAACTTCCTCTATTTTGACAATTTCGATTCTAATTCTAGAGCAATTTCGTGCTGATAACGTGTTTAAGGAAAATCGTAAACTAACAGAGAGAGGGAGAGAGTTTAGATGGAGAGAATGAAGAGTGAATTGGTGTGTTTATTCTTCTCACAATGGAGGGTTTATATAGGGATAAAAAGCATGGAGTAATACTATTACATTCCATTACTCTTACCACTATTACATTTAATATCATCCATTTACTTAAGTGCTTTCATACATAACATTAACATGATTGATACCAAACTTCTCCACTCTTAAGTGCTATCATACATAGCCATAATAATGCTATTTACATGATATAGACATAATAGTTTTACCACAATTTCATGTATACTACAACACAACACAAACAACTTTGTAATTTTTAGCTTTTGAGTTGAATGCAACATTCGTATTGGATTCTACAGTTTTTACTGCATTCAAATCGTCTTCATCATCATTAGGTGGGAGAAGAAGACAAGACTCGGGAAGCTAGATATATATTTGGATTTCTTAATTGCATAAAAAAAAATGTCTTCATCCAAACCTTTCAGATAAATAATATCATCGCAATGTCCTACAAATGTGGAGATGAAAGGGAGATCTACTCATGACTCATCGGAAGAGGAACAATAAGGTCCTCGACAACTGAAGAAAGGTTTTGGTCATCACAGTAGTTACCAACTTACCAACTTATAATTGCAAAGATCAAGTAATAAAAACATACTTTCCTTCTTCTCAGTGCTGCCTTCCCTTAGGATTACAAAAAAAGTCTCCTTGTCCCTGATGGAATCGTCCTCGAGGACAGGGCGCTTGAAAATGATGCTAGTGGCATGGATAAGTTGAATTTGTTGTTCATGGAATTAGAAAGGTCCTCGTACTTCGCTACAAACCTATGAGAGTTTATTAGATGGTACACCACGACTTACGAACACATTTGAATCGCATCAGAGGTTTAGGAGGCAATCAAAACATAGTCATACCTATTAACAAAATTTAGTTTTACGGTAGGCCAAAATTGGAAACTCTTATTAATTAGTTACCATTTAGAACCCCAACCCTAAAAAAAATTCTGGTCTTTAGTAGTGCAAATAATAAGTAATAAAGTATGTGGCTTTCTTTCCTTCCTAGCTGGTGTTAACAAATGTGTATGAAAACTAGCCGTTATTGTCGACGTTCAGAAATTCGGTCACTAAAGCTGTACGTGCAGTAACTGTAAAGGTTTTGACATTGCAGGAAGGTAATACCATTTAGAAACAATGCAACATGAGTAGCTTCTAGCTTATAGCAGCCACACCAATTTTCGTCGTTAATAGAGATCATGGGTGCTGCTATAAGACGGATACTGTTTTCTGTACCTACAATTTGCATTGAAGGGAAACATTAACAGGATAACAGCTTTTGTTAAATGAAATTAAGTTGGCAAGAAGCCCATCTGAGCCTTTTATGAGATGAAAATTTAACATTTTGGTGTAGTTGGTCAGGCAAGAGAAACAGGGACTCATCTTTTTGCAAACTATATATATAGTTAAGAATTCACTGGGGAGAACTATAGCTAATTGCGCTGTCGGAGGTTGTATTCCATAACCTTCTCCCAAGAATGTTGATCTCTAGCTTCATTGTGGGTTTTGTACAAAACAAGGTGACTTATGGTGAACTTGAGGCTAGCAATGCTGTCGTCCAGCTCAGTAACCTTTTCTAGAGCTCTTTTCCTTTCTTCCTCTGTCAAATTTCCATAAAGGAGGCTCAAGTGCGGCATATGAGCTGCATGACGAACAAATCGCATTATGTTCAGTTAATAGTCATTACTTATAAAATAATAGCCTAGCAATATATAAACTCTTACAATTACAGCGATGTAGATAACCACCAAAGTGTCCAACCTGCTGAAAACCAATCACGTATTATTATTACATTAAGCACCTTGCTATAATAGTTAAATCTCAAATAGCACTTTCATAATACATCACATTTCTCTCCAATAAAACATTGTCAGAGATTTTTAGTTCAAATTCTTTCTCCTTACTTAAAAAAAAAAAACAAAAAGAATTAGAACAAAAGAAGATAACAATAAAGTAAAATACATACCCATGGACATGGATGAAAGAGGAGGGAGACAGGTTGGTAGTAGAATTTGCGAGTAACCACCTGATCAACTTCACAAGTGTAGGGTTCTATATTTTCACAACCATTTATAAATTGTTTGACCGCGTAGTCATGCGTCAAAAGGACAGACCCTACGGCGGTAATGTGGGGCTCTATCTCGGGCCCACCAAACTCAGCTCGGAGGGGCTCCATTATCTTCTTGATCCTTTGTACGATGTGATCTGGTGGAATGCCCCACACCGTATACGTGTGTTTTCTTTGTGCATTTTGGATTGTGCTATTGACTTCGTCTGGATTTGTCCATACATGTTATTAGAATTTACCATGAATGATACATACACTATACTAATTAAATTTATTTATCATAAGTTCATTAATTTCTTTCTTTTGTAAAACACATTTTGATACTGAATTTTGTGAGCCAATTTGCACTCAGAATTCAATGCAAACACGAGAATTAAATTTGAACCTCAAAGGATTATTTACATAAAATAGCCTAGCCATTAAAGGAATTTATGAAATAAGACAAGTGGGAAAAATTATGAAGAAACCAATTACCGGCGGGAATCCGCATTAAGGCTGATTTCCAACTTCAGAGCAAAAAACAAAAGTCGAATGTTCGATTTGTTGGTGCTTCTGTTTCCGGAGTTGAATCAATGGAAGAACTGAGAAACATGGAAGAGAAAAGTTTCGGCATTTTTGTTACTGGAAGACCGAAATTAACGGTTTTACCATGTGTTAATTTTTGTTTGGTCGTGAATCTTCTTAGGTGTTACTTGGAGCTGAACCCCAGGAATTAATAAAACAAAGAGTTGACTAGCCAGAAAAAAAGAAAGAAAGAAAGGACTTGGGCTACAGCCTTGGCCCAAGCGTTACGTTCGACCCATTTGGGTTTTAGGAGCCAAGCTTTGACACTCGGGTTTTTGGGTACCCTCAGACTGAATCGTAGAGTTTCAAGAGTTTAAGAGCTCATTTTTAAATTTTTTTGTCAATTATTATAACCCATTATAATTATATATCTAGTTATTATTTTAATTAAAATACACTCTTAGACATTACATACAAATGATATATATGTACTGTAATGATAGTTATTCGTCAGGAATGAAGAGAGATTTCAAAAGTTAGTTACAAACTAATTAATTATGGCGTTATATATACATGTGTTATTATATGTGGAGTCGAATCATGAACTAAATTACTACTGGAATTTATATACAAATGTGGTAGATGGGGAACCGACCAAAGCGAGCCAAACTAATTAGGGTGTTAAGATTGTGAGACCAGTTTCTTCGTTTTCCTTGACGTGTGTTTTTCACCTTTCCTTTCTTTAACAACATCTAGTTTGGCAGTGAAGCTTCTTTTCCCTCCAAGCCTCATGTTTTGTGAGTCTTGTTACAACTTGGTTTGTAACCGACTTTTGAAATCTTTCTTCTTTCTTCACTCTTATAAATATGTTACGTCTTTATGACCTTCCTATCAACTCAGGGAGCAATAAAGCCTCCAAAGAGGAAGAGGCCTTGAGCACCTCAATCTTTCTCATTTAGCTAATTCGTAAAGTTGTAAATGGCGTACGGGGAATCAAGTAGCTCAAAAAAAAGGTTTGCCATTATTGGCATCTCTTCGACACTATTAATAGCACTAGTGGTGGCCGCGACTGTTAGTGTTGGCCTAAAAACCACTACCCATGACAACGGCAGCAGGACTTCCGTCAAGTCACATGAGATATCTGCCTCCATGAAAGCCATCATTTCCATTTGCCAGCCCACCAACTACAAACAAGAATGTGTGAATAGCCTCCTATCCGCATCTGGAAACACCACCGACCCAAAAAAGCTCATTCAGGTTGGATTCCAAGTTGCAATGAAACAAATCTCCGTGGCCGCGAAGAACTCCACTCTCTTGCAACAGCTTGAGAAGGACCCTAGAGCTACCAAGGCCCTTGACACATGCAAAGAACTCTTGGGATTGGCTGTTACCGAGCTCAAGCAAGCTTTCGACAGATTGGGTAGTGACTTTGACATCACTGAAATTGATACAATGATCATGGATTTGAAAGTCTGGATAAGCGCTACTGTCACATACCAAGAGACATGCTTGGACGCATTTGAGAATAGTACTAGTGATGCCGGTGAGAAGATGAAGATGATATTGAAGAGCTCCATGCATTTGAGCAGCAATTCCCTTGCCATGGTCTCCACAATCTCTTCATTCCTCAGTGGCGTAGACCACAAAGGCCTAAGCCGCCAGCTCCTTGTGGATGATGGCCTCCCTGTTCTTGGTCACGAGGATTTTGAACTTCCTGATGATTTTAATAATCTTAATGATCTTAATAATACATGGTATTGGCCTGGATTCAGGAAACTCCTTGCTGCTGCTAGTAGAGCTGATGTATACAAAGTTAATAAGGCCGCGAACATTATAGTGGCCACGGATGGAAGTGGAAAGTACAAGACCATCAATGAGGCCCTACATCATGTACCTAAGCATAGCAACATGACCTTTGTCATCTACATCAAGGAAGGTGTCTACAATGAGCTTGTCCACATTACCAAGGCCATGACCAATCTGATGCTGATCGGAGACGGTGCTAATAAGACCAGAATCACCGGAAACTTGAACTTCGTAGACGGCACCCCTACCTACAAAACCGCTACAGTTGGTATGTTTGTCTGTAAGGAAATAGGCACATTTATATCCTATATATGCTTCTTAGTAAATTGAAATTAATTGATTTTGTCTTTTGTAGCGGTCCATGGAGCTCACTTCATGGCTAAGGATATTGGGTTTGACAACTCAGCCGGTCCAGACAAACATCAAGCTGTGGCAATTAGGGTGAGTGCCGATGAGGCAATCTTCTATAGGTGTGCGTTTGATGGCTACCAAGACACACTTTACACACATGTCCAACGCCAATTCTACCGCGACTGCACCATCTCCGGTACCATTGACTTTGTTTTCGGTGATGCTGCCGCCGTTTTCCAAAACTGCACTTTTGTGGTGCGCAAGCCAATGCCAAACCAGTCTTGCATTGTCACAGCTCAAGGCCGGAAAGAGAGGCGCCAGCCAACTGGAATCATCATTATAAACAGCAGATTTACCTCTGATGCCGCATACTACCCTCTGAGGCATGAAAACAAGGCATATCTTGGCCGTCCATGGAAGGAGTACTCGAGGACCATCATCATGGAGTCTTACATTGATGACTTCATTCGGCCACAAGGTTGGTTACCCTGGGAGGCCGATTTTGGGCTCAAGACATGCTTCTATGCTGAGTACAACAATCGTGGCCCTGGTGCTAGCAAGGCGAAGCGTGTGACATGGCACGGTATCAAGAACATTACGCCGCAGCATGCTTTGGATTTCACACCCGGCAGGTTCTTTAAGGGTGATCGATGGGTTAGGCTATCTGGAGTGCCTTATTTTCCTGGCCTCACTGCTTGATCTTGCTGAGAGAGGCTTTTACTCAGTGGGTCGTTATATATGTTTAACTACCCTAGCTGTTTGATCAATGGTGATGTTTGAGTTGTTTGTGTGGGTCAGAAAATTGAGATTAATTATAAATTACCCCTGAACTATGATTAATGGTGATGATTGAGTTGTTTGCAGTGGCGGATCCAGGATCTGAAACCTGTCTAGGCTAATTATAAGTGCCCAAAAATTTCTTAATCATTAACAGAATTCTCAGTCACCTCAGAACTCAAGCACCCTTCTAAAAGCCAAATATATGTCTGAGAATTGGCACGAATGCAACTTGCTTTCATAGAATACAAAAAATCGATTCCCTTTGGACCACCTTCATTTTGAGGAACTAGATAATCATCCGAAACACGAGCATTGACTGCATTTCCAAGCACAAACTGATTACACTCCCACGAAAGTGCTGCAGAAATTCAAAAAAAAAAAAAAAAACAATACTAGAAGACCCAGAACAAATCAGATGACGATAGTCTATTCCTTTCGTGCTCAGGAGAATTGTGAAAGAAAGAGTTATTACCTTGTGAAGATTGATAGCTAAGGTGGGTTTGATTATGAAATTAAGCTGGTAGCTATGGAAGAACATAGGCTTGTGGGATTGGTTTGCAGTGACCATCAAGAACCTGAGACACCCACTCCCACTCATCTGCCTATAGTCATCACTAAACTCACTTTCACCACCTTGCTCCATATAAACCAAATCAATTTGATTACCATATGCATAAGAATCAACAGCATCTTCATTTCAATTTTCAACAAAACAACCATCATTCAAATAATTGCATATACCATAGGGCATATGGAAAAGGCACTACCACTACTGCAGTATGGCGATTAAAGATCCTTAATATAAGAAAATTCTGGATTTGCTTGTTTATAAACCAAAATGATCATTAATCAGATAATCAGAAAGATTACATGCATTTTATGATTTTTATCAGACCCTAGGTTGTCCTATACATGAGCTACTAATAACTCACACCACTATTTCCATCAACAAACCCATTAAACCAATCAAGAGACTTAGAAAGAAAGAAAAGAAATACCTCCCCTTTGGAGCAAATCAGAAAACAAAGCAAGCTTGGATGGGGAAAGCCAGAGAAGATGACTGCATGACTGCAAGTCTGCAATGAAAATCAGTACAGGAAGAAGAACTTGACTTAGCTTGGATGGGGAGCCGCGGAGGAGGGTCTGACCACAGAGGAGAGAAGTGAGCTGCTGTGGGCTGTGGCTGGGGAAGAACGGAGCTTTTACTTCCCAAGCATACAAAATGGTACCAAAACAAATTTAACACGAGATTGTCTATATTCATGCATTTACCCTCAAAATTTATGAGATTATTGCTGACAATTTAATTATGTTTTGGTGACAGGACCTCCACTTAACCATAAACAAGGCACAACGTTATGAACAAATCAACAATAACATAAGCGTGAAAAAGATAAAGCAATCTGAGTTTCACAACCAAACTCTTATAAACCCATGGGCATGGTCCCTATTTGTTCATGTGGGATTCAGATTTTCAACATGCCTCTGCACCTTTGGCAATTTTTCAAGCTAAACACGTGGACAACTTATTTTGGGTGACGTGGAGCCTGTATAGCCACGAGATATACACACGTGGGATAACTCGCTTTAATACCATGGCATAGTAATATGTGGGTCACCCATTTATAAATTATATTTTTATTTGTCACTTTTCTAATGTGAGATATTTCATCTCCAACAAAATGGGCTTCATAACTAAAACTAATTGATAACAGATAGAGTTGAATCAAATCTTTATAAACCTATAGACAAGATCTCTAATTTCCCATATGAGATTCATATTCTCAATAGGATTGCATTGCTCCATTGCACCACAAGCCAAAAACATTCTTTCATTAGACTCATAATATTGAGATTTGTCTTCTCAATCAAAGAAATTTTGTACAATATGTTCAAACCTTGATCCATTATCTAATGCTTATGGACAAATAGGAAAAAAAGTAGAAGAAGCACTACACCAAAAACTACATCACACGACGGCGAAAAAACGTTGTGTGATTTGGAGACTCACCGTCGTCTATCTCGATGTTGTCTGATGAAAACTCAGACGACGGTGAATTCACCGTTGTGTGAGATGCAATCAGTCGACATATATTCATTTGCACCGTTGTCCCAGAACTCGACAGATGCCAGGCGCAACCATGTGCAGCAGTCATGCGCAGCAGTTCACACAACAGAACTTGTTTTTATGCCGTTGTGGGTTAAGATTCTCATACAACGTTTTTTTAATTATTCTGTTGTGTGATTTAAACTGGGACAACTGAGTTCTAGCCTTTTCTGTTGTATGAGATTAAAACTAAATGACGTTAGTTATTAAAATCCATTGTGTGATATATATAATTGCGTTGTGTGAATACCCAAATTTTGAATGGATATAAATTAATAGTGAACAATTGGAATACAAATTGAATACAAACCATCAAATGATCAACATTTGTACCAAAGTCATTGGGATACATCAATTCATCAAATATTGAATTTAAGGAACATTGCTAAAGCATTCATACATTGGATAGACTAAAAAGCATTTAAGTTTCCTGGTTAAGTGTTACACGATGAAACAAAATATAGCTTGCTGCATTAATATTGCTTGGTACTCCACGCTCGATCTCCCAAAGACTCTTTATGCAACATTCCACCATATAGTTCCTGACACAATTAACAAATGCAATGAACAAGAGGGATAATGCCTTACTATGTACATAATATACAAGCATTTTAGAATTAAACAATTTATAATATACAAGCAAGAAAGAAACAGAGAGTGACCTTCTGGGGCATAACAGCAAAAAACACATAAACCTCGCCTTCAAAAGAGAGAGTGAGCTCACTAGTCCACGACAACAAGAACTCGTGCCCCAGACTTCCACCTTATTACCAGCAATGATGTTGTCCCATTTATTCACAGCAAGTCTCAACCACTTGGCCAAGCTTGTAGCAGATGATCAAATCCAACAAATATATACCAACCAAAAGTAAATGCAATTATGACTATATAGAAACCCCTAGCAAGATTGACCGATGCTTCTAGCTCTTTAAGCACTTGTTGGCACTGCAATTTGTTTGCACCAGATATTATATTAAAAGGAACACTGAACACCATACTATGCTCAGAGCATTACAAAACTATAAAGATATTGAGAAAATCTGGTAAATATTTCTTCCAGTGACCATTATCTCTTACTAATCACCAATTTTTTTTTTAAAAAAGTGCACGTTTTATTACTTTTAATAGCATGAAGGTTTACTTTGTTAACTAGGCTAGAGCATACTACTTCCACTAACCTCTATCTTTATTTTATTAAAGTGCAATCCAAGAAAAATTACATATGATGACCATGATGCTTGCACTATGTGAGCAGACTCTGTAAAACTCACTTGGCGAATCGCATTGTCCCCTCAGAAGCCAGTTCATCGTGTTTAGCATTAACTGCCAAGTACAAATGGCCGATGCTAGGGACAAGCGGATTATCTGCTCAAAGATGAATATCAGTACGAGCAACAGATCATTTGGAGTTGGTGCTAAACATTACCAAAATAGTACTCGAGGTGATCTGTTCCCCCACTTGGTTTGTTACTTCATGCCACTTTATCTCAAATTTCTCCAGAGCAATGCTGTCTGAAGGCCAAAAGTAGTGCTCCTGTATTTTTAAGCAGGTAAAAGTTTAACCGCCTGATTTCTTATGTATAAGTAACATAAATACCAGAGGAACAACAAATTCTTCAAAAGAAAAAAATAATTTCACCTTGACCTTGAATTGTAAAGTAAGATACAGATTTGCAAATACATTGATGTGTTATTGATCAATATCCATCAAATATTATAATAACCACTAAAAGATGACCGGAAAGAGCTTCACCATGTCACCATCAGTATATGAATCTATTAGTACATACTTAAGGCACTTATGCAAACTATTAAACTTATAGTCAGCATCGATTTTAAAATAACGAAAAGTAATTACTAACACTTTCACCCTCACTTGTTCCTTAGATATTTGATTTTAAGCTATAACACATTTCAATCAGAACATTCTCATAGTGCTCATTCAATTTGGCAACAAACTTTTGGAAGATCTCCTACTGCACACAATCCTGCATGAGAAATTTTAATTGGAAGATCTCCTACTTATGTGTTTGCAGTAATTTTAATTTCTTCATGTACTGCAGCACTCCTACATCTGCAGTCCTAGGAATATATCTATATCAAGGGAACATATCTAAATATAAGCATGCATGCCATACTTTTTCTCTGTTTTTTGTTACTAAGATTTAATGCAGCTCATCCTTTGATTGCAATACTAATTGTGTTCATATCTTTTCAATAATGATAGCTTTCAAAGAGCAAAAATGGCATCATCAACTAGAAATACAAGAAAAACGAAGCCTTGCTACTTGCTAATGGGTTCCCAGCCATTCAAGTTTCACTACAAAGAAAGACTGCAGAGTTGGTCCTACACTAAAACCTATGAATTAATTGCAGATTTGACTTTCTAAGATGCAGAACAAAAGGACAACCAAAAAGAAACCTAAATTCATGACCGATCAAATCCAGACTCATACCGTATATCACCCAAATCCGATGAAACTAGGCTACAATACTATAAAAAGAAAACAAAAATTATAAGCATATCTCAATTCACAGTACCAGAAGCATATCCAATTCAGCCTATGACCATATCTCAATATACCAGAAGAATGGGATCTCAGTAAACCATATGCAGAATGATAAAGCATTTACCCAAGCAACAGCATCCTTGTTCTCCCTTATCCATGCCCCTTGAAATCTATCACTTTCCACTGTGGTTTCACACCTACAATCGCAAAAAAAAAAAAAAAACAAAACAAAAATTTTAACTAAACATAATCTAAAGAACTCTACTTTATTCAAAAACCCAACGAGTTTATGAAAAGAGAGAACCTTTCTCATCTGGGCTTGTTGCTTTTGGTGCTGTAGCGACAATGGATTGTACGGCCGATGCTAAAAAGCCCTTGACGAAGAAGAGAGGAACTTGAGGTCTTGGTGTGTGGCTATGGCAGTAGAGGAAGGTTTTGGATAATGGTTTGAAAACGGAGCGTAAAGAAGAAGAAGGTGAAGGAATTGCGGCGAGCTTGAGGGTTTGTAACGTGAAGAAACCGACTGAATTTATTGGGGATATCCTCATCGTCATCAGATTCATTCTCGTCTTGCTCTTCGATCGTTCTGAAACGACGACGTGCAGCAGCTGCGGCACTGCATCCTCAATGCCAGAAGAATCGGGAATTGAGGTAACCGCCTCAGCGCCGTCGTCACGCTCAAGAGGCTCAGAATTTGCACTTTTCGTGTTGTTGCTCATCGCACTGCTGCTCGATTACTCGAAACCCTAAAGTGTTCAATTCGAATCCCATTTTTTCAATTGAGGAAAACTTCGGTATGGATTTCGAAAAATTGAGTGGGAAATGGGGGAAATTGCGGGTTTGAATTAGTGGTTTGGATCTAGGGATTTGGATTACAAGTGAGGAGAGCACAGGATTTGCATTTTGGATAAGAAGGGGAAGGGAAAGTGGCGAAGAAGATGATCGAGGGTCGAGACGGGTCGACAGGTTCGAGAGGGGCGAGAGAGAGGTTTTGTTTTCTTTTTTATCCACTTTACAATTAGGTCGAGATATGGCTAGGTTTTGGGACACAATTAACCCTCAATAAATTCTCTAAGTCACTCCCACAACGATTGTGTAACATACTGTTGTAGGAGCACACTAATACAAAATCAAAATGTCAAAACATGGAGGGAAATATGTCGCGTATAACATTTTGGCTCAAAATGTTGCCGCCCAGTCCAAGTTCATACAACAGAAAATCTTAAATCTGTTGTACAATTACAGCAGCTTACACTAGGCCTATCTAGGGGAAGACATTCAAGCTTCCTCAAACGTAATTTGGTGCTTAGTTTTTCAATCACACAACGGAAATAGTGAAACCCGTTGTACCTAGTAACCCAAATTTCAGTGTTTCAAGAGCCAACCAAGACTCTAAAGTGGGGGGAAATCTGCCGCTAAATTTTTTAAGACTCAGACGATGGACAATGGTTAATTCCATTGTGCAATCTAGTTCTTGTTGTAGGAGAATGCAATTGTGTTTATTATTGATAATAGGAGCCCTTTAAATAGGGAGTTACAAGGTACCAAAAAGGTAATAGAATCCGATTACAATTGAATACCTAGAACACATTCCTATTACAACTCTAAACCCTAGTTTGTAGAGGCACACATTATGTCGACATCCTTCAACACTCCCCCTTGTGCCGCTCAAACTTGGCGATGACGCTTTGATTGTTGCCTCGTTAAAAACCTTGCCAGGTAACAAAAACCCAGTGGGACAAAAATAACCCTGGTCGAAGGACAAAAAGAGCACAACACGTCCTTCACTCTTCGAGATCGAACATGTAGACATCATGCCTCCCCCTGATGTCAATATCTCCCCCTGATTGCTACAATCATGGGAGTTCGGATAACTTTCTTAATCCGATGCTTTTCACATGTTTCTCGAAGGTGGATTTTGGTAACGACTTAGTAAATAAGTCCGCTACATTATCCTCAGATCGGATTTGGTTCACTTCAATATTTAGAAGTGCCTGTTGTCATTTTGATGGAGGGGAGGAGGAGCACAGAAGGTGGCATTTTGCCTTGTGGGGTCCGATCCCACACTTCCGTTATCTCTTTTCTCTGTAGGGATAGAACAAGCCCATATCAATCGTACCTCTCAAATATCGAAAGATTGTCTTTATACCAATCTAATGGCGTTGCGTTGGCGCGGAGCTATATCTAGCCAACAAGTTCATAACAATTGAGGTGTCCGGTCTTGTATTGTGCTAAGTGCAATAATGCGCCTATTGTACATAAGTAAGCACTTCTGTTATTAACACGTCTTCGTCATCATCCCTGGGACGAAACGGATCCCTTTTAGGGCCAAGACTACGGACGACCATGGGAGTGCATCTTTGACTTTATCAAAATGCCTAAGCATCTATTGACACGGTATACAAAACCGTGTTCTCCCAAGGTCCTTCCCCTCAAACTCGGATTTCAGGTGTTCAGCGGTTTTCCTTAACTCACAAGGGTTCCAATTATGTTTATCAACATAAACCGCGACAATTGCAAATCCGGAACTTGTCATGGAAACGCGTGGGCATAGTTCATCATATCCCTTCCCAATCAAGTAGTCACTTTAGTGAGCGTTTCAACCTCGTTGCAAACGTGCTCCGTGGTCTAGAGCCACTTGACTTGGGTAAATGAAGTTCACAAGAACCTTCATTATATTCCGTATCTAGATCCCCATAAAGATATGTAGTGACCACATTTGTAAGCTGCATGTTCAGTTATTTGGAAACTACCAAATTGACAAGGTAGTGGAGTGCAATGACATCCATTACGAGAGAATATGTCTTCTCGTAGTCGATTCCAGGGCGTTGTGAGAAACCTTGCGCCATAAGGTGAGATTACCATCTCTTTTTCTCGTCACGCTATCTAACGAAGACCTATTAATGTCAACATGTTTTATGTTAGGAGGTGTTGGCATCTCAGGCCCGACATCCTTCCTCTTCGTTAGTGAATCCAATTCAACCTGGATCACATCTTTCCATTTAGGCCAATTTTCTCTACGTTGACATTCTTTAACGGAGTAAGGTTCGATGTCATTGGTCTCAATAATTCCACGTCCTCATGTACACTAGTGTAGTTCGTAGAGATCTCTATATTCTCAGGAATTGGTTCTAACATTGAGGCGTCCCCCAACGATGTCTCTTGGACATAACCACAATCCAAAATATTCTCATGAGACGGATTTTGAGTATCAATGATCAATGGATCAAGTTGTGCCAAACTCGCTCTCTTCTTAGGGCGAGAATCCATCGAACCTATGGGTCTCCTACGCTCTCTAGCGGAACCCATGGACTATGACGCCATTATGCCACCTTGTGGCGTCACCATACCACCATCCATGGTGGTGGTGCCGTACCCATCTTCTCTGGGTGACACCATGTCCTCTTGTGGGGACATCAATCCTTACAGGCATGTTTGCAGCAGGTATATGTGATCTCTTCACTTTTAGGGGATCAAGATGAGACATAGTGGGGACAGACCACGACAATTCCTGTCGTTCCTGTTGAACATTGACGTTCTAATCTCCCCCTAACGACGGGAAGACTGTCTCATCAAAGTGATAATTCGCAAATCCAGCGAAATAGAGATCGCCTGTCAAAGGTTCTACATAGCGGACTTATAGTTGGAGACTCATGTCCAACAAATATATGTATGCATTTTGTTGCAATGACTCATGTTGATGCGCTGTGGCGGCGCAATTGGCACATGAACCGCACACTCAAATATGCATAAATACGAGATATTAGACTCGAACCCAGTCACTAGCTGTAATGCAAATAAAAGTTGAGTGGCTGCTATGAGTCGTAGACGAATTAGCATAGCTGCATGCGATATTGCATAACCCAAGCGGAAATATTGGTGCGCATTACCAATGTCCGGGCTACCATCGTAGTCATTTAATGGTGGCTTTTCCGCGAGACCAATTGGGTGTGTACATGGGAATACGATACTTGATATCAATACCCAATGATATGCAATAGTCATCGAAAATTGTTGATGTAAACTCTCTAGCATTATCAAGTCAAATTGACTGAATGGGATGATCTGGGTAGTGAGCCCGTAGCCATATGTTATGTGCTAGGAGTGTAGTATAAGCAGCATTACGAGTGGATAATGGCACAACACGTGACTAGCGTGTTTGCGTATCAACCAACACCATAAAACATCTATACGGTTCGCAAGTTGGTTGATCAAATCCATAGAATTCCCTTAGATTCTTTGTAAGAATGGAATTATTTCCTCAATCTCCTTTGCATAGGATGGTCTCAATCCTAAATAACAGGCTTTACAGAACGAAACATGGGCTTTATAATCAACCAATGAGGCTTTTGGTTAAGCCATAATGTCACAATAGACTTGAGAAGTAGAGAGAGGAGTTTATGGCGTCAATGCCATGTATTTGCCGCAGGGGGTAGGCGGCGCCGGCCATGTATGGCCGGTCTTTGCACAATCATGGCGCCATGAGGCGCATGTGCAGCTCCTCGAACCAATTCTTGGTTCTTACTTTTCTTCGTTCTGAAAATGGATGTCCGTGTAAAGTCTTTAATACACGGATCAGCATGTCAAAGCCTATATGTGTCAGAATCCCATACGTCGTCTCTCATGACATGGTTGGATTCAATAACTCGAATAGTGGTTGCATACAACCCACTAGAGCGACACATAAGTTTCTCTAAGACTCGTTTATGTCCGTAGTCATTAGAGGTGATGCAAAGGAACTCTGTCCATTCTCATAATGTGTTTCCACATGAAAACCATTGGCTCTTATATAATAAAGTTCGAATTAAGGTATGTCCAAGACATTAAGTAAAAGAATTGACACTTTATTAATAGCCAATGATTACATCAAAGTTTCCAAAATCTAATCCAAAATAAAATCAAACTAAGACACATTGTAGTCACTCTATCCGTTTGGTAACTCCAATCAAATATGACCAGGAAAGTAGAGAGAGATGTTGGTGGAGCGAGGCTCTCTTAAGTACCAATAATCTCAATGACTTTCCTAGACATCACATTTTATTGGGTCCGCCACATAAGAAAGAGTTAATACAATTGTCATTTATTAACTAAGGCAAATTGCAATTACAAAAGTTCTTGGAAAAATAAAAGGACTAATCTAATCAAAGTCTGCTACATCCTTGTGCACTTCATCTTCAGCTTTGAAGTCCTCTATGGTGAGATTGACATCTCCACCTTCTTCTTCTTCTTCTTCTGCAAGGTACACTTCTTGCGTCCTCAGGTCCCTGTATGCCCTGTATCTTTCAGCTAGTTCCTCACTTGCCTTGCATTGCTTGAACCAATGCTCAATTGATCCACATCGATGACACTCATCATTGTGGTTGCCTCCCTTTAATTGAGGTGCACGTTGTGCACGTTGCGGGCGTTCCCTAGGAGGGTTGGTGCCACCACCACGACCCATGGCGCCACCATTACGGCTAGGGATACCACGACCTCCTCTCCCACGTGTGGCATTACCACCACGTGTATCCACACCAAACTTGCGGTTTCCTTCCTGGTTAGGGCGGTTATATGGGCCCATATGTCCCTCATATCCCCCATTCTTAGGGTTCCGCTCCTTGCGCCCTTCTTTGGGTGCATTATAATTCGCCTCATGAACGCTCTTAGTTCCAATGGGCCTTGAATTATAATTTCTCACGAGTATGTTATCATGTTTCTCAGCTACAGATATGATATTGATAAGCTGATGAAACCTCGTGATCCGTCCAGCATTGACTTCAGTACGATATTGCTTTGATATCACAATGGCTGAAACGGGGAAGGTGGAGAGAGTCTTCTCAATTAGCTCTTGATCTGTGATAGGTTTTCCACAAAACCTCAACATGGATTGTATGCGAAGAGCTTCTGAATTATATTCAGTAACAGACTTGAAGTCAGCAAAGCGCAGATTGTTCCATTGAACCTTCAAGTCAGGGAGGAGGGAATCTTGGACATTGCCAAAGCGCTCTTCTAGCGCTACCCATAGCTCTCTTGCATCCTTGATCGACATATACTCCAATCTGAGTGCTTTGTCCATATGACGTCGCATCAAGATGACTGCTTGAGCATGTTTTGCAGGTGTTGGGATGAACACAAGATCCGGGTTAGGTGCCTGGATTATGGGCAATATTCCCTTTGAAGTGAGATGGTTCTCAACATCGGTTACCCAGCTATGGTACTCCGAGCCTGTTGAGTCAAGCATGGGAAAGTCGAGTCTAGGTTCATTCGACATCCTGAAAATAAGAAGAGAAGATATATTAGTTTCGGAGCTAAACTTCCACGAAAACTAAAATAATAAGATTTCCGAGCTATGCTACCAAGAAATCAATTTCCAAGAATCTCTTTTGGATTAGACCAAACAATGATGTTTTTAATATGGTCACAATTTGATGCTTACGGACGCTCTTAGTCCAAGCATTATGAACACTCTTAGTTCATACGAACGCTCTTAGTTCGTTTAATTATGAACACTCTTAGTTCATACGAACACTTTTAGTTCGTTAAGCGTGAATCCCCACAATTCCGCTTTGTTAAACACTAAAAACCACACATGTTCATATATTCATATATTCCAAAATTTGCAGAAAATAAAAGAATTTAAAATACATGAAAACAGCAACTTTAATTCACAAAAACTTACGTGATTGTTCTTGGCTTGAGGACACGCGCGTGTTGGAGCAGGCGTGTTTTTTTTTTTCTGGGCTGTCGTTCTTTGGGCTTTCCTCTCTTTTTTTTCTTTTCTTTCTTCCCCTTTTTTTTTCTTCTGGGCCGGCCGGGTCCCCTTTCCTTTTCTTCTCTTTTTTTTTCTTTCCTTTTTTTTTTCTTGGGCCGGGTCCCTTCTCTTTTTTTTTCTTTCTTTGCCTTCGGTCTTCTTCTTCTTTCTTTCTTTCCTCTGTTCTTCTTCTTCCTAATCTGTAGGTGGGTGGCTGGGGCGTGCGCGGCTGCAGGTAGCAAGCGTGGGCAGGAGGTGTGCAGGCTGACTGGGCAGGGCCGAGATGGTTGCTGGCAGGAAGGATGCGCGGAGCTGCGGTAGGAGGCTGGTGCGCGAGGCTGCAGGGCGAGCAGCAGGGGCGTGCTAGCTGCGGGCTGGTATGAAGCGCGGGCTGCAGGGAGGCGTCTGTAGGGCTGCAGGCGGGCTGACAGCAGGCAGGTGCGCAGCAGGAGGGCTGCAGGCTGGAGGAGGCGGACTTGCTGCAGGGGGCAGCAGGGGCTGCAGTGGGCTGCTGGCCGAGCTGGGGTTTAGGGAGGAGAGGACTGCGGCAGATTTTGTGAGAGATAGTTTTAGGGTTTTTTTTTTCTTTTTCTTTTGGGCTAGGGTTAGAGCGTCGTGCTGATAACGTGTTGTAGGAGAATGCAATTGTGTTTATTATTGATAATAGGAGCCCTTTAAATAGGGAGTTACAAGGTACCAAAAAGGTAATAGAATCTGATTACAATTGAATACCTAGAACACATTCCTATTACAACTCTAAACCCTAGTTTGTAGAGGCACACATTATGTCGACATCCTTCAACAGTTCTGATAAAAAAGTTATCAGTTTGTTGACATTCACACAACAAAATATCACTAATACCGTTGTACAATAGAGCTTACTAAAACACACAACAGATGATTTTCGTTTCGTTGTGTGATTAACTTTTTGGTGTAGTGAAGAAGAAGAGAGGTGCATGGGTCAAGGTTGCCTCCGAGATCTCTCAAGTACGTCAATAAGTCATGGTATACTTTTGATCAACAACCTCAACTTTGTGGACAAACACCTCTCAGCTGTTTCGAAGCAAAATAAGCTCTCCTTGTCGACTACCATCGTTTTCCAACGCTATGTCCTTGGAGACGTGAATGTTGACAAAAAGGAAGTGGTAGTGTCACTGTTTAATTTTAGCCATGATAATATTGATGATGATAATGATGCATCAGAACAAGATGATAGCTTCATCACTAGTACTAATGGATTTCATAACAGAGTCACCAACACGAGGAATAGAAACTTCAACAACAATTGCAACAACTGGTCACGCTTCAATGTCAATCAGAACTTTAACACTAATCAAGGATTTGACGGCTACATTGTGTGCCAAATTTGTAAAAGCACAATTGCATAAATTAATCAACACAAAAAGTTATCACGCTTCTCTCTCTCTCTCTCTCTCTCTCACAGAAAATATCACCAGACGAAATCACTTTTTTATTTTTATTTTTGTTATTGTTTGTGGTATACGTCATCTATGCATGGGGAGGAAGAGCGAGAAATGTGTAGAAATCCAAGATAGGTCCAAGTAGGATCTTGATATATCTTTTCATGGCAAAACGAAGTACAAGCCAATAAGCAGCCAGAAACCTGTAACCACTCATCTGTTGGGAAATTAATCCCCCGTCACGCAAGTACTACTAGTAGAGATGGAAATAAGAAATAAGCAAGCCAAGAAGACAGCAAGATTTAACGAGGTTCGGCCAATATCCTTGCCTACGTCCTCGGAAAGTTTCACCTTCACTAATGAGAGATTTACACAAGTACAAGATTACACCGCTCAAATTTATACACAATTCGAGCACTCAAGTTTATACCCAACCCGAGCCCTTATATCCAATCGGATACCCCTTGTACACCCTCTCTCAACCTAGAAGATTACTCTACCCCAAGAGCTATTCACACAACTCATTTTTTCTTCTATACACGAAGACCCGAGTTGCTCACAAAGAAAGTTTCTGCTCTCTCCTTTCTCTCTTTGTGCTTCTGCCCTCTCTTTTCTCTATGTTGCCGATATGGGGAATATATATCCCCCTCTCTCACACTCTCTCTCCAGCTCTTTCTCCAAAGCCGACATGCTTTCTTCTTTTTCTTTTTCTTTCCCCTGTTTTCTGCATGTTTTCTTTTCCCTGTCTGCTTGCATGTTTTCATCTTTCTTGTCTCCTCCAATAAAGGAAGTGTGAAAGGAACCATTAGAAAAACACTCTTGTTTTTCTTCAATGCCAGCAACATGCCTACGGGCTAAAAGAATCCAACTCTAGCTTTATTCTTTCTTTATTTCCTACAAGACAAACATCATTAATAATGATGTCTCTAGCATGAGGAGGGAACCCAACATCATCACCCCTATAAATAGCACATCGTTCGTTCTTTCACATTCTCGCGGATTCCGAATTTTCACCCCGCATTTCTGTACCTACAGTCTGTGCTTCTTTGCAACATTTGCATATGAGAACGAGGTACATACATGCATAAGAGTATTCCATGCAAAAATGGCAGAGCTTTCCAAGTTTGCCGAAGAGATTATGGTGGAAATCCTGTCAAGGCTCCCTCCAAAATCTCTGATGCGATTCAAGTGCGTCCGTAAATCCTGGCAATGTTTGATCAATAACTCCGACTTCGCAGCCAGACACCTCTCCATTACCAAGAACAACAAACATCCATCCTCCATTACAATAGCTTTCACCCGTCGTGTCCTTGAAGACATCAACTCTAGCAAGAAGAGAATTTTATTGTCGTTATTCGATGTTTCCCATTGTAATGATGGTGATGATGAACTTGATCCTATTGTCGAGGATATCCACAGTCCGGTATCTGCCGGTTTGGTAGATTGGCAACGTTTCCGTGTAAATATTTCAACTCACTGTGATGGAATACTATGTCTAACTGATGGTGGAAAATACATTGTTTTATGCAATCCAGCAATCAAGGAGTTCAAGCTTTTGCCCGTGCCTTCTTCGAATTCTATTTCATATGGTGAGGGATTTGGTTATGATCTCAAATCGAAAGATTACAAAGTTGTTCGAATTTTATCTAATGGGCGGGAAGAGTATATGGATGGTATGCATAAGCGTGTTGTTATTCGTCCTCCCACAGTAGAAGTATACAGCCTCCTTACAAATTCTTGGAAAGAAATCAAGATTGATAATTTAATAACGAAAACTACGATCTATTGGCCCCAGTCATATGTTTCCGTATACCACAAGGGTATTCTTTATTGGTGTGGACATGAAGAACTCCGACGAAAGAATTTCATTGTCAGCGACTATTCAGAAGATGAAGAGGATGATGAAGGTGAGATGAAAGATAGCATTATTTCGTTTGATATAGGGGACGAGGCATTTTATGTTATATCGTTCCCAGGTGATTGTCGTTTATATGGTTGTGGGCTTGGATTATGGAAAGAATCAATTGCTCTTTGTACTTCTGGTCCTTGGAGTCCTGATCCATCAACGAAGGAGACTCTGGAGATATGGTTGATGGATGACCTTGGTGGTGGTGAGGGTTCTTGGACAAAGTACTTGACCTTTGAGCCGGTAGTAGCTCACATTATAGGTCAATTAGGATTATTTTGGGACAATAAGCAATTAGTTGCTATTTTCAAGACCAACTGTGCAGTAATCTTTTATGAAGTTTGTACCAACAAGTTTAAATGTCTTCCTCTGAACACCGAGATTCTGGATTACTCTCAAGCTGTTGAATGTACGAGAAGTATAGTTTCCATCAAATGAGGTACTAGGCTTGATAGCCATGATGATGCAGCGATATAGTCTGTGATGGATGGTTGTGTTTAGATCGATCCTCATTTAACTGTATTATAGTTTTCGCTGTATTTCATATCTTTTTTTTTTTTTTGGTCTGGGCTGTATTTCATATCTTGTTAGAGCAAGTTCAGCGGTATCGGTTTGCCCGGGCAAAAGGTGGGAATGATGATGTGTTTGACCGGTTAATTGATTTTTATGGTTCCACCGTCCCATGCATGACCAGCCAAGCTTTGCCTTTTCTTGACCCAGGCCAAAAAAATGGGCAAGCCTCTGACTATTTTCTTGCCCAAGGTCATGGAGCTGCCAGCTCGCCAAAGTGGAGAACGTGGGTGACGTCAGGTGCGGACGCAAGGAGACAGACGCGGGAGTGGAGGCCACGGACCAATCGAGAAGCGCCATGTGGCCCAGCACCTTCTGCATATCCGTATTTTGTCGCGTAGCGACATTGTTTTTGCGGCAGGGGACAGGTGGCATCGACCCATTGGCTTTTCAGAAAATTTGAAACCAACGGTCCTTTAATCTGGGCCGTTGGTTTCAATTAAGGTGAACAATCCGACGGTGGATGAATTAATATTGATAGGAATTAATTGTAACGGTAATGTTCGGTGGAGTTTTGACCAGTCTTGACCGATCAAGAAAAACAACGGGTGTAAACCCATGTCCAGTGGCAGTGAACAGTATCTTTCACTGGTCGAATTCTTGACTTCTCGACCTTGACATTTATTGACTACGGGTGAACTTGCTCTTAAGGATGACAATCATGACATCCACTAGGCTGTATCCTCACCTACCAAATTTGCTTTGGTTGTCCTTTATTGGTGAGTATAATCCCCACGAAAATTACAATGAGAAAGACCACACGACAAAAAACGTGGAAATAGGCACAGAAGCGCATGAGAGAAACCAGGCGACGACTCTCCAGGAAACCACAGACTTCTCTTTCCATTGAAAAAGTCATGAATAAAGTGGGCCAATGGCCATAAAGTGTTGCCAATCTTCCATCGAAAAATTCCGCCAAAAAAATAATCTTCCATCGAAAAAAAGTGTTGCCAATCTATTAGCTATATGATGCGTGTTTGGCCAAAAAAAAAAATGATAACGTTTCCTTATTAACGCGCCTATTCAGTATGACATGAATTTTAAAGTTTTGTTAACAAAACAATTCAATTTATAAATAATTTTTTCTACTACTGTATTTACATCTAATGGTGATTAAGCATAATTTTTTTGGCTAGTTAATAACAAATTAATAATTAAGAGAATTTTCAATCACATGCGATACACGAGTACAGTATGAGGATAGTTTTTTTTTTTTTGGGAGAAGAAAAGATTCATTAGTGATGAAAAGATTACATGTGTATCATCACCTACCAAATTTGGTTTGGTTCTTCTTTAATGATAAGTATAATCCCCACAAAAAGTACAATGAGAAAGACCACATGACAAAAGTACAATGACGTGCACTTACACCGTCATGAATGTATGGCTAGATAACATCAAAGTATATTTTTTTGTTATTAAAAAAAGATTGTCCATAAATATCAATGATTGAGATCTGCCGGATTTGTTAGTTCACTTGCAACGCCGGTGCATATAAGAATTTTCACACAGAATTTTTTTTTCAAATAATGTGTAACTTTAAGCCTAGTACCATTTGGTCTAGTGGCATAGTCTCCTCTTCGTAAGTGGGAGGTTGTGGGTTCGACTCACGAAAGACTAGTTGTAGCATTTGAGTTGTTTATCTGATAAAAAAAAAAAAAGTGTAACTTTAAGATTATAATTCATGTATTAAAGCAGAATTGGATATCATATAGATCTCCACAATCTCAGGACCGGTCATAGTCCACGATTTAGTCATAGGCATAGAATGTTTATTGTAATTCACCAGTGTTAGTATGTATGGCGTCATGGCCATTGGGAGGAACAACCATGGCGTCATGCTCATGGTTGGCGCCATTGATGGCGTCATCACATGGGACTTGGGCAGCCCTATGGTGCCCCAAGACGGCTGCAGCGCCAGATGCTGCAATTGTTGCGATCTTGCTAAGTCCAGGAATCAATTTTCGATTCTTGCTTCTTCTCACTCTGAAGAATGGATGTTCGTGTGAAGTCTTTAGTATACGGAGCATCATATCACGACCAGGATGACCTATCCTGTCGTGACAAAGCCAATATGTGTCTAAATCCAAGAGATCTTCTCTCATAACTTCATTGGATTTAATAGCTCGAATAGTGACATAGAGTCCACTAGAGAGACACATAAACTTCTCTAAGATGTGCCTTTGTTCGCAATCATTAGAGGTATTACAAAGGAACTCATTACCGTTCTCTACATGCATTTTCGCATGGAATTTGTTGGCTATCCATAGGTGCGAGTTGCCCTAGGAGCGTAGAGAGTTTCTGTGACATTAATCAAGGTGCCATTTGGCAAGTGGAACTTGGGCTATTCCATGTCCTTGAATTAATACTGATGGCCCAGCCATCGTAGTCACGAAGTCATATGCTCAGAATCAAAATGGAGTCACAATGAAAAGAACTCGGAATTTTATTCATAAGCCAATGGAGTACATCATTGTCTCTTAACCATTAGGAGAATCTAATCCAAATGCTAGCTAATGCAAAACAAAGGTAGTCGTTTGACTTCTTTCGGTAACTCCAAAATAAATATGACCAGGTGAGTAGAGAGATGTCGGTGGAGCAAAGCTTGCTCAAGTACCACTTATCTCAAAACCTTCCTAGACATCACACTCATTTTGGATGAGCGTATGTGAAGAAAAACTAAACCAATGGCATTTACTACAAAGTATATGGCAATTTCCTATTACATTTCTTAGAAAAATAAAGACTTAAACAGAATTGGCGATCTATCGATCCCAGCCAGATTTGTAGTCTTCAACCCTTCATTCTAGATCATCTTCTTGATCTTCTTGTTCCACATAGTGAGCTTCTCTTGCTTCACAATATGCTTTGTAGGTGGTGACAATTTCTTCACGAGCTCTACAAATGTGTGCCCAATGATCAGACACTCCACATTGAGAACATACATCTCTTTGCTCAAACTCCATTGATTGAGGCGCTTTGAAAGCGTCATTTAGATGGCTCTTAGTGTTGGTGGCGCCACCAACATGGCCAGAGGCGTTGCCTCCCTCTCTCTTTCCACGTTGACCTTTTCGGTTCCGTGTTCGCCTATATTGGCGGTTACCTTCCCAAGTAGAGCGATTATATGGACCAGAACGTCCAGAAGTATCCCTAAGGTTAGGGTTTCGCTCTTGGCACATTCTCTTAGGGGCGCGACTATAATTGGATTCCAGAATATGCTCTATTTCCATGGATCTCGAACTATAGTTCTTCACAAGGACGTTGTCATGCTTTTCAGCGACATTCATAGCTCCAATGAGCTCATGAAACATTGTGATCCGTCCTGCAGTAACATCGATTCGATAGTTCTTAGCAACCATCAATGCAGAGACGGGGAAGGTAGAGAGAGTCTTCTCAATCAACATCGCATCTGTGATCTCTTTACAACAGAATTCCATTAAGGATTTAATGCGAAGTGCTTCCGAGTTGTAGTCAAGAACTGACTTGAAATCACAGAAGCGGAGGCTATGCCATCTCACTTCTAGGTCAGGAAGCAGGGAGTCACGGACGTTGTCAAATCTTTCTTCGAGTGAGACCCACAACCTTCTGGGGTCTTCATTCATACACTCGTACTGGAGCGAATCATCCATATGACGAGTCATTAGGATGATGGCTTTCGCCTTATTTACCTCTAAGGCTGCTCTATTTGCTTCCAAAGCTTGAGCTTGCTCAACAGTTAACACATCCTGGCTAGGCTCGAGAATCATATCCAGGATTCCATTGGCCTTGAGATGTTGGCGGACATCACGAACCCACCTGTGATATCCAAAGCCAATTGTTCCCAATGGAGCAAAGTCCAATTTGTTCAGGTTACTCATCCTGAAAGAGAACAAGAAATTAGGGTTAGTTTCGGAGCGTAAAGAGCTACCACGAAAACATATAAAATTTCTGAGCGTAGTCGCTTCCAAGAAATTGAGAATTTTCTGAGCGTAGTCGCTTCCAAGAAATTTGATTCCAAGAGGGGTTGGATTAGATCGAAACAATGATGTGTGTGGTCGATCGTTTTCTTCTCAACAAACTCTTGAGTTTGGAGGACTCTACAAGCTCCAAGCTCGGAGTGAGCACGAACCCAGGTGGTGGCCGGAGCTAGGCTGGGCGGTGCAGGGCAGTTGCGGTGGCTTGCGGGGGCTGCTGCAGGGGCTGTGCAGGGCTGCTGCAGGGGCTCTCGGCAGGGGTTCGGCAGCTGCTAGGCAGGTGTGCGGAAGGCTGTCGGCAGGTGCGCAGGGCTCTCGGCAGGTGCGCGCAGGGCTCTCGGCAGCTCTTCGGAGGGCAGGCACAAGGCAGGCACAGGTGCTTCCGGTAGCGAGGCTAGCAGAGCGAGGCTAACCCGAGCGGTTCAGCCTATTCCGGCTGCCGGTTCAGGCGGCTTCCGGCTGGTTCCGGTGGTTCCGCCGCCGGTTCTGGGTTCCTTGAGGCTAGGGCTTCAATATGTGGGGCGGTGGATGTTGGAATTTGAGGGCTACGAAATTAGGGTTTCAGGGTTAGTGCTTCGTGCTGATAACGTATTGTAGAGAAACTGAAATTGAGAGGAATTTGCTGTGTATTCTCATTGATAATAGGGGCCTCTTTATATAGAGGATTACAATGTATAGAATCTCAATCATACAAGGAAAGTAATCGTACATTGAATAGGAATCTAGATCCTTCTAATTCAACCCTATTACCACTAGGTCAAGTAACCTAGAGTTTGGGCCAAACACAAATAGAGATATCCTTAAACAGTTTATGGTTTTTTGACCTTTTCTCTCTTTGTTCCTTTGACCGATCGACTGTGATTAATCTGCACGGCCACATCTCTTTCTATTATATGCTGCAGAATCAGCTGGAAAGGAAAAGTGATCGTTTAATTAGGAGAGTGTCTGCTGTCCACCTGAGGTGAAGTTTTTCTCTCTTTATTCCTTTGACCGACTATGACTAACCTGCACGACCACATCTCTCTATTATTTGCTGCAGAATAAGTTGAAAAGGAAAAGTGATAGTTTAATTAGGGGAGTGTCTGTTATCCACCTGAGGTGAGTGCCCATAGAGATTATACAGGTAATTGTATCCAAAACGGGCAACTCATATAGATTTAACTCACACAAATGATTAAAAAGCTGGATATCTGTGTGAAAGACAATTCATACAGATAACTCTGTGAAATCAATATAATTAGGTCTATAAAATCTTATAAAATTACAATAACTACAAAAATCCGTGTAAAAAGACATTAGAGACAGACTTCTGCAGTTCTGCAATAGTAAGGGATGAAGCCAATCGAGCAGCCATAGCATCCTTCGAAGACATGGGTTTGGTTTGGGATGAAAACTCGCAGAAACCCTAACCTCAGAGAGAGAGAGAGAGAGACCTAAATTTGTGTGGGAAAACTTGGCACAGTAAATTGAGTTGGATATTGTTCTAAATAGTCACTAAAAAACAGTTTTTATTTTTATTTTTGTTGTTGTAGGAAGGACAAAAATCTTATCTCTCATAAGGACAAAAATTGTTTCATATAAACACATTTAGGGCGGCCAGCTAGCTAGTAATGTTTGTGACAAGGCGTGCTTACAAATTTTATTTTTTTTTGTGAGAATTCCTCCCATAATGTTTTGTTCCACCCTTGGTAAAAGTCGTGATACACTGGTCTCCATAAAGGTCTTTTTAGTTTTAGGCCTCAATAGTTTTTTTTTTTAATATAAAAACTGTTTTTTAGTGACTATTTAGAATAGTCACTAGCTAGTTGGCCGCCCTAAATGTGTTTATATGACCAAATTCTGTCACTGAATACTTTGGCAACTAAAAGTTTCATTTGGTAGTTCAAAGTTACAATAACAAAAAAATTTCTTTTTATATCCAACATTTTTTTCAAATACAATTTTTTTTTTTTGGTTACATTTCCCAACCCCACCTCACCACTTAGCTAACGCCAAGGGCAACATAACCTGACATACCATAAAAAGCGTCTTACTGTGCTTATAATTGTAATTGAGTCTCAGATATAGCAAGTAAAGTTGTGAAGGAAATTCATTGCCTCTTCATATGTGGTAAACGAGATTGCTTAATTCATTTTTCACACATGAGTATCCCTACCATCCTTATTGAGGCGTTTCTTTTCAAATTTATCTCTTTAATGTCAGATTCATTTTATTCTTATCAAATTGAAAAGAAGGCAGAAATTCGTAGCAGAAATGGTGAAGTGTTGCAAAATGCCAAAGGAGATGATGGTGCATGTCCTATCAAGATTGCCTCCCAAATCGCTGGTCCGATTCAAGTGCGTCCATAAATCATGGTCTGCTCTGATCAACAATTCTTCGTTTGTAGGCAAGCACCTCCAGTTGTACAACCAACTTTGCTCCTCCACTAGCATCTTTCTCAAGCGTTCTGTCAAAAGTAGAACCGGAACTAACAATGAGGAAATTCTACTTTCATTCTTTAATCTTCGCAAGGATAACGGTGACGATGATGACCTTAATCCTATTGTGGAGGACTTTCATTTGCCGCCTTCTATAGGAATACTTGGTAAAGGACCATTTATTGAGGTAGAACCTGGTGAATCTATATATATAGTAGGTCATTGTGAGGGGATCATTTGCCTTATTATTTATACCGGTGACCTTGTCTTATGCAATCCTGCAACCAAGGAATTCAAGATTCTTCCCGAGTCGTGCCTTCAAGATACGACCTCAGAGATTGTTGGATTTGGCTATGATCCCAAAGCTAATGATTTTAAAATTGTCAACATTGGATCTTGCGGTGAAGAAAGTTATGGTGAGCGTCTTGTTATTAATCCTCCTAAAGCAGAGGTATACACTCCAAGTACTGATTCTTGGAGAAACATCACCATTGATTATTTAGAAACAGAAACTACCAACTTTTGGCCTGATGTTTTCCATGAGTACTTCAAGGGAATTTGTTATTGGTTAGGACATGAGCAAAATAAGGAATTCATCGACACAATTGAACAGGAAATCATTAGGCAAGTGATCGTTTCGTTTGATATGAGTAATGAAAGGTTTCATATTATATTGCTGCCAGATAGATTTTATATACCATCAGTGCTTATTAAGCGTGATTTGCACATTGCAGTTTGGAATGAATCCATTGTTCTTTTTATCTTTCAATTTTATGGTTCGAGTTATGAAGAGTATTCATTTGATATATGGGTGAAAGATGAGTATGGTGATACTCGCGGTTCTTGGACAAAACACATAACCATTGAGCCTATAGTGGGCCTTGCATTGCCATTGACATTCTGGAAGAGCGATGAGTTTATTATGGTTGCCCCAGATGGACATATAGTCTCCTACAATCTTCATACCCAAAAATATAGGCATCTACCGCTTTTCATGGCATCTATCCAGGATATTTTGAAGCTGTTATTTGTGTGCATAGTATAGTTTCAATCAAGGGGGGTAATAAGATTGAGAACAAAGAATTTTAGTTTCTCACTATATCAATTGCCCGTAGGCTTGATTGATGTTTCCTGATCGATAAGAATACATGTACGTTGAGAATCAAATTTCCAGTTATCCCAAGGAGTAGCTTAGACAATTCAATTTTTGTGACCTATAATTTTCTTTATTGTTTGCATTTTTTTTCCCATTCAATTATCACATGTTTTTTTTGGCATCAACCCAAATCGGGGGCCAATATATTGCAACACAAGCCAAAATAGGTTGTTACATACCCTTTCGCAGCAACAAGAAGAAAGTGGTAGTACACACAGTAGTACATAGCTATAGACCCACTCATTAGACAATTAAATACGTAGACATAGTGAGAATCCTCCTTTGGTACTACTCCAGAGGCGCTAGAGGTACATAGAGTGCACATAAATGCATAACTTCCTAATACAAGGAAATTATTGTAATTAGATAAACTAAAAAAACATAGGAATGGGCCTAGGGCAAAACAACCCAGCCCAAGAAGGCAGCTCCAAGAGAGAGGAAGCCCAACTCAAGGCTCAGCAGAGAAGGGTGACCCAAGCCAACCCAGCCCAAAACACCATCACCCAACCCAAGATATGTGCACAGCTTCTGTGTAACCCCACCGACCACCACCATCCAAAACCTAGCTGCCACGACCATCCCCACGAAACCGCCCAGAACCGCCAAGCCACGCCGGCCCTCACGATCCGGCCAGACCCTCCATAGCCACGCCGCCACAGCAATCCGCCCAGACCACTGAAGCCACGCCTCCACAACACGATCTGCCCCAAATCAGCCATAGCCACCGCCTCCTCCAATCCTAGAAATCCCATGACTAAGACGTCGCCGCAGGTCCTAGAAGCCCATGACGAAACCTGCCATCTCTGTACAGTTCGACCTCGACTCAGAAATGCCGCCCGGACTCCACCTCCACCCATTACGGCAAACCCTCGAGCCAAACCTCCCACACATGAGCTACCTAGGCATTAGCATTTTAGTACCCGTTCGGCAGCAGCCCAGAGCGGCGAACCAGCGCCGACGGACGAGAAGAAAATTTCAGTAACCAAGATGCAGTCCGGGTCTTTTGGAGCAAACCCTAAAGAGAGTTTTTTTCAATTATCATATGTTTACTACTACCAAAAAAAAAAAATAATAATAATAATAAAATAATAAAATAAATAAATATCATATGTTTACTAAAGATCTAACACCAAATCCTTGTTTGGTTTGCAGAAAGGAAACAATATTCTTTTATTTTTCTGATGAGAGGAGGAAAAAAATCATGAATTTTTCATTTTAGCTTTATTAAAATATTCATTGAATTGATAATTTTTCTTACACAATTGTTGAAAAAATTAGGAAGAATTGAGAATACATTCGAAATAACAACTTTCATGACTTGGTTAAATCCATTGTTGTACCGTGTGAATTAACGAGTTTACACGAAATTTTATATGCCATGCTAAGAATTAACACGAATTCTCGTATATGTGTAATAGCTACTTTTTCTAGTAGTATGGTTAGGCTGGGGAGAAGGCTAGGAGGAGTTTCTCTTACATATTTGGTTGGAGGAATGCTATCTAGAACACGAGGGTGGTCCTGGTTGGACTTTGTCTGGTTTGCCCACTTGGGTCTCAAGGTTTAAGATTCAAATGATGCAATGAGTGAAATCTACTCTCTCCTTTCCAATTCCATGTTTGGTCCAGAAAATCAACAGTCTTGGTCCGGAAGAAATGAGCTTGTTAACTTGGAATTGGTTGGTTGGATCATATATATCCAACTTGCACGTTTGTGCAGGACAAGTAGAAGAAAAAGATGAGGCAAAGGATCCAGGTTGAGTAAGGGTTGAGAGAGAACCCAGGCGACAATTCTCCACAACACTCCAGGCCATCCATATCTCTTTCCATTGAAATAATCATGGACAAAGTGGCCGATGACCATCATGTTTTTGCCATTGTTTAGCTATACCAAATCATTTTCTAAATTGAAATGAACAGCAGATTACTAATAAAAGTTAATCCATAAGAAACTTTTTCCAAAACTCAAACACATTTTTTCTTCATCACAATCAATGTCATTATCATGCAGTAACAATTCATATAACTTTAACAATAAACGTTCATTGAGAATTTTCACCTTTTGTTTTATAGGAAAAACGACAATATACTAAGGAACAAATATTATATATCACATCTAACATGTTTTAAGAGAGTTGAGTAACTTCACCTATTCTCTAATACAACATAATTTGATAAAGTACAAATTTTGCAACTGATAATTAAAAATCATGAACTCAGAGTTTGGAACTTATTACTTCGATATGAGGTAGTTAGTACTCTTGTGAGTGCCCTTAAGTAGGGTATCTGGCAGGAACATAGAGTTAGCTCTTGAGTTGTTTTGGACATTTCTCTAGTAGTGTCAAGAAACTGTTCTTTTTGGTCTTATTATTTTTAGGATAATATTGCATGTTAGTTGGCCTTAGGGTTTTGGATTTGAAATCTCAAAATCCAAATCATTTTGTTTGGATAACTTTTGTGGAAATTTGAATTTTGGATAAATCCACCCTGAGATTTTGTATCAATAATTATGAGTATTTAAAATAACTACTCCACCATAGGTATTTCAAATCCTTATCCTCTGCACATATCTCGACCAAACACAAATTTAGTTATCTCTCTCTCTCATCCTCCATGATTAGTAAGAAAGCTTGGGTGACCCAAATCACCAACTTAAAATCTTTGAATTAATCCAAACAATAGTGTTGGGAATACACATATTTCAATTACTTGATTTTTAAATATATCAAATTTGGAATTATCCAAATCCAAATTATGTTTCCAAATGAAAACATTTTCCAACTACCTTTATTAGTCTGGTGATCTACATTACATCTAATACTCCTCAGTCCCTCCCCATTGGACCTCCTCCCCATTGGACCTCTCCCAAAGGCGAGCATGCAGTAATGAGTCCACCGACTTGGTTATCTGTTGCTCCTTTCTTGTTTCTCTTTGTTTTCTTTTGTTGAGGATCAGTTTTCCCGCTGTCACATGGATTCTCGTATGCACTTTTGACCCTAACATAAATTTCCAAGACTCTTTCATTTGGTGGCCATTGACTGAGATTGAGTATGTATCTTCCAGTTTATAGTGAAAAATGGCTACTACTTACTATTAAAGGATTTAGGGCTACAATCATTCACTTTTCTGTAAGATAGTCTAGACCGTCATCTTAAATAGATCCATGATATAAAATACGTGGGGAAAAAAGAAAAAGAAAAAAGCTATCAAAAAAATTAGTGAAGGACTTCCCTGTAAAATGCTATCATGAAACTAAATATACACATGCCGAACAATAACCAACGCAAACCAGTCTCAATCTGTACCCTCAAATTCTAATTAGCAAATATTGACCAAAAGAAGTCAAAACTAAAAACCTCTTCCCTGCACAAGCATATGCAGTTCTGATGTACACATTTCATAAAAACTTCCGTGAAATTGACTTATCAGATATCTTTCAATAGGATCGAGCTTCTCCCGTGTTGATTAATATGATCAAGCTTCTCCCTTATCAAGCAAGGTCATCTATTAGAAGAATTCGAACCATTGATGGAGTTTGTTGAGTTTCCTTATGGAGCTGTGAGAAATCTCCAAATGATCAGTTCTTTCCAGCTTTAGGCGGCTGCCAAAGAACAAAAAAAAAACTAAGCCAGCGTGAATAGATATCATCATACATATTATTATCAAAATGAATATAATGAACGATACAAATACCTTTTTAAGATTTAAACGACTACTTGAGGCTTCATCAGCACTTGATTTAAGTATCTCAAAGGAACACAGTAGAGCTTCATCAACGCTCATTAGAGCACCAGCATTATCAAACTCCCCTCCGTAGTTTGGAGCTGAGAATATAGTGACTAATCTTCGTTTCGCGAAAAATTCATAGCCGTCCTCAACCACCTGCAACTAACTTAAATGAAAAAACAATTTGGACAAAGGAAGCCTAGAGCTACTATAAAACCTGAGAGGTATGTATGTTCACATGCCTACATTACTTCTACTAGTCCAAAGTATTTTAGATATGATTGGTTGGAAGGCATATGGAATACAAAACGGAAGCTTATGATGGCTGCACATGCATACCCTGACCCTAAAGCCAGTTTCAACAGTAATTCAATTTCATAAATAAAAAGAGGATTACCTGATGACCCCGACAAACGAGATCAAGGTCATTCTTGTCTAAAAATTCAATAACTCTATCAGCTCCAAAAGTACAGGAAACACCGCGATCACTCTCTGCCCAGCCATCAACCCTAGCATCAGGATCAGACCAAAGCAAATCACATAAAAGACCATTATCTGGAATGTCAGTCGGCCTTGGAAGTTCCTTTATTTGATCCAAGTTTTCCAACTCTGGTGAGAGCCCACCATGCATACAAAGTATCTTCCCATCAATAAGTGCAGACACAGGCAAACAATTAAAGCAGTCAGTAAAAATTTTCCAAAGCCTAACGTTGAACCGCCTTTTACACTCGTCATAGAACCCATATATCCGGTTAATCTTTGCATCTTCATGGTTTCCTCTCAAAAGGAAGACTTTTTCAGGATATTTTATTTTGTAGGCCAGAAGCAAACATATTGTCTCCAAGCTTTGCTTGCCCCGATCCACATAATCTCCAAGAAATAGGTAGTTTGCAGCGGGAGGGTAACCCCCCTGTTCAAATACTTTAAGTAGGTCTTGGTATTGTCCATGTATATCACCTGTAAGACACCTGCAATATTAGGAAGACCAGGGGGAGAAAGAAATATAAGGACAGAATTGTCTATGCTTGCATTCTGCCTATCACTTCTTCCCTACATTTCATGCAAGCGACTAATAATATGAGTTGTTTACTAGTAAGAAAACCACAAAAGCAATCTAAAGAATACAAATTCTGTGAGATCAAGGAATCAAAATGAAGCAAAGAGTCATCCAATGCATGCAAGTCGCCTTTGCATCCTTCAGTAATTTCTAGAATAATAAAGTCTATGAGTCGATAAACTGAATATGCTAACTTTTATCATAAATGTAAGGCCCTAGAGGACATTAAATGCATCTAAAAGTAGAAGCATAATCAAAGCAGACGTTTTATAGTCTGCAAAAAGATCTTGTCATTCCTATAACATCAACCATGATGAAAGTTTTCTTTGATATTGGAACCACAACTCTACGAAGACGGTTTTCATATAGAACATCCAGCCCGTAAATCTTTCACATAGATTGAAAGACAAGACATTTCACCAAAAAAATCAGCCCTTCTACCTACAGTTTTGCACATTGTAAAGATATGCCTTTTCATTCAACAAAATGGCACATGATTCTCAAACTATTGGGCTCATCTCAATTTAGAAAAATTCTCAAACCTAGACTCATCTCATCGAGGACATCATCCTTTCCGTTTTTTGTCAAAACACACAGAAAATTCTCCAAATGTTCCTTACATATTACATAACAGATCAATTCCAACACTATTCTTATTCACTGCCACTCTGTAAATCATCCACAAGCCAACACTAAAAGCAATGATCTCTAATTGCATAAATCAGTATCATATCAAAAACTCAAAAAGGATTAGAGAGCTTACCGCATATGTGAATTGGGGCTCGAACCTCAAGAAGATTAGGCTGGGAAAGGAAGATTTGGCGGGCGTTGACGCAAAGTTGACGGATCTCTGCCTCTGAAAGCTGCACTTGTTTCCCTCCTTTGCCTTCCAATAGCCTCCTTATTATATCATCCAATACACCTTTATCCATCATCCCCTCCATTGTCATCATCATCATCCTCCTTCTTCAACCCAGACACGAATTCTTGGAATTGATCCCAGAAAAAATAAGTTATATAGATATATGAAAAACAAAGATATGACAGATCAGCTGCGTGGAAATTCAGAAAAGATGATTCAAGAACCCATCTTTTTAAGAAAGATGAACTGGGTCAACAAAAGAAACTCAAGAATTTCACATCTTGGATTGAGACAGCTGCAAAATTTGAAGGAAAAAAAATAAATAAACGAACAAGAACAGAAAGAAATGCCCAAGTGAGATAAAGTTTTGGATTCAAAGAATAGGAACAGAGAAAAGATAGACGGGCAGAGATCGTTGAAAATGTGGAAGAAAGCTATTTGGGGTTGGCACTGAATGCTTCTTTTATCTCTTACTGTTTTTCTTTATTGTTTTCTTCCCTAAATTTTTGAGGAGTGCCAAGTAGATTTTGATGGTGTTGAAACCTTCAAACTTGGACGACCAAATGCGCGAGGAACATAGACCGGCGCGCGATAGCAACATTGTACACGTGGTATTGTGTGATACGGGCATATGTGCAAAAATATAACCGGACAAGACATTTACTTTACTCTTTCGGCTAATTGTCATTACTCCCTCCAATCACATGAAGTTCTCAATTGCACCCTTTGTTTAAAAGTTTATTTTTATTTTTAACATCTTGAAGAAATGAGATTGAGTCTTTCTAAATGTACCAAGCAAATATCTAAGTATATCCAGTAAATTTTTTACACCCAGCAATTTTTCAATAATACCCATATGTTTAATTAAACCCAGCAAATATGAAGAATTACAAACCCAGCAGTCAAATCACCAATACCATAAGCACAAAAACTCAACAACACATTAGAGTTGATATAATTACTCGGCTATCTCCTCGCAACTTTCGTATCCTCATGCCATATGATTTCCTCCAAAATATTCCTTGCAGTATTGCCCTCATTCTCCAATCAAAACTTGAAATGCCCAGCTCGAAAAGCAACATATCAGCATTTGGAAGGTAGATATAGGATTGGTCTTCTTCGTTTTAGAATAGAAGAGTTTGTTGGGTTTGTTAATCTTCATCTCGATGAAGTTTTGCTGGGTTTGAAATAAGGGTATTATTGGGAAATTTGCTAGTATAAAAAGTTTGTTGGGTATACTTAGATATTTGCTGGGTACATTTAGAAAAACCCAATGAGATTTGAACTTACAAAACGTATTGATCATTATGGAAAGAATGATGATTGGACTAACCTAGCCTCAATTTTATACCCTTCATGTCTTTTGACCAATTTTTTTATATTATACCGTATCATTTCATTAATAAGATCGTTTTCTACTCACGTGTTATGTTTTATGAATTTTAACTACAATTCTAAAAATAGAGTTTGAGGTTTCCAGATGTAGGAGTTACATGTTACTTTTTCACATAAAGTTGTTAAAGAGGCTATGTATTTAATTGTGTGAATGTGCTTGATTTTTTTAATGAATTTTCTTTCTATTTTGATGAATAACGAAGTAATTGTGACATTATTTGTGTTTTCTCTTGCCTTTTTGTTTATATTTCGTCAGTGGGTTTAATGGTTTGGACATTTCCTTTGGTCCAAATAGAGGGAGTAATTGAGTATGTCTAATTTGGCTTTGAGTGGGGTTGGATAGTAGAGGATGCGGCAATAACATTTACTTGAGGGTGTTTGAACCCAAGCCACGAATTACTCGGAATTAGTACTCGGGGAGTATACTTCTACTTTAGCAGGAAGAACAATGAGACGTCCGGTATCAAAATCCATCTCACCGTAAGATACAATGTGAATGATTCTGTAATCGTTAGATTTGGGCTCATAGCCAAATCCAAGACCAGTTGTGGTCGTATTTCCTGGCATCGAATCTTCGGAAGGAGAGACGTACGTCAAGAAGGCTTGGCTGTGGAAGAAGCTTGAATTCCTTGATTGCTAGGTTGCATAAAACCTTGTTTTTAGAATCCGCTAGACAAATGGGCCCATTAAAATGCCCTAATAGACCTACAACTTCTTGAAGCTCCTTTAACAGCATAAACTCGCCTCTCATAGTTAGACTCAAAGAAAGTGGAATATCCATGTCCCTCAACCATAGAACGAATGACGTCCTCATCATCACCATCAATCTGGACAAAGTTAGCAATGAGAATACAAGTTCTTTCTCATCATTGTCAAGGTCCCTGTGGACAATCAACCTTTTGAAAAGGAGGCAAGTGGAGGATTTGTTGTCCATGGAATTGGAGAGATGCTTGGATACAAATGTAGGACTATTTATCAGAGCAAACCATGACTTGGGTACGCATTTGAATCGCATTAAAGACTTGGGAGGCAGTCTTGAAAGGATTTGCACCATCATCTCTTCATTCATTTTGCAAAACTGAGGTTGTCTGTAATCCTATATATACATCTATTAGTCCGTCAGTCACACATACAAAAGACGGCCAGGCTCTTTGATGATTTTATGTATTTTCACTCCGAGTTTATTTTTATAATCAAGGGTCAGGTTCATACATGATACATGGACTGTGATTCAACAACAAGGGCAAACTAAGATGCTTCTAACAAAGGGTTTCAGTTATGGGTCCAAATGTGAGAGGGAAAGCCAGAATTATTTGAGAGATTGATCTGAGTTTCTTTTAAATTTTAATAGTTAAGTAAAACATCTAACCTTAAAATGAGTGATTTTAAGTTGGGAAAAATGCACCAACAGTGTCCACATTGAGGATTGTCAAAATGATACCTGAACTTACAAAGTTATCAATGTGATACCTGGACTCATTTTTTCATATCAACGTCGTACCTACGACCAAGTTCCATCACGGAACCGTTAAATTTTGCACGTGCCACGCACGTGAGTCACTTTTTCAAGGGTAAAATTGTCTTATTATACATTTTTATTAAAAAAAAAAACAGAAGAAATTTCTTATTTCTTCTCTCTCTCTCCTCTCACTTTCCTTCTCTCCTCGCCAACACCACCGCAACCAACACCAGACCACACCAGTCGATCAGTTCAACCAACACCACTGCCGCGCCCATCGAGCCCATTTCCTTTCTTGATCTCCGGCGAAACCCTTTTTCTTCCTCATGGTCCTCTTCTTCTTCACCCTCGTCCTCTTCAGCAATGGGCAACCTAACCCCCTGCATCCTCGTTTTCCAGACCTCCGTCGGCATCGTCGGCCTCCGACTTCACTCTCAATTCTCTGGCCTACAATTGCCTCTGATCGAGAGCTTGCATTCAAGTTGACCACACTGTCCTTAAATCCGTGGCTATCTTTTCCATTATGTTTTGTGAAAATCGAATTGGGTTTCTTTGAAATTGAATTGGGTTGGTGTTTGGGAAATTGAAAACTTTATTTTCCGGTGTCAAAGTTGGGCCAGAGGCCAAAGTTGTCGGCTAGACTGATGAAGTTGCAGGTGCGGATGGTGTGGAGGTGGTGTTGCATGTCGGGAACGACGGAGAGGATGGCGGGGTGGGATTGGAGCTATGATTTGAGAGTGGAGGGCTGGCGGGGTATGAGTTTCTAATCAATGGTGTATACAAGGGGGTCGGAGGAGAGAACGAGAGTGGTGGTGGCTAAGTCGTCGGCGACGGCGGCAGGGATGAACTTGGACGAGCAGTTCTACAGGCGGAGCAGGGTGAGGAGGTGGCTGCTGTGATTCACCGTGGCCGTAATCGCTTAAGGCGGCGCCGGTGTTCTTCAAGTCCGTGACGTAGCCGGAATGGCCCGCTACTGAGATGATTTGAAGATTCAAATCAGGGGAAGAACTCCGAAGAAGAAACCAAAAAAGAAGAAGAAGAAAGAAAGAAATAAAGAAAGAAAGAAAAAACTTTTGAGGGTAAATCAATCTTTTTGTCTTCATTAAGTGACTCACGTGCATGGCACGTGCAAAATTTAAAGGTTCTGTGACGGAACTTGGTCGTAGGTACGACATTGATACGAAAAAATGAGTCCAGGTATCACATTGATAACTTTGTAAGTTCAGGTATCATTTTGACAGTTCTCAGAGTGTCCGGACACTGTTGGTGCATTTTTCCCTTTTAAGTTTTTAACTATCAACTTTGGTGGGTTTCTCTGTTGGTGAACATTAAAAGCGCATAAAAGGATGCAGTTCATTAATTTTCATCGCCTACCCATTTTTTCATACTCCTGACACATATACTTTCCCACTCTCTCTCTTCTTTCTTAGCCAACTTCAACATTTACAAGACAAAGGGGTCTAGAAAAGAATATTACAAACCTTTCCAAAAAAATATATATATATATTACAAATACCGTAAAAGTTTATTGTCACCTATTGTACTAGATAATAATTTTTTTTTTTGAAATAGAAGTTGAATTCATTAGATCAACAGCAAAAAGGTTGAAGTCTACCAAAACTTACATAAGAAATCCGACAAGAAAATCCAGAGTAACCTACCTAAGCTAAAGAAACCTTTAAAGATCACTGGGACGCTCACATTTAAGTGAGTCTATACAAGAATGAAAAAACCTCACCTCCTACGGAAAAGAAATCATTCAACTAGCCCTCACTTGCCAATCACGCAATTGTGGTACAAACAAGAGACTAGAAACGTCATAGAAGCTAATCCACCTCGACTCGTACCTTAATACATTAGGGCCCAGACTGCCTTGATCTGAGCCCAAGCCCAAGTCAAACATTGCCTAGCAGGAATAGGTCCCTGCCCCATCAGCCCAAGGTTGAGCCCAGGCCCAGAAACCCAAGCCCAAACCCGAGCCAACAAGGGAGACGCATCCCTGCTCACTGCTCCTTCGCCGCCACAGCCGGTTTGTTCTCCGGCGACGCACCGTAGCTCTGGCGGGCGTCTTCTCCAACCGTGCATCACCATCTCGAGCAAAGACCGCCGAAGCCTCTGCCTCCTACTCTGCAATAGATCCCCCCGCAGCGATCGGAAAACTACCCACCGCAACTCCGAGATCTGACCTCTCAAACCAAACAGACTTTCGCCGCAAAGCCAGACTCAAAAAACAGTGCGATCTCGAGCCTAAACCGCCACCGCCAGACCCAACTCGTGCTCGCTCCTCCTCTGCAGCCCAGACGAGAACCGCGAAGGCAATCCCAGCCGCTCTCCGCTGCTGTCGCCCTCTTCACTCACCGCCTAGATCGAAAACCGCCACCACGGTCTGAGAAACCCCTCGCCGCACCCACGATCGTCACAGAGATCCCTCCCTACGTCGCCGCCGTCCACAATCGTCGCCTCTCCCGAAGGAAGAAACGCCGCCGCCAGTCGAAACCTAAGTTTCGAAAACCAAGGTCTCACCAAGAAGCTCGGAGCGCCTTCTTATTGTACTAGTTAATAATGTTTTATAATTTAAAAAAATGAAAGGCACATTTTTGAAATTGAAGAGCATTTTGTCATAATGCAGAGCTGTGACTAAAACCATGCATTTCCGGCACTGTATATGAGTTTCAGTGACAAATCCGTTGTTAGAAGTTTGAGTAACCGGCCATGTGTACATAAACGTTACATGAAGTCATAGATCTTAATTATCAATAATATCTATAATTTTTTCTCAGTTCCAAGATTTTTACTCTCTTTATGACCGGCTCATCTATTCAAAATTGAGCTTTGTGGTTTCTTGAGGAATTTTTTTAAGTCATACTATTCCTATGGGAGCCCTCCTAATGAGAATCATTAAAATGAGGACTAGTTGAGAACTTTTGTGGTAGATCCACTTTTCGATCACATTTTCGTAAATCAACCGTTAGATGTTTAGATATTTATGTGTAGATCATTTATGTAATTTTTCAACCAAATTGAAAATCGTGAAGACATTCATAATCGTGATTTATTAGTTTTGAACATGAACGGTTCATGTTTGACAGATTTGGTTCGTCCATTAATTTGATCTAGTTCGATACCTTAGCGATTAGTAATTTGGAAAAAAAATTTTCAGAAGTGATCTACTCATGCATACATAAACATCTAACAGTTAATTTGTCATAATGTAATCGAAAAGTGGGTCTCCCAAACCGTTTGTTGATATCACTTATACTACATACCGCCAAGCATAAGCAACGACCTCTTAGGTGGGCCCCGCGGCATAGCTAGTCCCACCTACAACATGCATCCGGTACTCCGACACCCGAGCTACCTCGCTATGGTGGAAGTCGGCCGGTACCTCATAGGGAGGCCACCCTCCCATGCTCTCCAAGAGGCTTCAAGAGAAGCAATATGTACATTGTATCCCACATCGGAAATATAGAATAGATGGGGACTTCCCTTAGCTATAAAGGGAAGTCCTCCCCTTCTTAGAAGGGATGGATCCATGATTCCCACACTTGTATCACTACAAAGGCTACTTGGCCTCACTACATAGTAAAATATCTAAGTGGACGTAGCCTTGCCTCAAGGGCAAGGTGAACCACTATACATGCTTGTGTCCCTCTCTCTCTCTCCCTCTCATGATCCACACTTAGTCTCGTTCCGTATTCTTCAGTAGAAACATTGGCGCTAGAAGGAGGGTCCCTAAGTTTGGGTAACGAGCCTCCGACCTTGGGCAAGAGTCATGGATGGGTACCACGAGTCATGGACGGGTACCACAGGTCATCGGGTGCACGGGTACATGCCGGATACCCCTCACCTTCCTCACCCAAGCTTCCGAGTAGTCTCCGGGTACCATGTTGCCTCCGGGTACTTAAGTCGGCGGGTACGTGCACATCCCCGTACACTCAACCCCACTCCTACGCCTCTCTTCTCCGGGACTCATAAGAGAGCGGGAACACGCACACCTCGCACCCTCTACTCCCAAACTCCCCAAGCTCCACTCATCCGGGACTCACGCGTCAGCGGGTACGCTGCATTTCAACTAATCTCAATTCTACAACCATAGTTCAACTCATCCCGGAGGCATTCACTTGTTCCCGCTGCATTTTAACTCATCACGAGCCCGGCAACAACTCGAACCCATATCTGACCTGATCATGACCACTTTCTCCTCGGTGGCAACTCAGACCCAATTTGGCGAAGTTCATCATCCCCTCCATCAGGGAACCTTACGACGAATCCCGGCAACCCACCGAGTTTGTCAACCCGTGCGGTATCACTCTACGAGACCTGCCGGAGTTACCCAATGAAGCTCTCTTCAGGGCTTTTGACTGTCTTGTTCGAGTTGAAGGTACCGGGTCAACACCCACCAGCCCTCACCAGCAGTTCTTTTAGTTTTGGAGAGGTACCCGAACAACCTCAGTCCGGCACCGTTCAAAAAAAAAAAAAAAAAAAAAAAAAAAAGGGAAATTTACTTTGGACACCTGCTCGGTACCGCAAACCTCAGGTCACCACTCCAAGTCCGGTTTCGGGCCAGTGGAGGCTCATCCCGGCCGGTACTCTTCTCAGGTCGACATCTTGGTGGCTCACCGGCACCGGGGCTGCAAACCTCCAACACTTGAGAAGTTCTTAGCTCCGCATACCCGAAGCATGCTTCCTACCTGTACCCCCTGCCTCCATCGGTACTCTGCCATGACAACCATCATCAGTACCAGCTAGCGAACCCACAAGTTCCGGCACCTGCGAGTCCTTCACCAACTCTACTCTCCGGGGTCATAGAAACTCGTCCGGGCTTGAAGGGAGGAGATAAGCTACTAGGATCTCTTTTAGATACCGCCAGGAGTTTGGTCCCGCTACCATAACACTTCCCGGTGGCTTCATCCGGCAACCCCTACCGCCATATGCCCATATCGATCTTCCAGCTCGTTAGAGCGATTAAAGCTTCTCGGTAACACGAGCCTCGCCGGTACCTGCCGCATCACCGGTACCAGCTACCCTCACCTGTACTTGCTGCCTCACCGGTACTTGCTGCCTCACCGATACCGATTCAAAAAAAAAAGGGGGAGGAATATTGGGCACCCGAGTATCTACCCTGGACACCCAGGCCAAACAGCAGAGCATCTCTTGCTTCAGCTACGTGAAGATCAGTCTCACTCGATCCCCTGTCATCACCCTCATCCCCGCCGACTTAAACTGGGCACCTGCAGCTCTCGCCTGGATCTACACCCAGAACGAGCTTCCAGCACCCAGAACGAGCTAAGTTTTATTTCTTGATTCGTTTCCCACTACTAGAATTATGTTATTAGACATCGCATGTTTTAAATCGGTCAGACTTGCCCACGATGTAAAAAAGTAATCTAACATCGTTTTACGAAAATACCAATTTAAATGTATATCATTAACATCAGTTCTTAAAATGACCGGTGTTAAAAGTTTTGTTTGAAAATTTGCGGGAACCTATTTTTGCAAAAAGCGCTAAGTATTTTCAGTGAAATGAAGAAGCGGGGACTAAAACTCAAAACTTTCGTACTTAGAAAAAAAATTGCACCCAACCCCAACCCCAAAACTGAAACAGAAAACCCTAACGTTAGTCTTGCGCGACACCTTCATTCTGAGCTTTCATTCCCTCCAACACCTGAAAGTTTTTTCACTTTCTCTGAAACTTTCGAACCCTAATGACTCTCACTCCTTCCAAATCCTATCTCTCTCCCCCTCCCTCAAACCCAAGCCCCCCCCCCCCCCCCCCGACTCTCACTTTCTCTCTCTATAAACTATGGAGAATATGTTGAACAAGCTACGGACCAACCCCAAAATCAATGAAGATTTCGACAGTGGTATCTTTCCCGGCGGCGTCATCACTCTCGCCTCCTCCATCGTTATGCTTCTGCTCTTCTTCGAGGTCGTACCACAGCATCCCTTATTCCTCTTTTCCCTTTGTTTTCTTCTCTCTCTCTCTAATCAAAAAGGGGTTCTGAAACGCGTCGAGCCTTCCTCATCGCCTCCGACTCTCATTGCCCTCTTCGACTTGGTTTATGAGGTACCTTTTCTTTCTCTGCATTTGCTTTGCGATCTCTTTGCCTTTGCTTCCTTTTCTCTTATGTAAAGTTTGCTTCTTTTGATTACATGTTATTGGGTCACAGATCTGGTCCTTTATCTAATTGGATTCTTTCAACTCTTATTGAGACTGTTGCTCACTCTGCTTAAGATCTTCAATCTCTACAAAGTTTCTGTATCCTGTGCTTATCATGTTCTTTTAACTTATGATTCGGTTTTCCCCCTCAAAATATGAAACTAATTCGTAATGTTCGTTGTTGTTTATAGGTGTAAAGGAGTTTGAGGCAAGGTGGTTTGGATGGGCAGGGGTAAATGTGCCAGATGATATTGGACAGAGGGCACTTACTAAAGCTCTAGCTGAAAAGGTTCAAATTCTGTACATGGATTTTTATTTCTCTATTCATAGACATAGATCCAACTCTTTTTCACTAATTGCGAGGTGATTGTGCTTGAACATTGTAACACACTGTTTCACTCGTACTGTTGGCTGCAGAAGTGTATCCCCGTCTTCCTTGATGAGGAGATTGTTCATCAATATTACAATGGCTATTGCAACAATATTTTGTGGCCCCTTTTCCATTACCTTGGGCTTCCACAAGAAGATCGACTTGCTACCACTCGGAGTTTCCAGTCGCAGTTTTCTGCATATAAGAAGGCAAATCAAATGTTTGCAGATGTAGTTAATGAGCACTATGAAGAGGGTGATGTTGTTTGGTGCCATGACTACCATCTTATGTTTCTTCCAAAATGCTTGAAGGAATATAACAACAAAATGAAAGTCGGTTGGTTTCTCCACACTCCCTTTCCTTCCTCTGAAATTCATAGGACACTGCCATCACGATCAGAGCTCCTGCGCTCAGTTCTTGCAGCTGATTTAGTTGGGTAAGTATTGCTTACATTCTGCTCAATATGATTTACTTTGCTTAAGATAGTTGATACAGAGTGCCGCAGCTGGCATATCCTTTGATTTCTCAAGCTTGGTAATCTGTGAATATACATTGGGAAAGTATTTCATGTTTCCACTAGCATAATGTGCATACTATCTATATTAACTGCCAAAATCACTATCAGTGTTGGGGATTATGCCATCTGTCAAGAATATCAACAAATAACTGATAACTCTGTTGCAAGGCTTTGATCCTATCTGACCATCATGCTTGATGCATAATATTAACGTTCAGCCATGATAATTGTTTGCTCTTAATGTGCTCAAACTATATTCTATTGCCACATAATTTTCTATTACTGACCATGATATGTGGGCATCACATGGCTAGAAGCCCCTAATTATATTATTCAACATGTTCTTATTTTCTTTTTTTTAATCAAGTAAACTAATACTGTTGTTTCTCTCTCAAATAATGTTATGATTTATGAAAATATGGAATAACCATCAATGAGTGGTAACCTGTAATAGGTTCTGTACTGTTATATTGTCAATCCATTTTTGTTTCATCACATTATGAAATGAGTTTCAAGGCAGATATTTTCAGCCCTATTTTAATGACCAAAATGAAGAAGCAATAATTAGCATCCAATGACTAGGAAAGGAATTTCTGTTGTTGACTGCACAAGTTAACAATTAAGTCATTAATTAAGTTAACAATCAAAATTTGGAGGGAAATTTTGATTGTTTCTCTTGATGGGTTTTGCTTGTATCAGATTATTGGTTCAATTTATTGATCTTCTGTATCCTATCTAATTTAGCTCTTTGAAGTCGTATTATATGGTCATCACACAAGTTTTTGTTTGAAGTCGTATTGGTTACTAATTAAGTGATTCTTTGCAGATGACAACAGTAATAGCTATTGAAGATGTCCGTAGAGAGGTAAAAATACTGAAAGCATTATCTAGACATAAGAATCTGGTCAGATTTTATGATGCATTTGAGGATGCCAATAATGTCTACATAGTCATGGAGTACGTGTAATTTTTCTTTTAGTCTTATTCCTTCACACCAATTTATAGGAGTCAGCCTTGTTGGGACATCATTTGTATCGTTGTTTATGGTTTAGTTTTATGAACACACACACACACACACACACACACACACACACATATTAAGCCTAGTCTTAGAACTGAGAAGAATGAACACTTTTGTTGGCAGAAAAACCTGTTTTGAAATTTGATATGATTTTCTCTCATTTCTTTCACTTTCAGGTTGTGTAAAGGTGGAGAACTACTGGATAAAATTTTGTCCAGGTAGATTTATATTCTTTATATTGAAACTTGTGGTTGGGCACTTTCAGATTTATGATTTCAGTTTGATTTATTCTCAGTAACTCCTTGTGGCAGGGGTGGAAGATACACAGAAGAAGATGCTAAAGTTATTGTTGTGCAAATTTTAAGTGTTATTGCCTATTGTCATCTTCAAGATGTTGTGCATTGAGATCTAAAGCCAGAGGTACAACTACATTCAGAGTTTCTACTTTCCACTACTTTGATGGAATAGTATTGAAAGTCCCCTCCACATGTAGTTTGTTTACATCTTCAGTTCTCGTCCGAACCTATTACCAATAACTCTTTTCATATGACTGCTTGGCAGAATTTTCTTTTTGCCACAAGAGAAGAGGATGCTTCAGTGAAGGTTATTGATTTTGGTCTCTCCGATTTTATAAGGCCTGGTAATGCTTCCACATACTATTTTTCTTGGCTTCAAGAATGTGGTACTGCACTTTGATTCATGCCTTGGACTTCTTTTGTAATAGGCTAATAGCTTCTTCCAATATGTATTGAAAATCATAGTTGTTTTGAGAATGAATATACACAAGGGAGACATGAGCATTTGAGAATCACATGGTTCTGTCTTCAGATCGGGAAAAAAATGGCATTAGTTAAGTCTTCCACTTAAGAAATGGGGACCAGCTAGCTTGTTATGTCTAGTATGTCTTGTCAATTACATAGCAATGATATTTGTAGACCTGATATATAGTAAGTAAATTATATAGACTTCTAGAGAGAGATATATCTATTTGAGTAAAATAATAAGGGATGTTGATTGGACTTTGGGTTTGGTATAAGCACAAGGCTGAGAAAGAAAAAAGAACAAAGAAAACAATTAATCACAAGGTCGTAAGAACTTACATCCTTCTTTGTTTGCAGTGTGTTAAAATTACTTATGTATTGATTGTTCATCTTATATTTTGTTCTCTTTTACACTTGGCACATGATTTTGACAAAATACTTTATATTTCCAGAAAATATGAGGAGATCTGTGCACCCCTGGTTGAAGAATTTTGTTACATTACTTATAGGGTCCCTTATTGATAACACATGTTTTAAGGAAAGAGGTAAGACTTTATCCTACTTTGAGTGAACTGTGGGATTTTACCCAATGATTGTGACTTATATGTTGTTTTATACATTTCTAGTGGGCAGTAAAGGCGCGCAAATCATATAGCCAAATTGATATTGACGAGGTGTGCATTGAAGTGGCTGATTCTATACAGAGTTTGGTGTAAGACTTTTGGCTTCCATGATTTTGAGTAAGGCTAGTTTTTGCTTAATTTGAAGCAAAGTTTGGTGTAGAACGTACTTTTGTAGTTGGTTGCTAATATGTTTCTAAGCTAGCCTTTGTAGGTTTTGCGTTTTATTTTGTGAATTATGTTGAATCATGAATTTGGAAAGAAAATTAATGGAAAGCTCCAATTTTTGGGTGATGAGAAATGTATTTCTTTTTCCAGCAACTAGATGAAATCGATGTCCTATGATTATCAATATATCGAATTGTAACTCAAAACCGATGAAATCAAAACTACTGCACATCGATTTCTCGATTTCTAATCACCAAACAGTAATCTATTATGAACATACAAATCACCTACCATGGAGCAAACCGATGTGTGGTCAAAAGGTGAACATCGGTTTTGGAAAGCAAAAACGATGTCTTCAATGAACTAACACATCAGTTTGAATAAAAATAGCCGACGTACATAATACCATTGAACATCGGTTTACTTAATTGGAAACGATGTTCTGTCTTAAAGGAAACATCATTTCTGAATAAAAAAACGATGTAGAATAAAGATGCAGACATCGTTCCTAGGAAAATAATGTGGCAACCTACATGTAAAAATGGCCACGAACAAACAATACTCATGGGAACTGATGTCTACAAGTGTACTGGACATCGCTTCTGGAATAGAAATCGATGCAAATGTTCAAGTAGGTATTGTTCGACATATATTTTTTTAAGCATAAAATGTGAAAATATGAAGAATTAGACATACCAAACATACAAAAATATGATGATTATAACGATTATACATCGATTTGTTTTTTAGAATCGATGTTGGTTGTTGTCTGGGACATCGGTTGAAAACGTGCTTATACTGATGTCTATACTTTTCTCTACACCCACTAAGACATCGGTCGAAAATTAGTTTAACATCGGTCCAGAACCGATGTCTATGAACAAAATTCTAGTAGTGTCCATTCGTTGACATAGCTGCTGCCTCTTTATTCGACTCATAGAGTCCCTAGAGGCTTACACGCACATGCCTTCTAAATAAGTACACGCTGCTACATGCATGTTAAGCAATCATTCAAGTAGATGCTATTACACGTAACCACAAAACAAAGAGGTGGAAGTTATTACATGCTTACATGCCTCTGGGCATCCATACATGAGAAGGTCACGTATACATGCTCCTGGGCATTCACACACATGTCCCCACCTTACATTTTCAAATAGAAGAGAAATAGCATAATTGCTTAATTGTTGTTGTACACATTCTCTTAGCCTATCAGTCTTTGGATTCCATATGTCCACCGACACAAATATATTCACATAAATATCCACATTATTCATGTCAGTACCAACATATATATGGTAGTCTTGCAATGTACACGTACAGTTATACATATATTCATAATTAATGTCTGGGCTCCACCATATATTCATACATATACACAATTATATGTGCAATTATATACTGTGCATTCACAGTTTATCAATAGCTCCATATTGCCATGCATATACGGTATTGACAATAAAGCCTACATATTTGTCTTTCATCAACAGTAGACGAATTTCCATGATGGGATTCGAACCCCCTGACCTCATCCATATAGGCTCCAAGGCTATACGTACATTGATATTCATGAGTCTGCTCTATTGTTTTGATAGTTGATTGCTCCTACAAACTCGGCATGCCGCCAAGACATGATCACGTACACTATCATGCTGATAATACCATTTGTGCTTCTATTTGATTTGATTGGTGCACACAATATTCATTCAAACATCACAACAGAAATATCCAAGCACATAATATTTTACTTATTCAATTAAGCATTTTGAATAAGCTGCTACTCACTCGCTTATTTTTGGACAAGGCTCCATCACCTCAACGAGGAACCTTTCTTATATGAGCAAAAACAACTACATTATCGGTACTCACTAGCTGACATGGTGCTTTATATATGGACAACTCCAATCTCTCTACACTATTTTCACCACTTATGAACGGCTCCAGATAAGTTCTCATCTGCACCATTTTAATTTGAGCTAATGCAATGGTTTACATGCTTCAAATAACGATTTCTATAATCTAAGCATGCCTACGACATGTGATAGTTTCGCTATCATATCTATTATGCATTTATGCCTATGTATTAATGTTATACGTTAATTTACTTGCCCGTCAATTAAATTACTACATGCATACATGCGACACTACATAAATGCAACATGCATCTCATAAATCCTCGCCCCGAGCGCGGTACCCCCAAGGGGTAAGTCAAGGTCATATCATTACATCAAAACCTCTCCAATCGGCGAGGTACCCCAACGGGGTCACGAGGCCAATACCATCATATATTCTACCTGGGGCCACGCCACCGGGTACCGGAGGCCAATGCCACCGGTTACCACAACGGGGTTACATCATTCTACCCGGGGTCACACCACCGGGTAAAGGAGGCCTACAGGCCCTCATTCAACCCCATTGGGTTAAGGAGGCTCAAGCCCTCACGTGACCCCACCGGGCCACGCTGAACAAGCCCTCATGCTACCCCATCGGGTACGAGAGGCATCAAGCCCTCATGCTACCCTATCGGGTACGAGAGGCATCAAGCCCTCATGCTACCCCATCGGGTACTACCCTATCGGGTACTAGAGGCATCAAGCCCTCATGCTACCCCATCGGGTACTAGAGGCTCATGTCCTCATCCTACCCTTCCGGGTATCAGAGGCCCAAGTCCTCATTCTACCCTTCCGGCTATCAGAGGCTCAAGTCCTCATTCTACCCTTCCGGGTATCAGAGGCCCAAGTCCTCATTCTACCATTCCGAGTATCAGAGGCTCAAGTCCTCATTCTACCCTTCCGGGTATCAGAGGCCCAAGTCCTCATCCTACCCTTCCGGGTATCAGAGGCCCAAGTCCTCAGTCCTCATCCTACCCTTCCGGGTATCAGAGACTCAAGTCCTCATTCTACCCTTCCGGGTATCAGAGGCTCAAGTCCTCATCCTACCCTTCCGGGTATCAAAGGCCCAAGTCCTCAGTCCTCATCCTACCCTTCCGGGTATCAGAGGCTCAAGTCCTCATTCTACCCTTCCGGGTATCAGAGGCTCAAGTCTTCATCCTACCCTTCCGGGTATCAGAGGCCCAAGTCCTCAGTCCTCATCCTACCCTTCCGGGTATCAGAGGCTCAAGTCCTCATTCTACCCTTCCGGGTATCAGAGGCCCAAGTCCTCAATCTACCCTTTCGGGTATCAGAGGCCCAAGTCCTCATTCTACCCTTCCGGCTATCAGAGGCTCAAGTCCTCAATCTACCCTTCCGGGTATCAGAGGCCCAAGTCCTCATTCTACCATTCCGAGTATCAGAGGCTCGAGTCCTCATTTACCCTTCCGGGTATCATAGACCCAAATCCTCATTCTACCCTATCGGGTACCATAGGCTCAAGCCCTCAGAAAATCCCACTTGGTACCGGAGGCGGGGTAAGCGAAGGTCCAATCCTTTGCTTTTTGAATCATCTCACCTCCCGAGTGTTCTGTACACTTGGGGGACTTATTCATACCACTTATCACAAGTGGAGATAGTACCCGACCGGGACTATCATTGAGCTTCACGCTCATACTTTCGTGTTCTGGTCTATTAATGGAAATATTGAAATTTTTCACCTATTGTTGATCGCAACAATTAAATTTCTTTTACATCCCATTAATAAGACCATAGGACAAAACTCACACCCGCTCAACATGAGCGAGCTCATCTCTTACGTTCCCGTTACACATGAGCCAAACAATCGGGTTATGGCTTATACGTTCGGGTTAAGTAAGTTAGAGTTCCTTCTTCTAACCTATACTTGGGGGACTATCATGGTCACGCCATAGTCTCGCTAGTATTGTCAATGGTTACTTCGATACCGGAGCTTCATTCGTAGCCTTACCGGCTTCGTCTACCATAGCCTAAATCCAAATTCCTGTTTTTCTACGAGACTTGGGGGACTCGGCGAGTAACTACACTCCCGGTCCTAACATGTGTTCATCACGTGCATACAACATTACATATCATTAGGTGTCATCGTGTTCATCACACATCTATGCATCATATGCACTTCGTTATACTATCATAACACATACATTTTCAACTTATACGTCGTATGTCAAACATTACATAATATATGCATACACACATTGTGTAACATGCATCTCACATAAACATTCATGCACCTCGATGCATTTGACTCAAATGTCACTTCGATTGCCCTAGCGCAATCAATATGCTTTGTGTGCACTCATCTTATTTGCAGGTACTAGCTTGATGAGGGCCCCGGGGCACCAACATACCCGTAGAGTCCCTTCTTACTTACGGAGTTGGGGGACTAGTATGGGTATAGCGTTCCAACAAGGTCATCACTTATACTTGGCGGCATCATATTTAAACTCCCCAACCAAGAAGCGCCTCTTACTTGGGGACTTGGGGGACTTGTTGATATCACTTATACTACATACCGCCAAGCATAAGCAACGACCTCTTAGGTGGGCCCCGCGGCATAGCTAGTCCTGCCTACAACATGCATCCGGTACTCCGACACCCGAGCTACCTCGCTATGGTGGAAGTCGGCCGGTACCTCATAGGGAGGCCACCCTCCCATGCTCTCCAAGAGGCTTCAAGAGAAGCAATATGTACATTGTATCCCACATCGGAAATATAGAATAGATGGGGACTTCCCTTAGCTATAAAGGGAAGTCCTCCCCTTCTTAGAAGGGATGGATCCATGATTCCCACACTTGTATCACTACAAAGGCTACTTGGCCTCACTACATAGTAAAATATCTAAGTGGACGTAGCCTTGCCTCAAGGGCAAGGTGAACCACTATACATGCTTGTGTCCCTCTCTCTCTCTCTCCCTCTCATGATCCACACTTAGTCTCGTTCCGTATTCTTCAGTAGAAACACCGTTTATTAGAAAGTCCTAAACTAGTGTTCATTAGAATGGCTCCCTTTCCCTTATTCCTATAATCATTATATGGTTATCTATGTTATAGAGTAGAGAAAAGATATTTTATACTCAAAGCTTCGGGTTTGAGTTTTACTGTTAGAACTTCAGGTTCTACTATGAAATTTTGAACTTCTGGTTCAAAAATATTACACTCAAAATTCATATGTTCGAGGTATAGGACTGCTGGTCCGTATGAGTAACAAAAAAAATAATTTAAAAGATAAGTACTGTAATGAAAGTACATGACAAAATAGGAAAATTGCAGGGAAAATAAATAGATAAATTATGCAATAAAGTTAATTGTGGAAACTTCTGGTTCCATTAATGAAGAAATACACAGAACTTCTGGTCTGGTTAACTTCACGATACATGATAATCTTGTATCTCATCTAACAAAAGACAATAGGAGAACCAAGTTCTCTGATCTAAATGCTAGTCAGAAGCTTCTGGCTTCGATTGATTGTCCAACTTTGAACTGCAGGTTCTAAAGGTGGTTTGAATTCCAAATTCAAAAATAGTCATAAGGAGGAAGGGACCCCAGCATAAAAAAATTAGAGGAACTTCAGGCCTCTTATAATTGGGGATTAAGAAACATTTGAGTTCATATACTCAATTGCATAGTTTTGAGGATCTTCTGGCCCTCGTAATTGTATAAATTTGAGAGACTTCATGTCGCAATCCCTGAGGAACTTCAGGCCCTCATGTAATCATATAAGGAAAATATTTTGATCGCATTGAATTTAATTACAATGGTCATTGAAATCCGTCTGAGCAATAAAATCATATTATACGGCCTTACCTTTTGAGCATATTTATGCACATAATTGTAAGATTGTATAACCTGGATATCAAAAAAATATTGATCCGCCTTTGGGAGTTACTGATCCTTGATTCAGCGGGGTCTTCCTCATCTTGCTAGCGATTCATTGTTGAAATTGGAAATAGACTGAAGATCTGAGCTAGTCCTCTCTATTTCCTTCGAGAAAACTTTGAGAAGCTAAATTTGTATATATATGAACCGATCAGCTAAAGAAAGAAAAGCTGTGTAAACAAGTAACCCAGAAAATATACTCGGCATTTATCAAGGAATGAGATTGGGTGACCAGTAAGGGCTGTGGCCATATAAAGGCTGCGATTCCTTCTATATGTGGAACTAAACTCATGCCATAATTATCCAATTAGAATGGAACCAAAAGTAAGAGACTTTGTTTCATATTGAATAGGCCAGTAAAAAAAAATTAGAGAACGAATGTAGGCAAAAGCAAACTGATGCATCCTTATGTAACCAAATAATAAGAGTTAGAGACATTATGGAGGTCAATAAACAGAATCCTAATGGTATCAAACGTCCCAAGTCCTAATCGTGATCATTAACCAGTGCGAAAGAAAAAAAAAGGATAATGATCATGTGGGAACAAAAACAAAAAAAATCATTCTGCCGATTATAGCAATAGAACAGTCATTCAGCATCATCTGAATTAAAAATAAGAAAAAGAAACTCATAGATCAAGAACACCGGTGAAAAGCAATAAGTTGCACCGTATGACTTTTAGATCATCATTGAGTTTAGAAAAAAAGAAAAAAATAGAGCGTGCTGATAACGTGTTATAGAGTAGAGAAAAGATAAAGAGAGAATAGTTGAGAGGAAGTAGAAATGTTCTCATTCAGTCTCATTAGCCTCCTTTATATAGAGGTAGGGTTTACATCAAAGTACACAACTAATGAGTATTTACGTGGACAACCATATAGATAATAATATTTACAACAATCTACCATATATTTTTTTTTTGGAAGAGAAGAGACTATGCGCCCGTCATTGGCAACCATAAGAATCACATCACTCTTCCAAAACTCTAGCTAATGACCTCTCAATGCCAACTAACGGCTCAATGCCAAATGTTTTGTCCAAGAACCCTCAACACTGAAGTCATCCAACACCCATAATCCATAGGTTTCGAGACAATCACCAATACGATGTAACCAAAAAGAGCAACAGATCCCTTCCACAGTATAAGATGCATATCGAAACAAAGTGCAAACGGCTCATGTAAAGTATATGGAAATAGTACATTGTGAAATACCTCATTGATCGTATCAAACAAAATGACCACTTGCTTGTTTTCCTCCTCAGGTCTATCAAAGTAAGAGATGAAATCCTTTTGTTGCTCATATCCCAACCAATAACAATTTCCCTTCAAGCAAGAATCAGGCCAAAATGTGTATATTTTCAGTTTCTAAATAATCAGGACTAATCTTTCGCCAAGAATCAGTACCCAATGACCCAATGTGTATATTTCCACTCTCGGAGGATAAATAACAAGTCGCTCTTCCACCATAAATGTACTCTCCATAGGATACGACTCTATGAACTTCGTAATTTTCAAATTTTGGATCATAGCCAAATCCTACAGTACACTGATAAAGTAATCTGAGGTTCACATCCAAAACCAATTGGTAATAGATGAAGTGGTCCAAACCCTTATTTTATGTTCTATTTTTCCCATGTGAGATGTATATATTCTCAACACACCGGACCCATGACCGCCAAACATCACATTCACTAGTCCCCAAATTTAGGCAGAAACACATAATCTAAGATCTTTATATTGTTTGTTTTCTTTAAGAGACTCTACCGTATTAATATACCTATATTTCCTTAAAGGCCTTTAATAGGTAGAAAATACAGAAATCCTTATACATTAGAGGAATATAAAGGACTTTAAGGGTATATATTAGGGTTATCACTCGGTCGGTTCGAATCGGTTATAGGTATTACCAACTTCAAAACCAAAGCTTTCGGTTTCAAAACTGAGCTACCAATTACCAACCAAAATTTTCGGTTTTTAATTATATCTACCAAATTCGGTATTTCGGTTTTCGGTATTACCAAATTTAGAACAACTAATTCTTTATAATATAAATTAGAATGAACAAAACTAGGTTTTTGAATTTTATAGTCATAAACGTTGTATTCATATACTAATTATAGCTTTCTTTTGTATATATGACATCAAGTTTTAGCAATTTTCACTAAAACTAGGTTATTTAACCATCTTTGACTAGGTTACTTAAAATACATGTACTATTAATGTAGTATATGTAGTAATATTCATACTATTATAAAAGTTTTTATGTTTATTTCTTAATATACATGTATGTGTATTGAAAACTGTAGTATATAAATCTAATATTTAGATAATCGGTAAATTCGGTATTTACCAAAACCAAACCAATTTTTTCGGTAATTTTCGATTTCGGTTTTATCGGTCTCGGTAACCAAAAAATCGGTTTACCAAACCTAAAACATCGGTTGGTATTCGATCGGTTTGGTAATTACCAAACCAAGTGGCAGCCCTAGTATATATGTTAGAGGAATATAAAGGCCCATTACGGTATTAAAGGCCTCTATCATGAAAATATATGTATATCCTTAACAAATTAACAATATAACAAAGGTAATGTGTCTCTATGTGTGTGTATTATTGAAGAGTATGTTTAATTACTTTAAATATTGTGTATAACAAAGGATGAGTTGCATGTGCTCCTCCTTTCTCTCCCAGCCTCAACTTAATTGGGTTCTCTGCCTCAATTTTCTCTTCAGTCTCATTTATCTTCTATATGATTGTCTCTCAAAGTGTAATTCCTATATTAGTACATGTACTAACTAAAAGCTCACGTTTTCAATAGAAAATCACCACCAATTTATGCCTATTTGTAGTGAGCTAAATACATTTCATTGGAATTTCATCTAGTCGCGCGCATCGGATTAGCTATCAGCATGGTATGTGAAAGTTCTAATCATCATATACAATTGTGATAAAGAAAGAGAAAGTAGAAAGAGGAAAAGAGAAGAACGGAGGAGATCGAAATGATGCAATCTTCCAAATTGGCGGAAGAGATAGTCGTACAATTCATGTCGAGATTGCCTCCTAAAGCATTGATGCGATTCAAATGTATTCGCAAGTCATGGTACAATCTAATAAATAGTCCAAGTTTTGTGGCTCAGAATCTTTCTTATTCCATGAACAACAAATTCACCTCTTCCACTTGCATCCTTTCCAAGCATACTGTCCTCAAGGACAGTAACATTACAGATAGGAATGAAATTCTTGATATCCTTACGTATGGAAACAATGATAAGAAGCAAATTTTACTGTCATCACTTAACTTTTGCAATGATCATGATGGTGATGATCAAGAGCTTTTTTCTGTTATTAAGGACAACTTTATTGTTCCTTTTCCTTTTGATAAATGTTCGTTGAGTTTAAAAATTGCAGGTCATTGTGATGGGATTATTTGTCTTGTTAACGTTGAGGATGTTGCTTTATGCAACCCTTCAATCAAGGAATTCAATCATCTTCCAAAGTCTTATCTTCTTCTCCCCCCAAAAAATTGGGATGATTATGAAAATGAAGATGATTATTATGAGGCATTAGAATCGGAATCAAATGCTGTAGGATTTGGCTATGATTCCAAAGCTAATGTTTACAAGGTTGTTAGAATTGTCCAGTTTAGTTCAGGGTATGTTTTTACTTCACATCCTTCAAGAGTAGAGGTGTACACCTTAGGGGCAAATTGTTGGAGAGAGATCAAGGCAGATGTACTTGTAAGTACTGTCTGTTGGAGTCCTTCATTTGAGATGTACTTCAAGGGAATTTATTATTGGGATGCGTATAGCTATCTTACTCCTAGACAGTATAAGGACGGCATACTTGCATTTGATATGAGTGATGAGCTATTTTATTTGATATACCATCCGGAGACTACACGTGAATTTAACAAGAGCCTTGCTGTGTGGAAAGAATCCATAGCTCTTATCACCTACGAAGGAGATGCTCCTAAATGTTTCGATTTATGGCTAAATGAAGACTCTAATTGTTTTAAAGGTTTATGGACAAAATACCTCACTATTGGACCGGTAGAAGTTGAGATTCCTTTAGTATTTTGGAAGAGTAACGAGATTCTTATGGTGAATGCTGATAGACGTATAGTTTCTTATAACCTTGATATCCAAACACTCAAGCGTCTCCCAATTCATGGAGTGGAAGATCCTGAGTATATTTATGCTATTATTTATGTAAGTAGTATTATTTCAGTAAACAGAGACAATAAGCTCGAGTGTATGACTACTTCTATTTAGCAAAATAATAATAAATTTACTTACTGATACGCTAACAATTTGATTCCCATGCATGTTGTTGTTGTTCTTAACTTCTCATATTATAATCAAACTTTCATGTTTTAGTTCCTTGACATGAATTAGGAAAATCTAATTTCCTCGCCCAAGATGGCGATATATCCTATCGAATATTTTTTAAGAGAAGCGAAATAAAGGTCAACTCTTCCCACTTATTCAAAATTTTAATGATAAAAAAGAGGGGGACTATGCCAATACCGCTCCCAATATAGCAGAGTGAGAATGACAATAAAAATAAATGATACAATTGAAACTCCAAGTAAGAGCCCAAACTGACCAAACTGAAAGACCACTAGGTGAATTTATAGCTAGTACGCATAGAAATATCATGGCCAAACTGAGAAGTAATAAAAGATGGAAGGGAAAGCTACCAAACTAAACATTCATGCAAAGTGCTATAATTAGCCAACTTGTCTACTACTCTATTGTCTTCTCTATAGATGTGTGAAACATAAAAATTCAATTGCCGAGTTTGATGTTAACAATTTAACCAATGTCCCCGAAGACTCTAGTTTATGAGATTTAGGGATTGAAAATAGGTGAGCACTAGCGTAGAATCTGTCTCCAACCAAATATGTGTTTAGTGATGAAAACATGCCACTTGGATGGCCTCAATCACATCCAGAACCTCAACATCAACTATACTAGGAACCTCCACTCTAGCTGAAAAAGCACCCACGAAATTCTTTTCCGAATCATAGAAGATACCACCATAACCGGCTGCATTGGGATCACTAAATGACGCATCCGTGTTCACTTTCAACCAATGCTCAGGCAGGGGCCACCCAAGTAATTAATTGGCCTAAAAGAATGGGCAATGCATTGGACCGACGACAACCCCAGCATTTTAAAAAGCGTCAGTCAAATAAAGGATAAGTCTTAAAAACTAGCTAAGCAGACTCCTTGAGTATTCTAATTCCCAATCGAGTATTTGGGGTATTGGGTCTTTTTTTTTTTTTTTTTTTTTGTTAACTTTTTAGTTTGAAAATTTTATTTGCACATCCCTAATTTCTTAATACACATCTCTTTTCTAACCTATTTTTTTAGACTTATCTAAAACCCATAATACCCCAGAATTTTTTTCTTCTAACAATGATGCATTGTATGTTTCTTCTTTTAAAGCCTCTTAATTTGACTAGGATCTAAACATCTTCTCAAAGAAAAAGAAAAAAAAGGCTTTAACGCCATTGACAAAACAAAGATTTTGTGGGTGACTTGATTTTCCGGCAAAGTTTTCAATCGCCCTGCATTTATTGACACAATAAATAAAAATGAGGGGACCTAATTCAACCGAGTAAAGAGAGGAAGAAATGCGGATGAGCCTCACTTGGCTGGGTTCCAAACCCCTTAAAAAAAATAATAATAATAAAAGAGTAAAAAGTCGGAGGAAGGAGTGTGTTACGGAGTTTTTCTTTCCCAGCCTCTACTCGCAAAGGGTCCTTGTACCTCATTTTTCGGATTATCTCCCGACTTTACAACCAATGTCCTCAGATTGTGCTGAAATTTAACCTCAAGAGAAAATAACCACCATTTTTCTACATGTGTCACAAATTCTTCGTCAAGAAACACCCAGTTTGTCAAAGAAAAAGCAACCTCATGATATGGAGATTGGTACTGTGCTATCAACATGGCATGTAAGAGTTCAAGAGTCATCATATGAAGTGGAAACCATATCGACCAAGACAACGAAAGCTTGAATCAAGAGAACAGGTAGATAGAGGCCGGAAAAAGAGGCAAATGGGGAAGCTTTGCAAATTGTCAGAAGAGATGGTCGGGCAATTCCTTTCAAGATTGCCTCCTAAAGCATTGATGCGCTTCAAATGTATTCATAAGTCGTGGTACAATCTAATAACTTCCCCTAGCTTTATAGCCAAGAACCTTTCTAATTCCAAGAACAACAAGTTTGCGTCCACCACTAGAATCCTTTTCAAGCGTACTGTCCTCAAGGACATTAAGGATAAGAATGAAATATTTTATGTCCTTAGGGACAACAACAATGATAGGAGAGACATTTTCCTTTCTTTACTTGATCTTTGCAACGATAATGATGGTGATGACCAAAACCTTCATTCTGTTGTCGACGACCTTATTGTTCCACTTCCTTTTAGTATATGTCCGTTTAGTTTACAAATTGCAGGTCACTGTGATGGGCTTATTTGTCTTGTTAATATTGTTAATGAGGAGGTTGCTTTGTGCAATCCAGCGATAAAGGAATTCAAATTTCTTCCTAGGTCTTCCCTTCTTCTTCCTCGCAGACATCCAGAAGATGATGACGGCATAGAATCGGATGTAAATGCTGTCGGATTTGGCTATGATTCTAAAACTCAAGATTACAAGATTGTTAGAGTTATAACATATATTACAGGGATTGCTTATACACTTCCTTCTAAAGCAGAGGTGTACACATTGAGTTCTCATTCTTGGAGAGAGATCAAAATTGATAAAGAATGTCACGTCTTTTGGACTCCTTCATTTGAGATACACTTCAGGGGAATTTATTATTGGAGTGCACTGACTTATCCTACTCCAGGAGCGGATAAGGAAGCCATCTTTGCATTTGATATGAGTGAAGAGACATTTGAAGAGATACCGATTCCAGATGGTATTTGTGCCAGAGACGGTATTATTAAGTTCCTTGCTGTGTGGAAAGAATCTGTTGCTCTTATTTCTTGCAAAGGAGATGGTCCTAAATCCTTCGATATATGGGTAATGGATGACTCTAGTGGGATTAAAGGTTCATGGACAAAACACTTGGTCATTGGACCTATAGAATGCGAGATTCCATTGGTATTTTGGAAGAGTGATGAGCTTCTTTTGGTTATCTCTGATGGACGTGTGGTCTCCTATCACCTTGGTAACAAAACTATCAAGTATCTTCCGATTCATGGCGTGGAAGATCCCCAATACATCCAAGCTGTTGTTTGCGTAAATAGTATGATTTCAGTTAAGAAGACCAAAGGTTGAGGCATGCATAGATATACTTCTATAGAATGATGTGGCCCAACGAATAGGTCCATTTAAATTGATTGGACCTATCTTTTTGCGATGATAAAAACGGGTCTAATTAATCTCATATATTTTTGTTGTATAATTAATCAACTCTGAATAAGAAAAACAAAAACAAAAAAAGATTGGAGACATGTCATAAATTAATTAATATAGTTGAGCTAAATTACCAACCACATGTCAGTAACGTCATAACATAATAGTTGAGATCAGTCGGATCACTCTAACATCACTTGGAATGATGTCAATATAAACCTACTATACAATGAAAGAGCACTCATATACCCCGTTTAAGATTGCTTCGCTTTTAGAAAAATAAGCTTTTATCTAAAATTTTAGATTATATTGTGTTTGGTAAATTAATAAGAAATAGTTTTAATTGAAAATTATAAGTCACATGCCAGCATATTTTAAAAGCAACTCAAAGATTACTTTTAGAAGCTGTTTTATATACTGACAGCACTTTTAAAAGTATTATTTAATAAACATGAAACTATTTTAATTTATAGCTGATTATTCTCATATCCCAACAACAACGGTTTTTTTTTTTTTTTTTAAAGCCACAGTAATCTCAAACTAGCCTTTAGGTCACTTCCAGGAGTTTGTTGATGGTAAATAACAGTGAGCAGTAGTACGAGACCAATATGAAAAGCAAGTTACAAAAAACAAATACAAAAGGTATTCACGAAAGCATAAATTTTTATATCTGTTAAAGCAATCTAGGTTGGCTTCAAGTTGTTGGTCATTTTTTTCCCCATCCCTAGGGGGTTATGTAGTTTTTATTATTTGAAGCTCGAATTTTCTCGATCTGTCTAGCTTCAAAAACAAAAGACCAATGGGCGTTTTTGTGCTAACAGCAGAACAAGGACTACGCATATGCACAAGAACCATAGCGGTTCCAACTATTTCAACTTTCCAAGTGACTTACTTGCAAATTGATTTTTTTTTTTTCCCTTTCCGAGAATGACATATTTTTTTCAACCATTTAAAATTCATATATTGAAAAGATAAAATCTAAAACTTTGAGAAAACCAGTTGTTAAGAACACCATCATAACTCTAACTACAATAATAATTGTTCATATGCTACAAAGAACAAACAATCCTTATATGAGAATGTTTCAAAAAAAATATAAATATGTAGAGGAAGCCGTCATTTGTTTTTTGGGTTGAAAATGTCATCATTATGTAGTTCTGAAATCTTCCTTATTGCCTATTGGACTAGCTAGAGTTATTTATGCCCTCAAGTTTGTTGCTTGCATGGACCGAAACAATACTATTTACATAAACAACGGCTTGAATATATGGTGGATCTTCCACCCCATGAATAGGAAGATACTTGAACATTTGGGTGCTAAGGTTATAGGACACTAGACGTCCATCAGTGGCAGCCATAAGAAACTCGTTACTCTTCCAAAATATCAATGGAATCGAAATGCCTTCTAGAGGTCCGATGGTTAAGTATTTTATCCATGAACTCTTAAAGACACCGAAGTCATCGATTACCCATATGTCAAAAGATTGAGCTCCACTGTCTCCACCGTAAGCCAAAAGAGCAATGGACTCTTTCCACACTGCAAGACCTCTATTACATCGAACTATGTCATGACGGACACTCTCTGGAATATATATATCATGAAACAGCTCCTCATTCATATCAAATGAGAGGATGATTTCCTGCTCTGGTGGGCAGATTGATGCCCACCAAAAATAAAATCCCTTCAAGAACAACTTAAAAGAAGGAGCCCAGAAAACATGACTTTCAGTTTGAGCCTTGATCTCTCGCCAAGAATTAGTGCCAATGGTATATACTTCTGCTTTCGAAGGAAGTGGTTTATGAACCCCAGTAATAAATGATATAATTCTAACAACCTTGTATTCTTGAACTTTGGAATCGTAGCCGAATCCAACAGCATTTACATCAGACTCTATTTCATCGTAGTCATTTGGATGTCGAGGAGGGAGAAGAAGACAGGACTTAGGAAGAAGTTTGGATTCTTTGGTTGCTGGATTGCACAAGACTATGTCATCAAGAAATGAATTATTTAGACAAATGATCCCATCACAATGACCTGCAATCTCTAGACTAAATGGAAGTAGACCTAAAGGAAGCGGAACGGTGAAGTCGTCGACTACATAATTAAGATTAGGGTCATCACCATCGTTGTCGTTGCAAAGGTTACACAATGAGAGTAAAATTTTCTTTGTTTCTATGCTGTTGTCCCTGAGGACTTCCAAAATTTCATTCCTATCCTTAATGTTGCTGTCCTTGAGGACAGTATGCTTGGCAAGAATGCAAGTGGATGAACTGAACTTATTGTGCTTGGAAGTAGTAAGGTTCTTGGCTACGAAGTTAGGACTATTGATTACATTGTACCACAACTTACGGACGCATCTGAATCGAATCAGAGATTTAGGAGGCAATCGTGATAGGATTCGCACGACCATCCCTTCTGACAATTTGCTGAAATTTTCCATTGCTCCACTACCTCGATCTACTTATTCTTTTCTGTATTAAAGAGGAAGAATCTCTTTGGAAAGGGTTATATATATTTCGACGTAGGATTCTATTGAATAACATAGAATACGGTGGAACCCTGCATGAAGGAATAAATTATGGAGATTCTCACCTTGGTGAGAGTTCAGCTTTAGTTAGTTTGAGCATAATGGTGAAACTTACAGAATGCTTTGGGGTTTGCTTCCTGCCCTCGACATGCAAGAAGAACCAGTCATTATTCTCCTTTTGGGGCGGGGAGAGAAACGAGGTGACAACTACTATATACAGTACTACCCTCCTCTATTCTCTCCTTTGAAAAAATCAAACAATGAAGTAGTGGCTCCTTGTTTTGCCAACAAGCTAGAGTGGCTAGCTTATTATTTCAATTACCTGTATATAATCCTTTTCTTTTTTCCGCTTAACAGTTCTTGGCCAGTATGCACGGTTGGAAATACGACTTGGGATCTTCTTCATGTTGTATATTGACCTTCATTTATCAAAATGTGATTAGTATACATGCCAACTCTAAATAAAATATAGAGAAGTTGTTGTTGAGATCATTTTATAAGTGTTGGATCATTTGCACCGTCGGTGCATAGAATAATTTCGAATTCATTGTTATAGATGCTCTAAAAAGTTCCTTAATTTTAAAATAATAATAATTAAAGCTAATTTCATTTTACCTCCCTAACATTTACATATTAAATCAGTTGTGACAATGTACTTTTAATTTCATCACATGTACCCCTTTGCTCTTCAATTTAATCAATCATATTCAATAATTCATTTTTTTGTCAAGTATTTTGTAAATTGAAAATGTGGCTCTAATAAACTCTCTTATATGATGACGATTCACTAATGTGACATACATAATTATATCGTATGTGACTACAACTTCAAAATACCTCACACAGTAGTTGGCAAAAAAGTCAAGAGTTATACAAGATTGATTGAAATTAGTAAGTACAGAGGCACGCGTGATGAAATTAAAAGTACAGAGCACAAATAATTTAGGGTGTAAAGATCAGAGTAGTAAAATGAAATTTTCCGTAATAATTATATGGGAATAACATGATCATTTCAAAATCAAAATGAATGACAAAATATGAAATTAAGGTTGTTAAACTGATAATTTTGAAATTTCATAAATACACTGTATTTCGTGCAAAGAATTAAGACGAGATAGACCCAATTAGGCCTGGGATCGGTTTGGCTCGGCTCGGGAACATGCCTATACCGATACCGAGTTTATAGTCGGCTCGGTTCGGTTCGGGACGCCGGAATCTCATCTGCAATACCAATTAGGCCCGAATCCGATCGGTTCGATACCAACTGCTTTGAATAGCAAAATTTCAGTCCTTGAGCTTTCTTCTTACTGCTTTTAAACTGAAACAAGTAAATTACACAACAGTAAGATTACTCGATTACATATAAACATGCAAATGCAATGCAATGCAACTTATGAAGTTATGAACACGAAAACAGAAAGTACAGAGGCTCAAAGACTTTGGCTTTTTCTACAAACCTTCTGCGGTTTCTGCAAAAGTCAAGCACAACATATATCACCAAAAACTACCATTTGTGACCTTGTGACCTTTTCTGCCATCAATAATATTATTCATTTATTTTTAATCTAGCTTTCCTTTTTTTCTTTTAAAAACCCAGAAGCAGATTTTTCTCTTTTTTTTTGCTGCAAATGTAAAAATTAGAGGGAAGATTAGGAAAGAAATTGGGTACCTGAAATGGGGATTGATTCAAGAGAAGAAGATTATTCTAATTTAAGAATAATTAAATCACCGATTACCAAGAATTGAGGAATTAGAGGGGGGTAATTTAAGCTTTCCACATAAACAGAAACAAAAAAAAGAAATGGATGGTCTGAGCTTCGCTGGTGTACAAGAGGAGATGGTGAAGCAAGGTAGGCTCGTATAACAAAATTAGTTTTCTGGGGTTTTTTAAATCCAACCACTAATCAACCCCATATTCAATCATGCATGAACGAAAACAGAAAAATCTGAGAAAGTGAGAGAGTTACCCGCAGTTTTCCCATCGATTCAGAGTGGGAGGCTTGAAGAATCGAGTTGAGTCAAATCGAGGCTACTTCTTCACTCTTGAACTCTGATTTGGTCTCTGTGAGAGGATTGAGAGGAGTGACCGAGTGATTTGGTTCGATTCTTCGATGGAGGGGAGAGAGGAGTGAGAGACTTCGATTCTTCGATGGAGGGCAGAGAGAAGTGAGAGCCTTCGAATTTGAATCTCCTCTCTGGGCCTTTGAATCTTCGATGGAGGGCAGAGAGGCAGAGAGGAATTTAGGGTTTGTGACTTTGTGTTGTGAGTTGAGAAATGAGAACGGCGGAAGGGGAAAATGCGAAGTCGTGAAAATATCAGAAAATCGGGTCGGGTCGGACAATACGGTACCTATTTGACCCATACCGATGCCGACCCGTTTACTTACTATTCGGTACGGTACGGTTCGGTATTGTTTGGAACTTGAATTGCAAACCGACCCGATCGGTATCGGCTCGGATCGGACGGCTTCGGTCTCGGTTTGTCGGTTTGGAGTTCCCAGGCCTAGACCCAATATCTACGGATCTACCTAAATTACAAAGATATGCAACTATCAAAATAAATTTGCAAGCGTTGGACTGCTCATAAAGGTGAGGTTCTTGAAACTGAACTCGGACGGCTCGTTTCTGCCTAACGTCCTGTTTGGGGGCACTGGAGGTGTGATCAGGAATTCTCGCCAAATGGGCGACCCAGTATATGCCAACTGAGGGATTATGCAGTCACTAAGTCTAATGCTGGTAACATACTGCCAACAAATTTTTGACTAACTTTAAGGCTTTAAGCCCCACAGCTAGACTTACTCGTTTATATATCTTTAGTCCCCATCACCCAGCCTCTTTTGTTTAATAAGAAGATCAAGTCATTAGCCCACTACCCGGTCAAAGTATTCAATACAATAATTATAGTTAATTAAATTTAAATGTATGATTTATTGATTTAGAATTTTCTCTTTTTTTATAAATACGGTTGAATTTTTTTTTTTTTTAGTAAATTGAAATTCTTTTTATATACAGACTTAAAAATTGAAATGTTATTAATATTTAAAACTTACATGTAAGGCTGTCAATAGGTCGTGTCGGGTTGGGTTCGTGTCGGGTCAATGTATTTATAGTGTCGCAAGATACAAACTCAAACCCAACCCATTTAATAATCGTGTCAAAAATTGAAACTAAAACCTAACCTATTTATTAAACGGGTTATCAATTTCCAACCCACTTAATGATGTGCTCATATTATCCTATATCTCTTAATCTTGGTTTTTGTGTTTAGTTCTCTTTATTTATGATTCATTTACATCTTTTAGTATTTTTGTAGGTTTGTTCCATAGAAAGAAGAAAACAAGCTAAAATGAGCTAACTAGGATTGAAAGGCCATGTGCTATTCCAAGTCCCAGAATCTACCTGTGCAGAACATCCAACTTCGCCAAATTACTGGGAGTTACCCATATCGAATCAGACAATGAACCTTATATCATTGAAAGCTACGGATGTCTACTTTCTGTAGAATTTTACGGATCTTGATTTCGATACATCTGGAGAAAGTTATGATTATTTGAGTGAAGATAGGTCGGACAGGAATCTGCTCGGGAATTTACAACAATTCATGGAGAACTCAAGTTTCGCTGCACAAGATTGTCAATCCTAATGTTTCAAGGAAGTTAATTCAGATGAGGATTAAATGATGAACTTATTCCTACTTTTACAAGAGATTTTTCAAGGTTTCCCATTCCAAATGAAGAAAGGAATCTAATCTAAACCTAAGTTTTACAAGGAAATATGAAGCCAAAGATGAGCATAAATATTCCCTATATAAGGGAGCACGAATTTACATGAGGGGAGGAGTCTCGGGAGCACATTGAAGACGCCTAAGGAGCGGAGACGACTCACCCATCTTCCCCTTTTTTCCCTTTCCATTCTTTTCATGTTTTTCCTATGTTTTATTTAGTTTTAATTTTCTAAACCTCTTTTATAGGGCTAGGATGACGCCCTAGCATGATTGTTTACATGTTTTGATATTCAATTGATGGATTATTAGTTTCTTTTTATATGAATTCTTAATCTCTGCTTGAATTGTGCTTATGTTAAAGTTCTATTGATTCGCGACCTTTAGGGCTTTGCATCTAGTTATCAGAAGATGAATTTGAGGCGTACCTGCAATATAATTCAAATTAGCTTCATGAGATAAAGAATTGTGAATTACATTATTGTCGTACTCTGAAGTAATGGTTTGCATGATTCCCTTGTTTTCTAGAACGTAATGAGTCCTATATGTTAAATTTATGCCGTACCTGGATAGACTGCATGCTAGGATATACGACCTCTGTCGTACCTGGAGAGAATCATACACTTAAGGAAAACTATGGTCTAAGTGTCGTACCTGAACTTAGATACGGGAATTGTTATCTAAAGAAACGAAAGAATTCATTGATTGGTTCAAAACGTAGATAAGATTGCTTGTAGTTGATTCCGACACCCTAGGCTCATCATCATCATATTCTTACTTTCAATCATTATAGACTCTTTTCAATTTCAGTTTATTTAGATTTACTTTTGAAGTTTCTATTTTCAAGTTATTTTCCCATTATCAACAACTCTTTTCAAAACCGTGAAAATCATAGTCTTAGTTTGAGTCATTGGGTGTGTCTTAATTGATTTGTGTTTCTTGTTTTGTGTGTTTTTGGTTTTAATTAATTTAGGTTTTCATATTGTGAATTGACTTAATATCCTCATGGGAACTACAACCACTTCTCTTCCATTACTATACTACATCCACCCTGTATACTTGCAGGAATTCCATCACTTAACCCATTTAATAAATAGGTTGTGTTGTGTTAGACAAAATGACTCATTTAAGGGTTAACAGTACAACTCATTTAACTAAAAAAATGCATAAATTGATTAAATTCACTAAAAACTCCACAAGACGAAGAATATAAATAATTATATATAATTCATAAATAATTAAATCCAATAATTATAAAGCAAAATATTTCAAATTGTCTAATCCTATGATTAAATACTCCCAACGTCTAAAATTTCAAGAAGAATTATAGCATAATCGGATTATACATGTTCACTTCATGTTAGCGGGTTGACCCGTGGCCGACCCATTTATTAAATGGGTCATGACGGGTTGACCCACGGGCAACCCGCTTTTTAATCGTGCGGGTTCAACCCACTTTATTTCTTGCGGGTTTCGAGTCGTGTCGGAATTGACACATATGTGATATTTAACTATTAATTATTTTTTTTATTACGTCCGTATAGATAAAAACTCAGGTCTACCGCTTTTCCATTTTGTTGCCACGTTTTTTCACATAGTAAACTTTATAAGCTCTCCCCTCCATGTTGAGTTGTCGGCTTTAAGGCTTGGTATTGAATTGCTGCAAGGACTAGATGTTGCCCAAGCCTTAAGTTGAAAGTGACTGCCTGCTTGATGTCCAATCTCTTGGTACCATGAAAAGTGATCAATCCTTCTCCTTTGAGTGCTTTGATTACTGAAATCAAGGATTTACTTGGTGCAAGCTCGAGATTTCATGTTTAGTTTGCTCCTAGACAGGCTAACAAAGTATCTCATAGACGTGCTTGCCATAGCTTTAATTCATATATCAAACATTAATTGATTTGTTACTGTTTTAAAATAAATACCGAATGCCCTTATGTGCGATATATTAGTCGTACCAATTAATAAATTCTCTATTCCCTTAGTGATGATTTGTAAATTGGTAGATAGTAGATACACCGTAGCAAATTATAGATTTGTTTGGATAAAAATGAGGGGGCATACTTGTACATTCGTTTATAAGAAAATGACTCTCCACGTGACGTAACATCTCCCAATGTCCTTTAGCATCGCATGTGATCGCTGCCCATAAAATCTCCTGAGTGCTTGGGGTCCGCCTCGGTCTTATCTAAACACGTGCTGCTCGATCCATAATCCACGTCATCACCTTCCCATCAGAAGCAATGAACGCGCCAGATCTCTCTAGAAACCGGATACTTGTTCGACCTTTAACGCCCTCAAACGTCTTTAAATCCCCTCACAAACTCCACTCTCAGTCTCTCTCTCTCTCTATCTGCTTCTCTCTCTCTAGTCCAATACCCCCACCATCGTTCAGCTGATATTTTCCGGCGAGCAGTATGGGCCTACTTGACCAGCTTTGGGACGACACCGTCGCTGGGCCTCGGCCAGACTTCGGCCTCGGCAAGCTTCGGAAGACCCAATCTCTCGGCTTACGATCCAACTCCGGCAAGGGTGCGTCGCAATTTAGCACATGAACATAACTAACCTCAAATCAACCTGATTAAATTTCAATAAACTACAATATTGCAATGAATTATAATTTGTTTTATTGTAAAGTCGAGATCTTGCAAATGATATTCATTATTTCTTCGGGATGTTAGGGAATCTATGATCTAAAATGCAATCAACCACTAAATCCAGTTGGCTTGATGTTGAAAAATCGATCTTTTGTAGGAGTTGATGGCGGGAGCGCGAGATCGTACGGTGAGGGCTCAACGGAAGAGGCGGCAAAAGTTACACGGAGTATTATGATAGTGAAACCCCCAGGATATGGGAGCGCCGGCGGCGATTCCACTCCGGCGTCACCAGCTGGATCTACTCCACCGGTGTCTCCCTTTTCTGGTAAGCGTCTGAATGTCATATATGCCCTTGGCTGACTACTTTTGCATGTAGATTCCGGTGATGTTGGAGTCTGGGGGTGTCAAATTGTCAGTTGGAATTTCTGTAGTCGTCGACAATTATTAGATATCTGGATGGAATTGCAATTTCTTAAATTGCAGGGACGAAAAGGAAAATGAGGCTAAAACTACATTGACTAACTTGTGATTAAGTCATTTTATTTTAAAGATAAGGGCAGTGTCAAGTTGGTGGTTTTGATTGTGATGTTTTCCTGCTTCATATAAAATGACTATATGTCCGAAATGACTTATATGTCCTTGTTGATTTCTGAACAAATGATTCAGTCTTTAGCTACTTTTAAGCATCTTATATGTATCAAAATATTTTAAGTTATTGACTAGGTTCTTAAGTTAGGAGTTAAATGAGTAAATTTGGAGATACAAATTATAAAGAAATACAAACTCATTAAGAGTGCAATTGTTGTCCTGCTTGTGTGTTCATTCTGCATGAAACAAAGTACTGATAATGTTTCGATTAGGAGGCAGGGAGTCATTTCGATTTCGAAGAAGATCCACGTCGGATGCCTACGAGAAGGCAAGAGAGGTCATTGGAGCAAAGAGCACCCCATCTTCTTACGATGTGTGACATATGAGCGGAGGTATCTAGCATGTTGGTCTCCCAGACGATGTGCCTTACTCAGTCCTCAGAGCATGTGATATATCTATGAGCATGTTACAAAACCAACCAAGGCGGGAAAGAGAGTGCGTCGACTGTATTTTCGTTATATGTAGCCCCTAAGTAGCTAAGTTTGAGCACTATGTTAACTAAGTTTGAGTGTTGCTGGTTGTGTGGATGTTTGTTTGTCGGAACTCGGAACTGTGTAAAGGTGTCCTGTAAGTGGCAGATCTTGTTCAGCAGTGGCTTGTGTTTTGTAATATGTCATATGTCGAGTTGCTAGTTTACTCTTTAAATTTCAAAAACTTGTGGTGTTGTGTTTCGTTGATGTTCTTTCGAATGTAGACTAAAAGCATGAAAACAATGCATTTGAATTGCGGTTTTTCTAAATGTAGAAATGTATGAACGTACATCTGGGTGAATGTTTTATTCTTTTGGGAGAACAGTTTTGCTGGATTAGTTGGTGAAAGCAAACAAAGCAAGACATGGATTACAATATTACCTTGGATGACAGGTAACAGATATATAAATTAAATCTTATCAAGGCGCCCCATCTGCGTCTGACGGAGCTTACCATAGAATGAAACTTGCACATTAAGGTTAATTTGATACGGCAAGAGAAGACGCGGACTCTTCTTGTTTTAGAAGCTGTATATATGCAAGCGTCAACGGAGAGGACTGGTGTCGGAGGCTGAATTCCATAACCTTCTCCCAAGATTTATTTATTTATTTTTATTTTTTGGGGGTTACAAAGGAGGCCTGAAACAAAAGGAAACACAGAAAATTAGATGTTCTAACTCTCCTAGCTCTTGGGAGATCGCAAAGATCATCAGTGAAAGCACTAGCAACATGAGGGGCAGGGGTGTTAAAAATTACAATACGTACGATAGTCATGGCTGAGACTTCCCTTAGCAAGAGCATCAGCAGTATAGTTGCATATTCTCTAAAAATATGCCGGATCCCAACGTCTTCAAAACCATTGATTAGATGCCTACAATTGTTGATAATGTTGTCTAAAGGATGAGGTATAAGACAACTATCAATCAGCAACTTAACGAAGATAGCTGAGTCAGATTCTACTTCAAGCTTTCTGATATTCAAGTCAAAAGCAAGTTTCAATCCAGAAAGCATCCCCCTAGCTTCAACATTGATGATTTGGCCAACCCCCAATTTATGCAGAAACAAGACAACCAATCTCCATTGTGATCTCTAATTACCCCACCAGCTCCAATAAACCCAGATTGATTGAATCTGGTGCCATCCACATTAAGTTTCATAAATTCAATTGGAGCTTTCAACCAAGAAACGATATTAAGACAATAACTATCTAACTTGGAGAGTTGAGCTTGAGCATTCATTCATTCATTTGCAACATTAACGATGAGTTGAGTAGCATTGGTAGGCAGCTGGAAATTATCCTCAAAGCCTACCTTATTTCTCCACTTCCATAAGTACCAACAAGTGAAAACAAAGATATTGCACCATCTTAAATGTTGATCTCTAGCTTTTGTTGCGTATTTCGTACAAAACTACGTGACTCATGGTAAACTTGAGACTACCAATAAGGAGGCATGTGCCATATGAGCTGCAGGACACTTTGGTGATCATCTAGGTTGCTATAACCGTAAGTCCGTACATTTCTTATTCCGTGAGTTTAAGTGATCATTAAAAGAACAGTGAATAAACAATGTACAGACTTACGATCACAGTGACCTAGATGACCACGAAAGTGTCCAACCTGCTGAGAAAATCAATTGATAACCATTTGTTGACGCATTATCAACTCGCTATATTACTCAAAGTGAGAAAAGATTCATAAAAATTAAGATAAAGGTGAGTTAAATTGGAGCCTTCTACTATTTTTACGAATCTGAAAAAAGAAACATGAAGATGAACAACAAACTGTGAGAACAATACCCTACCGCTTGGATGAAAGAAAAGAGAAACAGGATGGTAATAGAATTGCAGAGGATTGTATGTACCGACAGTGCATCGGTTATTTTAATCTCTAAAAAAATAACAGTCACTCATCTAATTCACTCCTTTATATATTTTAATATAAAAAAAATTACATTCATTCATATTGCAAGTACTCATGCACTGACGGTGCATGGAATACACTCCCCTAATTAAACCAACTTTGGTTTAATTAAAGAAAAGCGAAAGTGCATCTGCATGTGTGGCTTGATTAAACTAATTGAATAGCCCATCATATTTGGGCTGTTCTTTATACCCACGTGCCAGCAACATATCCAATTTTATCCACTTTTCTTTTCTTTCCCAGCCAGCACAGCGAGCCAACCATTCGTGGTCCATCACCTCAGCCCAGCCCATTGTTTAATTAACCTTAATTCTCTCAAGTACGAACGGAACACATCAGCCACACGTATATATTCATCTCCATCAACTCACTCTTGGGAAGACACCAACGGAGACCAACAACGCCGCACCACAAAAACAGAAGCAGCCCCTTTGGGCTGCTCTCTTCTCCCATCTTCTTCCTCCATTTTTTCCTCTTTTCTTTATATTTTGTTTTGAGATTTGAAGGACTACTCATACAAAGCTTCAAGGATCTATCAAGGGACTCAATTTCTACAAGATTCAAGATTTGGGTATTTTGTGGGGTTGTAATTCAAGGCTAGTCATGCTAGCTTCATAGCTATTTGTGACTATCCTTGTTTTCTCCTACACTTCTCTACTCTTTGCTATTTGAATTTTGTAATTTTGATATTCATGAATATGGGTTGTGAGTAGTTACTTTTGGAGGCTAGGGTTTCTAACTCTAGCTCAATTTTGATGTAATGAACATATTTTTAAGTGATAAATAATATATTTTCATATGGGTGCACTCTAATTACTATGTCAATTGATTCTTGATGCATAAATTTTAGGGAATTGACCACTCTCTTTGTTATGTTTTGAGATTTGTGTTGTGTGATACAATTGGTGGTTCTTTTGTTCACTAGCTTCATGTAATTAGTGTGGTGTGTCAAGTAGTTGTTTAATCGAGAATTAATGATTGCCTAAGTTTCTATTTTCTTGTGCCCTTCGCCTTTAATCCTAGATGTTGTGGCCCTAACAAGGCATAATGATTAGGGTTAGAGAGTTCATTCTTGCCTTAACCGGAAGAATGGATACCAAATAAAAGAAATTGACTTAGTGGCCTTAACCGGCATTAGGTAGAGAACTAAGCAATCGTTAAATTTTAGGTTGTAACTATTGCATGCTTAAATCCCTAATTTCTAGAGCTCTAGGCCTTTAGTTCATGTTTTGGTAGCCTTACTAAGGTACTAACTCATGAATTAGAGAGTTCATATTTGTCCTAACCGAAAATGTGAATACCCTTAAGGAAATTCGGCTTAGTGGCCTTGACTGACATTAAGTACGGGATTTGGTTCTCATGAAGATATGTTTGTTTGCTTGAAATGTGTTCGTTGCATTGAAATTGCTAGAGAGTGATCCCTAGCACCCAAAATCTTTCTCGCTTTTATTTTTCTTCATTTTTAATTGTTGTTGTTAATTTAGTTTTTGACGTAGTCTTTTAGAAAATTAAAATCACAATTTTGAACGACAATTTCTACCTCATTGTAAATAGCCATCACTAGGCTCTTAGTTTTGATTAGGCTTTGGTGAAAACCAAAGCCGAGCATTGCTAAGGCTTGGTGTCTTAGATTAGCATTTTTATTTATTTTCTTTTTCTTTTGCTTTTGTTTAATTGCTTAGTGACTTTAGTTCCGACCACCCAAGGATTGTGGGTTAGCCACTAATCCCCGTGGTACGATAACTTTGGGCATAATACTTCCCTATCTTGACAATGATACGTACGCTTGCGTAAATGTGTATCCAAGTCACATATGCTTATCGGAATAGTGCAGTTGGGTTTGAGGGACAAACCCTACTTTGCATCAGATCTAACTCAGAAACTGGCCCTTCTCTGGGGAAATCTGAGGGCGTGGAAGGTAATGCCCATGGGTAAAGGTTACTTCACGTTTAGTTTCTCCACGGATGAGGATCTCTCTGCAGTCTGGGTCAAGGGTGCCATTGCTCTCAAACCTGGTTTTTTGCGTTTTATGCGATGGGTTCCCAATTTCTCCCCAGCTAATCAACGCAATACCAATGCTCAGGTGTGGTGAGGTTTTGGGATTTGGGTCTTGAGTTCTGGGAGCCCAGAACCTTATTTGAAATCGCTAATGGTATTGGGGTTCCTGTTAAAGTTGACGCCAACACCAGGGAGAGAAGGGTTGGTCTCTTTGCTAGGGTTTTGGTGGATATTGATCTCTCCATTGTTCCACCGCTTGAACTGGTTGTCAAGCGTAAGTGTGGGACTTCTTTTGTTCAGAGTGTGGACTATGAGAAGCTTCTAGATATATGTCCTCACTGTGGCAACGTCGGGCACCTCGTCACAGCTTGTAAGTATGTGCAACAGTCCTCTAACCCGGTCTCAATGGACATGGAGACTGAGAAGGGAAGGGGTCGATCCCGCAAGGGTAGTGGACGCTCTCGCAGGAATCGTGCTCATCAACAGCATGTCTCCAAAGTGTACGTGCCTAAAAACTAACTGGATCCGGTGAGCTGAGGTAAGGCTGTGATAGTCGATTCAACTCCAAGCACCAGGGAGGATTGTGGGGAGGGTCCTTCTTTTGTGCGAAAGTCCCCGGCTCCAGTAAGTATGGGTGTAATCCCAAATAGTGTGAGTGCCGAAGCCCCAGGTGGTGGTTGAGCCTGTGGTCCAGGAAGTTGTTGAGCCAGTGGCTAAGGTGGTTTTGGAACCAGAAACTAATCAAGCTCTGGGCATCCATGATAATGTTGTTGAGCAGGAGGATGATACTAGGTATGTCAGAGATCATGGCGAGCAGAATAATGATGATGATGATGCATCTGCATGTGGTGGTAGTGAGCAGGTTTCTTCTGACGCTGGGGACACTGTCGTTGCAAATTCATTATCTCCAATTGCTAGTTGGTATGAGGAGACAGAACGAGTTGATATGGATGGGGCTTTTACTGTTGTCATGTCCAGGTCTCAAAAGAGGAAGGCTGCATTGAAGGAGAATAGGGAAGCCTATCTTCGTCGCTCCAAAGACACTCCTAAATGAGGGTCCTTTATTGGAACTTACAGGGAATTGCTAATGCCCCCACTCAAGATGCTCTTTCTAAGTTTGTTCGGGATTACAATCCAGAAGTTCTTTGTATATCAAAACCTTTTGTTGCTATGGATGCTATTGCGCCTTCTTTTTGGCGGTCTTTGAATATGGTAGTAGTGAACACCAATGATAGGGGTGCTTCTCAGCCAAATTTATGGGTGCTTTGCAAGCCTAATCTTCTTCCATCTGTTTGTGTTCTTTCTAGGACAGACCAACAACTCTCTTTCTGGATTGTTTTTGATTCCATTACGTGTGTTCTTACAGTAGTTTATGCTCGTACTACTATGGCTGCTCGTCGCAAATTATGGCTCGATATTGCTCAAGTTAAGGCTTCTTTTGTTGATGGTCCTTGGCGTGTTTTTGGAGATTTTAATGCAGTTCTTGGGGCTCATGAGAAGAAAGGGGGTGCTCCGGTCTGTCGTCGTTCTTATGAAGAATTCCAAGCAATGTCTGACATATGTGAACTTATTCATGTGGACACCAGGGGTGACCATTTACTTGGAGTCGCCGTAAAGGGATTCTAGGTAATGTGGAGTTGCGCTTGGACAGAAGCCTTGCAAATCTTGCTTGGATGGACAGTTGGGACCAATTTGATTGTTGTACTCTTCCTAGACTCACGTCAGATCACAACCCTCTTGTTATGTCTTTTTCTAAGTCGGTTGGAGCTCGACAATGTCTATTTCGGTTTCGAAAAATGTGGCTAGAGCACCATGATTTCTAGGACTTTGTACGTCAATGCTGGGGTTCAGTTCATTCCCATGGCTGTCCCTTATCTACTCTTCAACATAAGTTGCGAGTGTTATGAAAGGCTCTTCGGTCTTGGAATTGGGAGACGTTTGGGGATGTGCATCGCAAGGTTAACTCTGATCTTGCAGATTTGGCCTCCCTTCAACAAGAGATAGCTATTTCAGGTAGCTCAGATGACATGTTTGCAAAGGAAACAGAGCTTCAAGCTAACTTATCTGAATCACTAAGATTACAAGAGATGTTTTGGTGTGAAAAATCCAGAATCCGTTGGCTCACTGAGGGTGATCGTAACACATCTTTTTTCCATGCCTTTTGCCCGGCTCGGCGCTCTCAATCTTCTATAACTTTGCTTAAGGATAGCAATCATGTTTATCAGGATCCTATCTCAATTCAAAATCATATTGTGGATTATTATTCAAATATTTTTTCTCACCAGGATGACTGTCATGACACTGGTCTTATTTCTCGAGTAATTCCAGCAATAGTTACAGCGAATGAAAATGATTCTCTTATTACTATTCCTTCTCCTGAAGAGATTTTCTCGGCAGTGAAAGATATGGATCCTAATAGTTCCCCTGGTCCGGATGGATTTAGTGGTAGTTTCTTTCTTGCTTGTTGGGACCTGGTTGGTGTAGATGTGGTGCAAGCTGTTCAGTTCTTTTTTCAGCATGGTACTCTTCCAAACTTTTTTAACTCGAGTTTGATTATTCTGATTCCAAAAGTTGTTAATGCAGATTCGATTAAGCAGTATCGACCTATTGCACTTGCCAATTTTGTATTCAAAATCATTCCAAAAATCCTATCTCTAAGGCTTGCTTCTATTGCTTCAAGAATTATTTCTCCCCAGCGCGCAGCATGCCTTTGTTCCCGGACGAAATATTGCGGATTGCATTCTTACCACTTCGGAATGTGTCAACTTGTTGGATAACAAGAATCATGGAGGTAATGTGGCTATAAAAGTTGATATAACCAAGGCTTTTGACACACTTTCATGAGATTTTTTGCTTCATGTTCTAGAGGCTTTTGGTTTCATCCAACTTTTGTAAATTGGATGCGTGCTCTTCTAAGTTCAGCCAAGCTTTCACTATTGATTAATGGTCGATCAGTTGGATATTTTTCGTGTGGTAGAGGTGTACGCCAGGGGGATCCTCTATCACCATTACTATTCTGCTTAGCAGAGGAGGTTCTCAGCAGGGGCATATCTAAGCTTATGTTGGCTGGTCAGCTGCATCCTATATCCTCTCCTCGTGGTACTTTTTCCCCATCTCATGTTCTATTTGCCAACGATGTTATTATCTTTTTCCGTGGCGATAAACGTAATTTGTCTTTGATTTTGGATTTCTTTGACGAATACGGGACTAACTCTGGTCAATTAATAAACAAGGAAAAGTCTCACGTTTTTTTAAGCAAGCACTTACAAGCGAGACGTCATTCCATTGCTAGTTTCCTTGGCATGCCTCTTGGAAAAGTTCCTTTTACTTACTTGGGAGTTCCCATTTTTCGAGGTAAACCCCGCTCTTCCTATTTCCAAGCTATTGTTGATAAAATTCGTATAAAATTTTCTAACTGGATGGGTTCTATGTTGTCAATGGCTGGTCGGCTCCAGTTAATAAAATATGTGATCAACAACATGCTTGTCTATAGCTTCCAAGTCTATGAATGGCCAATTTCTCTTCTTAGGAGGTTGGAAGTTTGGTGCAGGAATTTTTTGTGGTCTGGATCTATTGATAAACGGGGTGTACCTTTAATGGCTTGGAAGTTATGTTGTACTCCAATCGTGGAGGGGGGTTTGGGTCTAAAGCAACTTGTACTTCTTAATCGCTCATTCTTATTAAAGAAGTGTTGGGAGATTTATTCCTCTTCTTCAACAAGTTGTGATTTTATTCGAAATAGATTTTGGCGTAATGGATCTCTGCGTAGCTCTTATGCATGCTCTTCCATATGGTTAGGAGTGCGAAAATTCTTGTCCTTTGTTCTTGAAAATGCAAGATGGCTTATTGGTTCTGGAGCTTCAGTTTCTTTTTTGGCACGATAATTTCTTGGGAAGGCCTCTTATTGATCTTTTCAGTAATCATCTTGGCTTACTTCATTCATTGGAAGGACAGGTGGCAGATTTTATTCAAAATGGCTCTTGGAATTTTCCTCACTTGCTACAATTTCATTATCCAAGCCTTTGTGATATGATCAGCAGAGTTCCAGTGGCTGTGGACCCCTTGAAATATAATAGGCTTATTTGGTCAGCATCAAAATCTGGTGTATTAACTGCCAAGGAGGCTTTTCAATTTCTACGCCCTCACTCTCCCGTTCTTGATTGGGGAGGATTAATTTGGTGCAAATTCATTACTCCCAGAATTTCGTTACTAGTTTGGAAGGTGTTACGGGGCCGGGTAATTTCGAAAGACTTTTTACAGAAACGTGGAGTGTCTCTAGCATCTAGATGTGTTCTGTGCTGCTTAGATGGTGAGTTGTTGCTCCATATTTTTTTCACATGCCCTTTTGCTGATTTCATATGGCAGAGATGGCTCTCTCTTTTTCAGTTGGCTGCACGTCCAAGCTCTTTGTTGGATTTGTTGCATGCTGGAAGAGGGAATGATCGAAGTCCTCAATTGAAGGAGCTTTGGTTGAGTTGTTTCTGTACGACTGTGGTTTCTTTGGAAAACACGTAATAAAGTCAAGTTTGAGGATTATGCTTGTTCTTCAACTCATGTTTGTCGGTTAATAATGGGGCATATGCGGGCTTCTAGTTTTCTTGCCTCTGGTTGCATGAATAATTCAGTTTTGGAGCTTTGTGTTTTAAAGTTCTTTGATGTCCCTTGTAAGCCTAGAAGAGCTCCCCGAATTGTAGAAGTGAACTGGGTTCCTCCTATCCTCGATTGCATCAAGATCAATACCGACGGGGCTTTTAATCATGATTCAAGCAAGGCTGGTTTTGGGGGAGTTTTCCGCAATTTTAGAGGTGAGTTTATTGGTGCCTTTGCGTGTAATCTTGACATCCCTTGTTTAGTAGACGCGGAGGTGATGACTGTTATTAAGGCAATTGAACTAGCTTGGGTGCGGGAGTGGAAGCATATTTGGCTAGAAGTTGACTCTTCCCTTGTTCTTAAATTCCTCATTTCCCCTCAGCTTGTTCCATGGAGACTTCGTGTGGCATGGGATAATTGTATATTTCATGTCTCTCAGATGCAATTTCGTTGTTCTCATATATTCCGAGAAGGAAATCAAGTTACAGATGCTTTAGCAAACGTAGGTTTAACTTCTTCAGGTTTGGTTTATTGGGATTCAATCCCCCAATTCCTTATTGACCTTTGTCATCGGGATAAGCTTAATTGGCTTACCTCATTTTCGTTTTCTTTACTGACATTCTTTCAGTGCTACTAGGTTTTGTTTGTAGGTTGCTTTGTTTTTGGAGGGGTTTTGTTTTGCCCCGTCCCTATTGTTTTGACATTCTCTCTTTCTAATAAATAGAGCTCTACTCCTTTAATAAAAAAAAAAAAAAAATCAACAAGAAATAACTAAAACAGCAAATTTAAGAAAAGCTTACCAACGGGGGAATAGGCATTATGTTTCTTTTCCAACCAGACGGTGATTCTAAGGAAGAAATGGGGATAGCATAGAAGAGAAGCGTTGAGAAATAGTGATTCTTCTTTCAAAAATTTCTGCATTTGCCACTGGATGGCCGAAATAAACGGATTTTACCAAATGTACTTTTTATCCCGCTCTATAAGTCGCATATCATGAGTTTCCACAAAATTGCTCGTATATATGTAGCATCACGAGGCAGCATGTTATATATAAAACCTCATCTACCACATTAAAGAAAATGACTACTGGCCTAATGCATTCCTCATAACTTTTGTCTTATTAAGACATGAATTCCGTATATTGTTCATAACCGAAAAAAAAATAGAAAATCCATCCCGGCCAGTATTCCTGGAAACAATTTGGTCAAAAGAGAGTAATTTATGTTTCTAAAGAATCCGACTTATTCTCTCGCCACAAATTAGTAGTCATGGAGTATACCTCTACTCTAGAAGGAAGAATAATGAGATGCATGTCCGGTATCAAAACCTATCTCACCGTAAGATGCAATGTGAATCAATCATTAGATTTGGGCTCATAGCCAAATTCAAGACCAGCTCGTATTTCTGATAAAGTAATATGGGGTTCACATCTAAAATCAATTGGCAATGGATGCCTGGATGGAGTGGCCCAAACCCTTATAAACCCGTAAGAAAAGTTATATTTTTCCAACGTGAGAGTTTTATTTATACACATTCTCAATACGCCCTCGCACGTGTGGCGATATCTCAAGCCATACACCTGGAATTGCACGTGTGGCGATATCTCAAGCCATACACGAGAACAAGTTATATTGGGTGACGGTGAGCACATGTGGCCATCGTTGAAACCAAACACGTGGGTAACCCGCTCTGATATCATGATAAAGTAATATGGGGTTCACATCCAAAACCAATTGGCAATGGATGAAGCGGCCCAAACCCTTATAAACCCATAAGCAAATTTATATATTTCTAATGTGGGAGTTATATTTATATACATTCTCAACAATTTCCTGGAATGAGATTGATTCTTTCGGGAGTAGAGACGTCGAGAAGGCTTGGCTGTGGGAGAAGCTTGAATTCCTTAATTGCTAGGTTGCATAAAACCATGTTAATAGCAAAAACCTGCCCCTCATAGTCAGACCCAAAGAAAGTGGGATATCATTGTTCTCAACCATAGAACGAATGACATCCTCATCATCACCATCAATATCTCTGGACAAAGTTAGCAATGCATGAGAATACAAGTTCTTCCTCACCAGTGTCAAGGCCCCTGGGGACAATCCTTTTAAAAAGGAGGCAAGTGGATGATTTGTTGTCCATGGAATTGGAGAGATGCTTGGATACAAATGTATGACTATTTATCAGAGTAGACCATGACTTGCACATTTGGATTGCATTAGAGACTTGGGGGGCAGTCTTGAAAGGATTTGCACCACCATCTGTTCAGCCATTTTGCAAAACTTGGGTTGTCTGTAATCCCATATGTACATTGAACTAACTTACACTCAATAATAATTATAACCTTTTACTCTTCCATTAGTGGAATCGTTTTCTGCTCACGTGTTATGTTTTATGAATTTTCAACTACATTTCTAAAAGTGGAGTTTGGGGTTTCTAGATGTAGGAAATGTATATTACTGTTTTACATGAAGTTGTCAAAGAGTTTGCATGTTTAACTATTTGAATGTGCTTAATTGATCTCTCTTTTCATTTTCCTTTCCATAAATTGTGGCAATATATTTAGGTCGCGTCTTTGGCGTGAAATAAGAGTCTACACTTGTTGTGTAGAACTAGTAGGGCCTTGTGCTAGTGTATGCACTCAATGTGCCTTATCTGCTCTAGGTTGGCAGCGAGCTTTTTGCTTCATCAAATGGTCGTTACCGCCTAGTGGCAGGATGAAGCTAAATGTCGTCGGATTTATCATCTGGCGGCAACATAGTAGGAAAGCTGTGCTAAAGCTGGTAATTATGCTACGTTGTAATTGGGTTACTTATCGAGTTATCTTTCCGTTATGTCACTGCTATGTCAAAGCAAATGGAGTAGCCAGTAGAGCACTCTTTGCTAGTTGGTGCTTGTTAGAATACAAGTATTTTGTAGAGATTCCTGATATTATTTCGGGACATACTCTAGTTGCTTATTGTAATCAGGGGTTCAGGCTCAATGTCCCCCCTTGTATTCAACAGTTTTATTAATCAAGGCTTGAAGGCAGCTGCACTAGCCATTCATTCAAAAAAAAAATTGTGGCAATATTTGTATTTATTATGGTCTTCTCGATAATACTTCTCGATAATAAATTAATAATTCGTTGTTGGCTTCAAATGGAGTGAGCATGTTTGATTTAGTTTCGAGTGGAGTTAGATAAGGTTTTGTGGGCCAAGTGGAGGAAGCGGCGATGCAGTTTACTAGAGGATGTTTTTGTTAGGCTCTCAAACAAGTTAGGATTTTGTTCTAGCTCCCCAAAAGCTTGCGGAAAAAGGCATTGAATTTCTGTACAAAAAAAAAGGCATTGAATTTGTCTGCAAGGGGTGTTTTGGTAATCACCAACTGTGAATCGATAAAACCTGTGCGCCTTACTGGCACTTACCGGTCATAATCGTCACCCCGCAAAGTCCTCAAACCCAATATTTAGTAAATCTTGTCATACACAACAAAGATAAGAGAAGCTTCCATACATGAGATTGATGATGGAAAATTATTTTATGCACAGCACTGTATGTGAAGCAACAAATCTAACATATTTTAGGCGTTGATATTTATAGACAACATTTTTTTTAATAACAAAAAAATGTACTTGATGTTATTTAGTCGTCTATTTCTGTTGTTGCAGGTGCACGTCGGTGTGCAATGAATACTCTCTCATTGATAATTTGCTTTGAGCGTGTGCTAGAGAATAATTAGTCAGAAAAGAAATTTTATTTTTATACAAGTCTTATATTGCATTACGCTTCGTCACAAGAGATGGATTCAGAAGCTAAGTTGTCAAATTATGTTCCCTGGGAAACAAGGGTAGAAGAAAATTATACTACAATATCGATCAGCATGCAGACGGCACCCAGCAAAGGATTAGTACTAGAAAATGAAATTCAAATAAACTAGATGGAAAATACAGCAAAACTAAAAAACAGATGGATAACTAATCAGAAACATCAAGCATGTCTATCAACTGCTGGAAGAAGACTAGTCCATTGTGTCATAATGCCCATTATGCTCCCATACCAGGGTTATTGCAATCTTTGACTGAAACTATACTACTCACATACTCAACAACTTGAGCGCAATTCAGAAGCGCGCCATTTAGAGGAAGATAGTTAAACTTGTTGGTACAAATGTCGTAGAAGATTACTACAGAATCATCACAGGCAACCAAAACAAACTGCTCATCGCTTTTTCCAAATAATGCAAATTGAGATGTAATCTTTACTACCGGCTCGAACGCCAAGAATTTTGTCCAGGAACCCTTACCACCACCAAAGTCATCCATCACCCATATGTCTAGGGTAGTCCATCCACGAACACAAAGAGCAATAGATTCTTTCCACAATCCAAGCACACCATCTATTAAACAACAATGATCATCATATGAGCCAATATTTATAACATGAAATGATTCATCACCTATATCGAACGAAATGATACATGCATGCACATCAATTCCTTGTTGCTCATCATCATCATCAAAGGTAACTTCTAAAACCTTCTGTTGTTCCATTGCACACCAGTAAACAATTCCCTTGAAGTATAGTCCCTTAGTTCGAGCATTCGAATCAGGCACAACGACTTTATTTTTCTTTAATAAACCATCATTCTTAATTTCTTTCCAAGAATCTGTAAGAAGGTTGTACACTTCTGCATAAAGAGGAGGAATAACCGTATCTTGATCATCACGATACTGCCATCCACTATTTATAAGTCTAACCACTTTATAATTTTTCGACATTAGATCACAACCAAAACCCACGGCAGCTGTCCTGAAAAATACCGGGGAAGAGAGGGCAAGCTGCGACTCAGGAAGCAGCTTGAATTCCTTGATTGCTGGGTTGCATAAGACTATGTTCGGTTTCTGTCCATAGTCAGCTAGACATATAATCCCATCACAATAACATGAAATTCCAAAAGTAGACCCCGCCCGGTGAAATTTCCGCCTGCACTCTAAACCCATGGAATGCGGAAAATGGATGTCCTCAAGAAAGCAACAATCAAAATCGTTGCAAAAATTGTACAATGACAATATCATTTCCATCTCGTTAGGGTTGAGGTCTGCAATGAGAAAATGCCTGAAAAGGATGGTGGTGGAGGGTGATGAGAGCTCGGTACGCTTCGAAGAAGAAAGGTGTTTGGCTGCAAAGTTGGGATTATTGATCAAAGCGTTCCATGACCTACGGACACACTTGAACCGCATCAGAGATTTGGGAGGCAACCTTGACATGATTTCCACCATAATCTCTTCAGCAAATTTGGAAAGCTCTGCCATCTTTGCATGCACATCACGTTGTACAAAATTAAATTAAATAAATAGGACGTATATAAAGGAAGGCTCAAAATCCGAAATCTCAGAATTGGAGCCTGACGAAGAAAAGGCCTGTTACTTACCTGAAAATGGGGTATCGATCTGATTGCTCTTGTACATGTGCTTTAATGATCTGACTTTAGCATCTCCAGCTTCCTTTTTTTTTTTTTTTTCTTTCCTGAAAACGAATGGTTTGGATTGGATTTGGGGATGCACAAAGCTTCAGGTTTAAATAATAATGAATGACCAGCAATTCTTTCCTTTTCGGCCTTTTAACCAAAACAAAAAAACGTAAAATAATCAGCGATACCGTGAATAAATTATGTTTAGCTGTTTTGTATTTTACCCTTTTTTTTCAGAGAAGTTTTAAATACACACCCATAATTACTTAATACACACTCCATACTTAATACACCACCCATTTAATTTCTCATTCTAATAATTTACTAAATACACAACCCAAAGTACCTAAAATACCCTTAATCTCAAAACTCATGAAATATCCGACTTTTTGACTATATTAAGGTTACTATTTAATATGATTAGTATATTCTAGTATATTGACATTTTGTAAATGACCATATTGATTACTTGTGTTAGTTATTGAGAAATTCATAAAGATTTATTATTGTTCCCTTTAAATAGATGCATATAAATAGGTTTTGTGTTATTTGAGCTCTCATCCACCAAACACCATGTTAATTAAGTATAAAATTATGAGTTGAACATTCAACCAAAACTATACCAATAGTTTCTCCATAGTGGCGGAACTAAATAGTTGTCATTAGAGGGGCCAAACAAATTAACCATTACAAAGTTTTTTCACCTGTGATGTTTTATATTAGAAAATAAATTGATTAATCATAACTCTTAGAACAAAAAAGGAAATTAACTAAAAAATGGGAGTAAAGCGATATGTTTAAAAAATATTTAATGCCATTGATTTTGAAATTCTAAATATTATGGTCTCTAACCTCGGGTAAAGCTATGGTATGTTAACATTTCTCATACATCAACTATTTTTACCACTTTAAGGACTCATGTTACCACTTTGAGGACTAATATTACTATTTTGAGGACTCATATGGTAAACTAAGAAAATTTACCACTTTAAGGACTCATGTTACCACTTTGAGGACTAATATTACTATTTTGAGGACTCATGTGGTAACTAAGAAAATTTACCACTTTAAGGACTCATGTTACCACTTTGAGGACTAATATTACTATTTTGAGGACTCAAATTACCACTTTTAAGGCAATTGTATGCATGTCATACGTTAACATTTTGTAGAATTTTCCCTCTAACCTCATCTAATTACAATTTATTTAAGGAAAAATTAAATTAGATAGTTTTTAACTTTATTCTTGTATTAAATTGAGAGGCCATGTATAGAAATTTGTTGTGTTTATCTAACTATTTATACATAAATAGAATAATATAAGGAAAATCCCTAATTACTTAATACACCACCCATTTAATTTCTCATTCTAATAATTTACTAAATACACAACCCAAAGTACCTAAAATACCATTAATCTCAAAAATCATGAAATATCCTACTTTTTGACTATATTAAGGTTACTATTTAATATGATTAGTATATTCTAGTATATTGACATTTTGTAAATGACCATATTGATTACTTGTGTTTTTTTTTTTTGGTCGAAAATGAAGATTCATTAAGCCACCAGGGCAAGAAGAAAAGCCAGAGAGCAAGTACAAGAAAAGAAAAGCTCAAAGGCAACACAAAAGATGGGCGGCAAAAACCTTAGGACAAATTACAAGGGGGGCCAGGGAGGCCATCACTTCGCAGGATAGAGATCAAGGAGGTTGGAGGCCTATTGGCCCAGTCCTGGGAGCACAACCTCAGTTTGGCAAGCTTGGCCGCTGCATCCACAACACGGTTAGCTTCTCGAGGGATCCAATTCCATTTGATCCCGGTGAATAAGGTTTTCAAATGAGACACCTTGTTCAGCATATGAGAAATCTTCCAATTTGGAGAGGAGGAAGAATTGTTGAGAGCATGAAAGAGCTCTTGACAGTCACCTTCCAGGATGATGTTTTGGAGCTTTAGGAAAGCAGCAAGCTGAAGGCCCTTGACCACAGCCTCGGCCTCAACTTCAATGGGGGAATTGTGGCTCTTCAGAATACTAGCACCTGCAATTGATTGGCCTCTATGATTTCTTATTATCACCCCAATACCACTTTTGTAAGTCTTGCTATCCCACGCTCCATCAACATTAACTTTGACAAAAGGGGGGGAGGGGGCAGCCAAGAGGGGATGGGACCAGGTTCGGTAACAGAATGAGGTGTCCTATCCAACAAGCCCGAAGCATTCAACCACTCATGAAGGATCCTGCTAATACCTTCGATCGCAGCCCGGGGGTTTGGTTCCCCATGTCTCATAACAACTTCACATCTGTGTTTCCATATTCCCCAAAGATGAAAAAATACACATTGCATCAAGTAATCCGGATTGTCGGAGAGAAGTGAAGCCTTTTTCTGGATTTCCAACAACCATGCATCCAAAGTTGTGATTTTGTTTTTCTCCGAGATGTATCCTGTGATGCCGCCAAACCATACCGCTGATGTCCAAGAACAAAGGAGCAGGCAGTGTTCGGTAGTCTCAGGAAACTCCCCACAGATTTGGCACATGGGATTTTTAGTCATCTTTCTTCAAAACATGTTCCAACTAGTTGGAATGGCATTCGAGATGGCTCTCCACAAAAAGTTTGCTATTTTGGGACTCGCATGGGAATTCCAGACCAAGTTCCAAATTTTCTTGTCAATTTGGGCCGAGGAGGAAGGGCCATCTTTGGAGGAAGACTTGGAGGTAGGGAGTGAATTGTAGTAGCCACTCTTAACAGAATACGAACCACATTTGGTGTGAGGCCAAATAAGCTTATCCTTTTCATTAGCCTCACCAATTGGGATTGCCTTGATGCATCTGATATCTGAAGGGTCGAGGAAGGGCTCAAGGTGGGAAATGTTCCAGTTCCTATCTTCATCAATAATTTCAGACACCAAGAGAGGTGTGAATCTGTTTGAGGTATCCGTGGGTTTGATTCTGCCTCCATTCCTGTTAGGAACCCAACAATCCTTCCAAACATCAATTGATTCCCCATTTCCTACCTGCCAACATGCGTTCTCAATAATTGTTTCTCTACCAGCAATTAAGCTATTCCAAATCCACGAAGGCCTAGATCCATTTTTGGCTTTTAAGAAAGAAGACTGATGGAAATATCGTGCCTTCAGGACACGGCACCACAGGGAGTTGGGGTTGTTGATCAAACGCCAACACTGTTTAGCAAGGAGGGCCTTATTGAAGGTCAGGAGCTCTTTGAAACCAATTCCCCCATCGGCCTTACTTTTGCATAGGTGATCCCAAGCTTTCCAGTGTACTTTATTCTTGGTACCAATCGAACCCCACCAGAAGTTGGCTATGTCAGAGTTTATAGCTTTACACAGGGAGGTGGGCAACAAAAAGACAGACATGGGGTATGCTGGAACAGCCATTGCAACCGACTTTATTAGGACTTCTCTACCAGCCTGAGATAAAATATCAGCTTTCCACCCCTCCAATTTCTGCTTTATCCTCTCCCGTATGTAAGCAAGGGCTTTTCTTTTGGAGTTGCCCCAGATGGTTGGAAGACCCAAATACCTGCCAGGGTTATCGGAGATAGGAATATTGAGAGCTGAGGAAATCTCGGTTCGAACATCTATGGGGGTCTTTGCTGAAAAGTAGATGGACGATTTATCATAGTTAACTGACTGTCCTGACGCTATACAGTAAGCGTCGATAATTGCTTGCAGAGATCGGCAATTATTCAGTGTGGCTTTCATGAAGAAGAGGGCATCATCAGCGAAGAACAAGTGCGTTATGCCCGGACAGTGTGTACTCAATTTGATGCCTTCAAGCCTGTTTGAGTTGGAGGCGGCAATAATATTCCTAGAGAGGACTTCCCCAATGATGAGAAACAGGTAAGGAGAAAGTGGGTCTCCTTGTCTGATTCCTCTTGAGGGATGGAAAGTTCGGCTCCGCTTACCGTTTATCAACAGGGAGAAAGAAACAGTAGAAACCACACTCATCACCAATTTCACCCATCTGGTATCGAAACCGAACTTGAGTAACGCTGCCTCCAAGAAGTCCCATTCGACACGGTCGAAGGCTTTATTCATGTCTAGCTTTAAGGCTAATTCATGCTCCGACTTAGAATTCTTGAGTTTCAAGTAGTGGTACACTTCATGAGCAAGAATGATATTATCTTGAATTTGCCTGCCTGGGACGAAGGCATTTTGATGTTTCGAAATGAATAGAGGAAGAATTGGTTTTAGTCTGTTGGCGAGGAGCTTGGAGAGAATCTTCACTGAGTTGTTACATAAACTTATCGGCCTGAAATGGCTAACACTCTCAGGATGGGGAATCTTTGGTATGAGGACAATGTTGGTCCGGTTCAGTGTGTCAAGCGAGAAGTTCCCACTATGAAAACAGGAGGCAGCCTGGTTGACATTATCCTTAACTGACTCCCAGAACTTGTAGTAGAAGAGGCCTGGGAATCCGTCAGGGCCAGGGGCCTTGAGATTGCCGAGCTGTTTCGAGGCGATAACTACTTCCTCCAGAGAGAATGGTTTGGTGAGCCTCGAGTTTTGTATTGATTACTTGTGTTAGTTATTGAGAAATCCATAAAGATTTATTATTGTTCCCTTTAAATAGATGCATATAAATAGGCTTTGTGTTATTTGAGCTCTCATCCACCAAACACCATGTTAATTAAGTATAAAATTATGAGTTGAACATTCAACCAAAACTATACCAGTAGTTTCTCCATAGTGGCGGAACTAAATAGTTGCCATTAGAGGGGCCAAACAAATTAACAATTACAAAGTTTTTTCACCTGTGATGTTTTATATTAGAAAATAAATTGATTAATCATAACTCTTAGAACAAAAAAGGAAATTAACTAAAAAATGGGAGTAAAGCGATATGTTTAAAAAATATTTAATGCCATTGATTTTGAAATTCTAAATATTATGGTCTCTAACCTCATCTAATTACAATTTATTTAAGGAAAAATTAAATTAGATAGTTTCTAACTTTATTCTTATATTAAATTGAGAGGCCATGTATAGAAATTTGTTGTGTTTATCTAACTATTTATACATAAATAGAATTATATAAGGAAAATATGACTATTTTTTTATTCTTCTAATGCATAGATGTATGTTTTGGTCATTTAACCTACCTACAAAATTTAATTTGAAATATAAAATAATAGGGATGTGTATTAAGTGATTAGGGGTGTGTATTTAAAATTTCTCCAAAAAAAAAGGTAAAATAAAAAAAAAAACAATGCTTTATTTATAGGGTAGTAAACGTGGTTGGTGCTCAGTACTGACATTCATGTAAACATATACCGGGCACTGGACATGCCTAGTTACCGGAAAACACGCCACAAGCTATCAAAAGAACCTCCAGGCGGATCGCCGTCATCCAAGCTAGAGGCAGTAGCCACTAATATCATGCCCTCCAGAGCCACCTATAGTGGCCGGCAAAGCATGGTGGAACAGCCACTTATGTCCTAAGTAGGCTTGCAAGCTGTTCCACATCGGACTCAAGGGAAAATAGTCTCCCAGACCGTATTATAAGGGTCAAATACTTCCAAATCAAGTAAGTCCAACACTCAACTTTTTCCGTACCGTTATTATGTCAAATTGTGTTACCACTACTGACTTAGGCATCAGAGGGTTTGAGACCGGCACCCCCCAGTCTCCCTCCTAATCTACCCTCTTTCCTGTACAGGTTGACAGAGTGGGTACCGGTGAATCAGTCTTTTCCTCTACTGCTGGAACCTAACTAAAACAATATATATTTGCTATGGACAGTAGAAAATCGGAGCCTATTCGGCCCACCGCTGGTGAAGCATTCACTAGCATGAGATAACAGGGCGTGGAAACCACGAGCCTTTTGTATAACGAAGTTACTTGATGACATTACTGGGCTTCACAACAATTTTATTTTTTTACTCCGACACCTCACTCCATAATCATCAGCGATCAATCTCACAAGGGTCACAACTCACAATTTGATACTTCACATCCCCGTCAACATCATGATTTCCAGTTCGAAATTAAAGCCTCAATCAAGCAACGGAGCAATTGATAAGTCTAGATATTGCCACTTTTCGAATTTGGTGATCTCATTTGGGATTGTCATTCCAAACGCAAATTACATAACACGATTGTCAAATTTTCAGACAAAACCCGAACCCGACTGAGCTTTTGTTCAAGCTAGATCGAAACAGAATCCCAAACGGCAGATCAGTGCCCTTAATGAAGAACACAACAATCTAGATAGATTCTTCGTTTGCTCTACTGCTACTTCCAAACTTCACCAAGTATGCGTTTTTAGCATTTCAACTATCAATTATCATTGCAACGCATAAATTCTAACCAGAAACACCTTAAGAAGACCCGAAACCACTACCACAGACAGTGGTGCCGACGGTGACTGTAACACCCGAAAACTCGAAATCTTCAAAATGTAATCGAATTCAAAAACTACTTACACTAACATGTAGAGCTCAGTGAGAAGATTGGTTATCGTACCTCATGCACGTCAAACAGTCGTTGAAGCCGTCCAAATTTACCCAGAAACAGTCAGAGTTGCTATGATTTTCTGTCGTCGTGTAGCTGATCTTATTATCATGAGAATATCCAACAGTTGAAGTCGTGAAATTATATGAACAATTTTTAGGTTCACCCCTAGGGTGAACGAGCATATTCACCCCTATTGTCGATTAACATACTTTTACTTAATAAATTTATAATCCAACGGTCCATATCTTAAATAAGCCTTTAAAGATCATTTCTGTAAAAAATCAATCGAATCAGAAATCGTTTAATTATCTAATTGAATTAAACAAATGGATGGTTCTAACAACACTTACTACTATTATGATGATCCGTCCATGCATTTTATAGAAATGGATAACTAAAAGGTCTTCAATTTGATTGATTTTTTACAGAGCTAATCTTTGTATTACGTTATACAACATGAATGGTCAGATTAGAAAATTATGATATTATTATACCTTAATCGCAAGAGAGGGTGAATATGCTCATTCACTCATGGGGCGAACCTAAGAATTGTCCAATTATATTTCACCCGTGGTGTTTCTTTTAAAAGGTAGTGAAAAATGCACCATCAGTGCCTCAACTCTTGTACACCGGCCAAGTTGATACCCGGACTCTCAGTGCTACTAATGTAATACCTGAACCCATATTTCGCTATTAACAAGGTACTTCCGTCACATTTCACTGAAGGCTCCGTTAAAAAAGTCACGTGCCAAACACGTGGGCTAAAAAAAGGGGGCAAACACGTCTTTTCGCCTAAAATTCATCCTAATCGATCAAAACCTCTACTTCTCCTCCATTCTCAGATTCATCCAAAGCAACCATTCCAAGGGCATAGGCTCTCGCGCCAAGACGATCATGATCTCGTACCACCACCATTCCAAGCAAACGGACACGCAACTCGGCGCAGCCAGCCGGAGCAGCGGCTTCCAGCCTGTCAAGCACTCCCGGAGCGGCGTCGTCCACATGGGCACGTGCAGCCCAGTCGCCCAAACTTATGCAACTAGCTAGGCACACCAGCACGAAAAAATTCTACGCCGCTAAGGCCTCCATGACGCCGGCGACGCTGAGCCGGAGCTTCATGACTACCAGAAGATTCATAGGGAAATGGAAGACGGCTCCGACTAGGGAGGCGAGAGTGAGCGGGTGGGTGATGCCCTGGGCGCGAAGGTAAATGCGGATTGGGTGAATGAGAGAGTTGGTGAAAAGGTCAGGGCGGGAGAACATGAGATAGGTGTGAGCCATTTTAGTGATATTCGGGTCTGGATGGCTTTTGGGGGGCTCAGATTCTGAAGGTAGTGGTGATTTCTCAGGTGGCTTTGATGTTAGTGGTGGCGGTGGTGACGTTTCAGGGGCCATGATGTTGGTGGAGGCGGTGGTGATGTTTCAAGGGGATTTGCTGGTAGTGGTGGGGGAGATTTCTCAAGTGGCTCTGATGGTGGTGGAGGTGAACTTTTGAACTTTTGAGGAATCCCAAACCCAAACCCAAACCCAAACCCAAACCCAAACCCATTATGCTCACTCTCATTCTCCTCTAATCCGTCTACGACTCCCCTGGACTATCCCTCATCTCATCAAGCCCATTCGACTTCTCCAAATACACCCTCCGATTCAGGTTGTGCGGGTAGTGTTGGTACTGCTCTTCCACGACGACATTGTCTTGGCCGTAAATCTCCTCGTCCAGATCGTCGTCGATAGCGTCGTCGTCATCTTCTGCCTCATATCGATTGGGAGGTGGCTGGGAATATGGGTTGTTCCAGAGGTGGCCGTCGTCTTTCAGAACCCTAATTTGGAAATTTGGGTAATTGGGTTGTGATTCCAGAGAATTTTCAGATGGTGGTAATTGGAATGAGTTTGAAGCCTGAGTCTCTGAGTTGTTTGTATAGGTCACTGTGGTTGCGGCCATTGGGTTATCAGTCATGTATGTGAAGTCTGGCTTATGAAAAAAAAATGGATGATTTGGATTGGATTCAAGGACTTGAATATAGGGGTGGCCGTCCGGACCCGAAAAACCGAAAGCCCAACCCGAAAAACCGAAAAAAGCCCGATTCGGTTCGGGTTTGATATAGAAATTCTCGGTTCGGTTTAGGACCCGACCCGAATATATTTTGTCGGTTCGGTCTCGGGCTTCACATATTCGGAGACCGAAAGCCCGATCCGGCCCGATTTTCCTCCATCTTGACTATCTCAGCCAATCCGTTCATGGCTTCATCTGCAAATCCAGCATAGCATCCCTTTCTTGATTCAACCCCAGACCTGTTAGCAATTTTGGCTGAAAGCCTGAAACTCCAGACTTGTTACTCCAACTTTGTGCTCCAGCGGTGGGCCGGTGGTGGTACCCAATCGGCAGCAGAATAATTGGATCCAGTGATCTGGGCACCTATTCACCCAAGTCCTCCGGGTCAACCCAACACGCAGTTCCACGATCAAGACGACAAGATCGAGTCCGTCGTCGTCGAATTGCAGAAGGGAGCGAAGCTAATCGTGAAGGTCTCCAAGCTCCGATCTTAGAGCTATTTCTGGCTGGACGAGTACACACTACACAGAGAAGCTTCTGGAATTGGATAGGTACTTCAGACATCTGCTGGAGACGAATTGGGTTAGGGACTTTTGGGTTGTGAGGTAGCAAAACAGGGATGTTAACCACCTGATGGATCCGAAGTTCGGAGAATGTTTGATGCTTATAAGAAGGCGGTGGAGGCCGAAACGGTGCCGTTGAGAACAGAGACGGCGGAGGCGGCGGTACAGGAGGAGAGGGGGACTGGTGAAGAGGAAGAGGCGGCGCTGGTTGTGAAGAAGAATATATGTATAGAATTGCAGAAGAATAAGAATAAGAAGTATCGAAGAAGACTAGAAAAGAAAGGAGAGATTAGAGAGTAAAAGAAGGCAGAGCCTTTTGTTTTGTTTTATTTCTACCACTTAGTTAGGACAAAATAAATACAAACGTTGAACATGATAGACAGAGAGCATCATGTGCTCCAGAGGTTGGGAGCAAGGTGTCCGTCCAAGAGGTCGAGGGTTCGAACCTCGCCTCTCACCCAATTTTGTGTGTATTTTGCATAAAGTTGGGAAACTGGATTTTGGGCCCGAAAAGCCCGAAGACCGAACCGGCCCGTTTGGGGTCAGTTTCTGTCGGTTTCCATTCTTGAAAAAGCCCGAACCGGCCCGGCCCGATTGTTTCGGGCTCGGTCTCGGTCTCACCAAATTTCGGGCCCAACCCGACCCGAGCCCACCCCTACTTGAATATGACATGAACAATTGCTGGAATTGAAGGATGAAGTTCATAAAAACTAAGTGTGAAGAAATCACGATGTGCTTTCTTCACACGTAGTTTAGATAAGAATATTTGGAAGAAGTTTGAGATCGCAGCAACCAGCAACAACTGAACAAAGGAGGAAGAAGAAGAAGAAGAAGAAGAAGAAGAAGAAGAGGAGAGAAAAAATTGTAAAAAAGAATTCTGGGGTCATTTAAGTCATTTCATAGCATTTTTAGGGCCCACATGCTTGCCACATCACACATTTAACGGAGCCGTTAGCAAAATCTGACGGAAGTATCTCATCGATAGCGAAATATGAGTTTAGGCATTGGTACCACTGAGAGTCCGGGTATCAACTTGGCCGGTGCACAAAAGTTGAGGCACTGATGGTGCATTTTTCTCTAAAAGGTATATAAAAAAGTTGACAGCCCAAAAAAAAAAAAAGATGTTGGGCCTAGGCATTTGGGCCCAAAATTTTACAATCGGGGTTTCGAGTACCCACAGCCACCGTTGGTAGTTAGCTGTTCTTGGTTGCCTCAGCTTCGTCAATGATGGAACAAAGTCCATTCTTTGGTTCCGAGTCTTTCAGAAGCTCACTACAGAACTCGTGAAGGATAATGGGTTATGGTTATCTGATTTTGCTGCTTCTTATCAATACACCGGTTCCTTTTTCTTCTGGTAAATTTTACATCTTTTTCTTATTTGGGTTTTCAGTCGTCCATCAGATTTGCAATTTGATCACTCCTAATTGTTTATTTTCTTCGTATAGTTGACGTATAGGCATGAAAGCAAATTATTGAATTTATTTATTAGAAATTCAAGCTTTGTATGTATATTTTGTATGTGTTGAGTAATTTCTTGTCTCTTGCAGTATTTTCGCTGGCCTTGTGTGATTGGTTTTGTTTTGTTGTTGTTTGGGATGGAGTTCATACTAGTCCATTTTTGATGTCATCAGGCAATCAATTGCATCATAAATTTCTATGGGTTGTTTCTTCACGTGCTATATCTCACTCATGCTTTACAGTTGAATACTTTCATGCTTAATTATAGATATTTGGTATCGGTTTCAATCTAAGTATCTAAGTCAGGTAGCACTCTTCTTTACCATCCTATGGACCTCATTACCATTAGTGGCTGCTCTGTAGTATGCCACAGGCAGAAATCCAGGATTGCTGATAATCGAAGCAGTCTTTAGTCATTTTAACCCTTAACACGTACGACTTTATATGAAATGCAATGTCCTTTTTCAGTTTATATCACTGGCTTAATCTCCTGGTTCCTATGATGTCACATGTGTTTACATAGAAAGCTACTTCGGTATAGTTAATTAAATGCTTTCAGACACAGCTTGAAGAAAGCTAAGATATGCTAGATTCAGTTTGAAACTTGTTCTGTATACTACTCGTACTTGGTTTTGACAAGCCCTGAAGGGGTGTGTATTATCTTTGATACTGAGATTGATCATCAGTCTGCTTCTACTGCCTTATCATCTCATACAAGCTTATGGTGAAGTCACCTAGTTTGAAATGTAATGTTGGCCAAAATAGCTAAATCTCTTTGTTGGGCACCTTGGTTTCTTGTTCTCCTTCACGAGCAGGAATGTCATTTTCTTTCTGGATTCCCCTCTTATCATTGCTGTCATCTACTCTGAGTTATATCCTTAAGCTTCATTTATTTCTTTAAGTCATAGAATGCGGGAAGAAATGCCAAGAATGTAATTGTGTTGCTGTGTGGGGCTAAACTTTGGCCTCTAATAATTCTCTGTTTCCATTAAATGTATCTTCAAAAGTCCTAAGCTTGTGTCTCAGTTTTGATATATATGTTGGTTGGCTGGTTCAGTTAAGGTTCACAATTAAATCCCCTTTTTGTGCTATTTTCAAAACAGTTTTCAAATAATTCTGGTTGCACGCTAATTTGTTTCTTTTGTTTCATGCTTTTTCTCCCTTTCTCTTTTCTGTTTGTTCTGTATAATGATAAAGTATTGTCTAAATCCTTTTTGATGCACAGGTAAACCTGATAGAGTGTGCATTTCCCAAGGTAGTCGTTTTCCTCCATTCTCTTCTGAGGGAAAGCCTCCAAAACGGGTCAGCAAGGGACCGAAAGATCTGACTCTTTGCAGGGTGTTCCGCAAAAAAACTTGTTGTGATGTAGCCCAGACACATCCTGCGCTGCTAGCCATTAGGAAGTTGGCTTCGGCAGGGGAAGCAAACTCAGAGTGCTTGCAATTATGGGAATTATTGGAATGTTCTATCTGTGATCCCCGCATTGGTGTGCAGCCAGGACCTCCAGTTATATGTGCCTCTTTCTGTGACAGGGTCTTCAATGCTTGTTCTGGGGCTTACTACTCAACAGATGCAATTACACAGGTATGTGGCTGATTTTTTAACTTTCGTCCACAATTTTCTTAAAAGCCTAATTAAAGAATAGGGGAACATCGGGGAATTAGCTCACCGGGGGGAGGGGGTTTGATGTGCTGCTGAATTTGTCCACCTAGGGGATCTCGTGTGAACTATCTTCTAAATTGATAGTCTACACTTGTGTGCGAGAATTGTAAATGGTGCCAAGAATAAAAACACTCGTGGCTGTTAACCAAGTCCAGTATATCGCCTTCCGGATGCATCGGAAATGTCTTTTTAACTGATTTATCTAATTTTGTGTCAGGTTCTAGCACCCTGTGGAGTAAACGATTATGTTTGTGGTAAGGCCTCGGAGTGGATTCTTAATGGCACAGAGTTCTGCCATGCTGCAGGGTTTGCTGTTAAGGGTGATATGTCTGAGAGCCTGGAAGAAACATTTTGCTATGGTGGTAAAGCTAGTCTTGATTTGATTGCGGATTCATGGAAGGTTTCACAATCTGAGGTGCCCCGGAAAGTTCAGAGCTTGAGGCTGCTAGAGGATTTCCAGCAGAGAGTGAGGGAAATGCCATATAACGAACGAGTTTCTTGGGCTGTGGGAGGATTGGTTCTTACAGCAGGCCTGTTGTTTGTAAGGTGGGACACTCTAATACCACTTTTATAGAATCATATTTGCATTATGGCATTCTTGATAAATTTATGAAAAATACCCGTCAAGTACAATGCATTCTTTGTTCTTTTAAACCTAAAAGAGCAGTGCTGGGCTCCCACATTAAGCTCTAATATAGATTGTGTTTGATGGGGAATTACACCCTAGTTTAGTGTTATTCGTGCTTGGTTTTGGTTTTTTGACTTTATCCTTTGCTGTTGATCTTTAATTTGTTTATACTTATTTATTGGCAATGCAGCAGAAGGAAAGGTTATAACCAGCGCCACAGACAAGCCGCTTTACAGCGTACCACTAAGAAACTAGAAGCCAAGATGTACCCGAAATCTACTGATAGTCATGGAAATAGGAAAGTAAGTAAAAGATGAATATGAATATCATGTCAATTTACTTGAGATGTATCAATATATTGTTCCAAGTATGGTTTGCTTTTTGTTCTTTTTACTAGTTTACAGAACAGTGAATGATGTATTAGTTAGATAGTTAAGACTATATTCTTGAATTTTGAGTACTCAATTCCAGTTTTGTTTCCTTTCAAGATCACGATAGAAAATCTCCCTTATTAGCATTGTCCTTCCAAGAGGCGTGCCACGAGTGTGAGGAAGGCGGTGCTAGAACCTGATGACAATGCGATAATTGATCGTTTCAAACTTCAAAGGTAGGGCTGTCAATGGGTCGTGTCGGGTTGGGTTCGTGTCGGGTCAAGGTATTTGTCGTGTCGCAATATACAAACTTAAACCCAATCCATTTAATAATCGTGTCAAAAATTTAAATCCAAACCCAACCTATTTATTAAATGGGTTATCCATTTCCAACCCGTTTAACCTATTTAACAAATAAGTCGTGTCGTGTTAGATTTTAGGGTTAACAATGCGATCCATTTAACTAAAAAAATGCATAAATTGATTAAATTCACTAAAAACTCTACAAGACTAAGAATATAAATAATTATATATATATATATATTCATAAATAATTAAATCCAATAATTATAAAGCAAAATATTTCAGATTGTCTAATCCTAAGATCAAATACTCCCAACGCCCAAAATTTTAAGAATTTCATCGAGTTATACGGGTTCACTTCGTGTTGGCAGGTTGACCCGTGGCCGACCCATTTATTAAAGAGGTCATGGCGGGTTGACCTATGGTTGACCCGCTTTTTAATCGTGCGGGTTCAACCCGCTTTATTTCGTGCAGGTTTCGAGTCGTGTTATCGGGTCGTGTCGGAATTGACAGCCCTATTCAAAGGCTTGGCTCATTTTACAATTGCGAATGATATTTATGAAGGAATCAAATGGATGTTATAATTTCTTTTGTGCGAGTATTTAGCATGCCAACCTCTTTAATATCACATTGCAACCACCCTAACGTTTTAAGTTCGTATTTTTTTTTTGAAAAAAAAGAAATAATAATTCCAGATTGGTATTGAAATCTCCATTGAATTGAAGGAGTAACTCCAAACTCAGTTCTCATCCAAGAGCGTCCATAAATCGTGGTCTACTTTGATCAACAATCCCAATTTCGTCGCCAAACACCTTTCCAATTCCATGCATAACAATTTCTCCACATGTTTCCTTTCCAAGCGTTCGGTCCTCACCGGCAGTGATGAAAAGCAAACTCTCTTCTCACTGCTCACTTTTTTGTGACCATGACGAAGATCATAGGGATCATATCGTTGTTGGTGACGACATTAGGAAGGATCAATTTATTGGGCTCAAGGTCAAGGATCTAGCTAGAAGCAGTATGGATTATAGGCGATTGTGATGGAATTATTTGTCTAGCTGATTCTAGTAGCGTTATTTTATGGAATTCAAGCTTCATGGAATATCCGGATCAGGTCATGAATTCTTTAGGATTTGGCTTTGATTCAAAATCTAAAGATTACAAGTCGTTGACATTGTGTCATTGTTTGTACTGGGAGGAAGAATATGGCGCTGAACATGATTGTCATCTCCTTTTCAATCCTCCCACAGTACAATTATACACCTTAGGTAGTGATTCTTGGAGGGAGATCATGATTGCTTAATATATTCCTCCTCATTTCTGTCAGAAAAACTTACAAATTCCTTTAGTTGCTCCCTTCCCCTCCAATAACAAAATTCCTTGAAGTGCATCTGGAAGGAAGCTGGAAACACTGAGGCCAAATGTTTCGTAGATATAATTGTATCCAATAGATTGATGTATTATGCTGTTTTTACAATTCTGGTCCAAATTAAGGAGTATAACTGGTAGGCTATAGCCATTGTCATTCAGATCATTCTCATTTTAGTTAGCTTCCTCGTATTTTTGTTACCATTCAATAATATGCTTTGCAAGAAGAACAAGCATGACCATGGTGATAATACTTATTGATTCAAATCGTCTGTTTACTGATAATGTGGCTAGAAGTAGTCTAGAACTAGCACTTCTCTTAACCTCAATCCTAAAGATAAAACCATCAGATATATCACTTACTGATAATGTGATATATTGGTTCTTGTTGAAGGAAATTGACTTATGTGTGCCTAATCAAACTAGGATTAGTTTCATGTTTGGAATAGGAAAGAAGGTTCCAGAATTCCTAGTCCTATTCGGAATAGTTTTCCTTGTATCATTAGAACATGTACTTTGTAATCCATATATAGGGTTCATATTCTCAATAATGAAACACACAATTCTCTCATCAATCTCTCTCTATTTCTCTCATTCTTAAACACGTTATCAGCACGAGCCCTAACCACAAGAAAAAAAAACTAAAACAGAAAATCCTTCAAGCCGCCGCTGCCTCCACTTGCCGTGCTGCACGCCCCTGCAGCCTTCTTGGACAGCCCCTACACCTCTGCTGCCCCTGCAGCATCACCGCACGCCCGCTGCCCCTGCAGCATCACCGCACACCCGTTGCATCCTTCTCCTCTCGTTCCTGGGCATATCAATCTGTTTGCAAGCCTCGAAACGTCTAGTTCGGAACCTCTGATCAAAATCCTTTATTCATCAAAGTTGTTTGCCTCTGTCTCTTCTATCTGACCTCCAAATTTCAGCTCTATTAGAGTTATTTTGAGATCTGTACACCGATCGAAGTGGAAGCTGTTCAGAAGACAATCTGCTCCGAATTTCAACAAGTAAGTTTTAAATTAAAGTTCCTGCTTTCCGAAATTTAAATTTCTCCTTTCTTTTTCTCGGGGACTTGCAACCTCCCTTCTTCTACATCCCACCTTTCTTATAACGTGGGTTCGATTCTTTCAAAAGCAGAATCGTGAGGATTCACGCTATACGAACTAAGAGCGTTCGTAAACCACGAACTAAGAGTGTTCGTGAGTATCGAAATATTAACGAACTAAGAGCGTTCGTAAGACTTCGGACTAAGAGCATCGCAAGCATTGATTTATGACCATATAAACATCATTGTTTCGGTCTAATCCAAATATTCTTGAAAATCGATTTCTTAGTAGCATTAAGGCTCAGAAATCTTATATTAGTTTTCGTGGAAGCATTGACTCCAAAACTAAATACGTTTTTGCTTTCCTTTCCAGGATGTCAGACTTGAATGAGCTCGATTTTACTCCATTGGATTCTACGGGCACAGAATATTTTCATGTGGGCTCATAATGTTGAGCTCCACCTAATTGCCCTTTATTTATTGCCTACAATCTAGGAGTCTTGTTCTAAAGGAACCACTCAAGGCTCTCAAACTGAGATAGATAATTCCAGGGCATTTACCCTGATGAAGCGCCACATGGACATGGCCCTCCAGTTTGAGTACATGAATGAGGATACCGCTAAGAACCTTTGGGTTGCGCCTCGTGAACGTTACTAAAACGGTCACGATTTTCCGAACTTAGAAGCACGATGGAATAATATCCACTTCTCTAAACTTTGAAAGAGTTATGAAATATTGTTCGGAAGCTCTCCGCATCAGATCATTGATGCATGATTGTGGAAAATCACAAAAGAACAAGTTGATTGAGAAAACCCTAACGTGACCATAGGAGTCATGACGTTGAGGGTATAAGATTGGACACCATGGCGCCACTTTTGGCCATGGTAGCACTATTCCAACGCCATTGGTCCTAGGGACCATATGTATTGCGTCAATACATCTCAATCAAGAGAGCATCCACTTCATGGTATTTTAAGGAATACCTGATCAATGGTGATCAAGATATCGAGCTATGGAAGACTTTAAATCTGGCGATAGACAACATGCCGCAGATTTTATTAGTATAGTCTTTTGTATTTCCAAGAATTATGTAATGGCAATTATGCCTTAATCAATAAAATGACTTATTGGATTAACTCTTTCTCACTAGGTTCACCTAATTGAGTATGAAGTCTAGGAAACTAGTTTGACATTAGTGGTATTTAAGTGAGCTTCGCTCCACCGACATCTCTTCCTACTTTTCTGGTCATATTTAATTGGAGTTACCCAACGGATTGAGTGACTACAATTTGTCTAAAGTTTGATTTTTATTTTGGATTAGATTATGGTCACGAAACTTTGATGTAATCATTGGCTATTATTAATAAAGTCTCGATTTATTTTATTCAATGTCTTGGACATATTTTAATTTCGAACTTTATTATTTTTCAGTATGTTTCCCGGAGAGCTAGAATGCCTCGTGGATAGTGCAACTACACATACTATTCTTTGAAACAGGAAATTATTCCTATGGATGACGCCTACTCGATCTTCAGTGACTACGATGGCTGGATCATCTCAAATGATTCATGGTAGAGGACCAGCCCAATTTATGTTGCCAAATGGCACAAATTTAAATGTCACCGAAGCTCTTTATGCTCCTAGGGCAGGAAGAACCCTATTGAGTTTCAAAGATATAAGAGCCAATGGTTTTCATGCGGAAACACATTGTGAGAATGGACAAGAGTTCCTTTGCATCACTTTTAATGACTACAGACATAAAAGAGTCTTAGATAAACTTATGTGTCGCTTTAGTGGGTTGTATGCAACCACTATTCGAATAATTGAATCCAATCATGTTATGAGATATGATTTATGGGGTTCCGACACATATAGGCTTTGGCATGACCATTTGGGACATCCAGGTCGTGATCTGATGATCCATATATTAAAGACTTCACACGGACATCCATTCTTCAGAACGAAAAGAAGTAAAAATCGGGTTTTGGACCAACAAGGAGCCTCTGCGCTTCATGGTGCCATTCCCCCCAAAACCGGCCTTCACAGGCCGGCGCCGCCATCCCCCTGCGGCCCAAGGGTGGCTTTGACGCCACCTATGCTCCTTTGACTCCAATTTCTACTTCTAAAGTCCATTGTGACTTCATGGCTCAACCAAAATCCTCATTGGTTGTTTCTAAAGCCCATCATTCGTTCTGCAAAGCCTGCTCTTTAGCAAAATTAGGATCGAGACCATCCTATGCAAAGGACACTAAAGAAAATATATCATTCTTACAAAGAATCTAAGGTGATATTTATGGACCTATTCAACCACCTTGCGGATCATTTAGATATTTTATGGTGTTGGTTGATGCATCGACACGCTGGTCACATGTCATGCTTTTGTCTACCAGGAACACTGCGTTTGCTTAACTCCTAGCGCAAATTATTAAGTTAAGGGATCACCACCCTGATCATCCTATTAAGTCTATAAGACTGAATAATGTTGGGGAATTTACATCAAAAACTTTTGATGAATATTGCATGTCCATTGGGATTGAAGTTGAACATCTTGTTCCTCATGTTCACACCTAAAATGGTCTTGCAGAAGCCGCCATTAAACGACTACAAATGGTTGCTAGGGCATTGGTAATGCGCACCAATCTCCCTATCTCTGCTTGGGGCTATGCAACATTGCATGCAGCTAGGCTTATTCGTCTGAGGCCGACTGCTACTCAACCCTTTTCTGCGTCCCAGATGGTGACTGGGTATGAGCCTGATGTCTCACACTTACGCATATTTGGGTGTGCAGTTTATGTGCCAATTTATGTTGGATATGACTCTCTAACTATTGTCCGCTACTTAGAACCCTTGACAGGCGATCTCTTTACCGCTAGATTTGCGGATTGTCAATTTGATGAGACAGTCTTCCCGTCGTTAGGGGGAGATAAGAACATAATTGTTCAACAGGAACGACATGAATTGTCGTGGTCTATCCTCACTTTGTCTCATCTTGATCCCCGAACCGCACAGTCCGAAATTGAAGTGCGGAGAATTCTCGATCTTCAGAACGTAACAGAATCGATGCCTGATGCGTTTTCTAATATCGCTAAAGTGACGAGATCACACATACCTGCTGCAAACGTGCCTGCAAGGATTGATGTCCCTAAAATTAGAGGACATGACGCCATCTCAAGGGAAACTGAGCATGGTGCCAACGTCCCCTCTCATAGTGATGGTGACGTTGTGGCTAGGCCCACGGCTCCTGCCAGGAAGCGCGGCAGGCCCATAGGTTCGATGGATTCTCGCGCAAGAAAGAAAGCGAGTTTGGCATAAAATAATCTATTAATCATCGATGTGAATAATCAATCTCATGAGGATATTCTGGATTATGGTTATGTCCAAGAGACATCATTGGGGGACGCTCCAATGTCAGAACCAATTCCAGAGAATAGAGAGATCTCCATAAATTACACTAGTGTACATGAGATGATGAATAGAAATTCTATTGCTATTGATGATGCATTTGGATATCATGTTGCAAAAGGAATTATAGAATATGATGATATCGAACCTCGCTCTGTCGAAGAATGTCAACAAAGAGCGGATTGGCCTAAATGGAAAGATGCGATCCAGGCTGAATTAGATTCGCTAGCAAAGAGACAAGTATTTGGACCTATAACGCAGACACCCCCAGATGTAAAACCTGTTGGCCATAAATGGGTCTTTGTTAGAAAGTGTAATGAGAAAAATGAGATGGTTAGATATCAAGCCCACCTCGTGGCTCAAGGATTCTCACAACGTCCTGGAATCGACTACGAGGAGACGTACTCTCCCATAATGGACGTTATAACGTTCCGCTACCTTGTCAGTTTGGTAGTTTCCGAAAAACTTGACATGCAGCTTATGGATGGGGTTACAGCATATCTCTATGGGGATCTAGATTCAGAGATATATATGAAGGTTCCAGATGGACTTCAATTACCCAAATCAAGTGGCTCTAAACCACAGAGCGTGTTTTCAATAAGATTAAAATGCTCACTATATGGATTAAAACAATCCAGACGGATGTGGTATAACCGTCTAAGTGATTACTTGATTGGGAAGGGATATATTAACAATGAAATATGTCCATGCGTGTTCATTAAAAGAACAAGTTCCGGATTTGCAATTGTAGCAGTTTATGTCGATGACATGAACCTAATTGGAACTCTAGATGAGTTAAAGGAAACTGCTAAACATTTGAAATCCAAATTTGAGATGAAAGATATTGGGAAAACACGGTTTTGTCTCGGTTTAGAACTCGAGCACCGTAGTGATGGAATTTTGATCCATCAGTCTGCATATACTCAGAAAATTCTAAGGCGCTTTAATGAAGATAAAGCAAAGCCTGTGAGTACTCCCATGATTGGTCGTAGTCTTGAGCCCGGAAAAGATTCGTTTCGTCCAAGTGGACGAAGAATTATTAGAGGCCGAAGTACCCTATTTAAGTGCAATAGGCGCATTATTGTACTTAGCTCAATGCACAAGACCGGACATCTTATTCGCAGTGAACTTGTTAGCTCAACATAGCTCTGCGCCAACACGCCGCCATTGGATTGGTGTAAAGACAATTTTTTGATACCTAAGAGGTACGATTGATATGGGCCTATTTTATTTATACAGAGAGAAGATGAATGACGGAAGAACGGGATCAGACCCCATTAGGTATGGCACCGCCGTCCACCATAAAACCATGGTTGGCCATATTGCCGCCAACGCCACCACCGCCACCAAGGGTGGCCGGCCTCACCCACCTCTCTTACATCAAAATGATGGTGATGTTTTGATGAGTTTTGCTGATGTAGGGTACCTCTCTGACCCTCACAAAGGTCGCTCCCAAACGGGTTATGTCTTTACGATGAGAAGCACTGCGATATCTTGGAGGTCTACAAAACAGACCCTTGTTGCTACTTCCTCAAATCACGCAGAGATTATCGCTCTATGTAGATACCTGTACTAGCAAGACTAGTTTGCTATCTCACCAAGCATAAGTAACACCCTCTTTGGGACACCCACAAGCCATGGTGAGGCCCAACCGCTACTTGTATCTTGTAGCCCTATGTTCAAGCTATGCTACGGTATCCGGAAGTCGCAAATCCGTCGCCGGGAAGCCATCTTTCCGGCCTTGCCAAGTTGTCTTCACAAACATGCTTTCTAGACTAGAATAGTGATTTTAGTCATCCCACATCTAAGAAAATGTAAAGGAGATGGCTTCCTTCACCTATAAAAGGAACTCTCCTCCCACTTAGAAAGACATTCCATACCCAACACTCCATTACATCTTTTGCAATCCCCTTGGGCTGCAAGGCTCAACACACTAGTGTAACATTCAAGTGGACGTAGTTTCCCGCTAAGGCGGGAGACGAACCACTATACATCTCGTGTCACTCTCTCTCTCTCTCTCTCTCTCTAAAGCTAACTAGAGACCCCTGCGGACTCTAACGTTAACATTGACGCCGTCTGTGGGAAGCCAACACAAAGGCTTCGTCACTTACCATTGAGTTAAGTCATCTTAAATCATTATTTTTCTTTGGGCTCAAAATAATTCTTAACGGCAACTTGTGCCATTTGCCAAGTCAACGCCGATCAAGGTGGTCAACGCCCAGCAACTGTGGTCAACGCTGCACTATTCAAAAAATAATAATAATAATAATAGAGTCTAATTTCTCTGGACACACAGAGTTCTACTAAGGACACCCAGTTTCCTCTTCTTCTTCGCGGCACTCTGCTGCACGTCAGGTCGGGGACTGCACTCTGCTGCTGCAAACCTCCGCTGGCATCACCTCTAGCCCGGCGACGCTCCTCGGAGACTCCGGTCGTGGTGGCCGCAACATTGCCCTTCTGCATCCAGCAGCGCCTCCGCTCCGCAGGCTCGGACCCTCCGCTCCGCCGAGCCGAACCTGCAGCTCCACCTCCGCCAGTCAACACTCAGCGGAGCACTTCCGCTGACCAAATCCTCCGGTGTCAGCCAGCACCTCCGCTGGGTTTTCCCACCTCCGCTAAGCTCCGCCAGCGCCCACCCACCAACCTGCCAGCTCTGGGCAGGCAGCAGCCCTCCCCGCGCTCAGCAGCAGCAAGCCCAGGCACCGCCGAACTCGGAGCCTCCGCCGAGCTCCGAAGCTCTGCCGAAATTCGAGCTTCCGTTGAGCTCCACGCACCGCTGAGCTCCAGGTCCGCTGCGCTCTGAGGCTCCGCCGAACTCCAGGCCTGCTGCGAAGGTCCGCCGAACTCAAAACCTCCGCTGAGCTCCGGGTTCCGCCGGCCTTCTTCCTCCGCTGACAAGTTTTCTCTGCCAGACTTCTCAGCTGGGCAAGTCTTCTCCGCCAGATATCTCAGCTGGACGAGCTTCCGCTGGACTATTCACCGCTGAGCTTCACGTCCGCCGGCCAAAAGCTCCGCTGATGAAACCCACTCCGCTAAAAACTCATATTCATCGCACCCAGCCACCGAACAATTAATTAGCTCTGTACACTGACGAGCTAAGTTTCTCTTCCATTTATGGTCTCCTCCTTACTGTGCAAGCACCACGTGCTTCGGCTCTTTACATAATCCAGGAGACAGCTGCCTGCATATATACTTCATACATATATATATATATATATATATATATATATATATATATATATATATATATATCTTTATGCATGGGCCACTTATGCCATCACCTATGGACAATTATATGTTTAAACCTCTGTCAGTTATCTCCTACACAAATGCGCACTGTTCATTTATAGTTACAAGAATATGGGCACCGCTATCTCATGTGCTATTATGGGCCATGTATTTATATAGTTATATATATGTTGTGATCCACTTTGATTAAACAGAACATGCCCACATATTTGGCCAGTCCAAAATTGCGAACTACAATGCATATATAGCATGCTCATCTATGCAAAATCATTAGATATACATGTATAGGCTCCAGCGCCTACTCCACATGATAACTTATTTCCATTGTTACTTTGCAATTCATAATTTCATGGTCAAAATTGAAATGCATATTAGAGCACATAATTAAATGCCATTTGTTGCCAACTACAATTTTGCATCTACACTTCGCTCAAAATTTTATCAAAGTACATATGCAAAACACACATGCAAATTATTAGTGTCGATTTTACAAATCCGCATACTAATCATCCATTTTTGTTTCAAGGAAATTCAAAACTATTTTTATTGAGCATTCAACCACAACTATGAGTTGACGTACATTATCGGAATACTTTATCCACCATAAGCAATGGACCGCCATGCTCGGCCAACTCCGCTAGCCTCCAAATCGGCATAAGATAAGTAACTATATCTTCCTTTACGCTCTTTCAATTTGAGCTAGTACGTGCCATGCCGATGCCATGCTTTTACTACTTCTAAGCATGCCTACAATATATCACACTTGATATGCTTTTACATGCTTCCATAAACTTTTGAGCATGCCAACAACATTTCGTAGATTTGGCAATACTTTCTAGACCTCACATGCTAGATATGCCATGCTTCGTATACCGATCTCAAATGATCTCTAAGCAAGTTTACAATAATACAATGTTATTAGCATCCACATTACAAGTACATGCTATACACATATGCCATGCTTCTATTTTTGCAACCCAATTAAATAAACATGGGACACTCAAACAAAATATTATTACTTGCTCTATGTGTTTATCATTTTTTTATACAGATACAAACTTTACGAGTCTATGTTCTACGACCAACCGCCAAGCGGTAAGGCAACGCCTCATAATGACAATGACCGCTACGCGGCATTGCAGTCAAGCTTTTCTCCTTCGAGAAAAAGTAAAGGGACTAGTTAACACAGCCCACGACAGCCATTGATCCGACAATTAACCCCGACGCTTGGGTATCTAAGATTAGGTTCGCTACCTAACGCCCATTGCTTAAACGCAGCTCCCCTCATCAAACAATTTTCCGACCATCCGGAGGTCTATAGCCAGGAGTGGGGGACTCCTCGCAGGGACTAGCAGGGGCCCACCCGAAAGGGCAAACGCGTTCGCTCTGACTAATTCTAGATGGACGACGCACTCGCACTAATTATGCTTGATATACGGCACAAAGCTACGCTTTGGTATCAACCCGCAAGAACACCCTCCTTGACTGGGGACTTCGGGACTTATACATACAGCCCAGCATAATTAGCAACGGCCACGCTCATGCCTCAAGGCATCACCATCGAGCTACCCGTTAATGCCTCAGCCTCAGCGGCACCACCAGGCTTTCGCGCTCGTGCCTCAACGGCACCGCCAGGCTTTCGCTCTTGTGCCTCAGCGGCAACCCTTGAGCTTTCGCGCTCGTGCCTTAGCGGCAACCCTTGAGCTTTTGCGCTCGTGCCTTAGCGGCACCGCCAGGCTTTCGCGCTCGTGACTTCCCGCCACCCCGAGCTTCCGCTCACGAGCTTACCGCTCACGTCTTTGGGGCACCCCCGAGCTTCCGCTCACGCCTTCGCGGCACCCCCGAGCTCCCGCTCACGAGCTTACTGCTCACGCCTTCGCGGCACCCCCGAGCTTCCCCTCACGCCTTCGCAGCACCCCCGAGCTCCCGCTCACGAGCTTACCGCTCACGCCTTCGCGGCACCCCCGAGCTCCCGCTCACGAGCTTACCGCTCACGCCTTCGCGGCACCCCCGAGCTTACGCTCACGCCTTCCCGGTAACCCACGAGCTTCCGCTCACGCCTTCCCGATAACCCACGAGCTTCCGCTCACGCCTTCCCGGTAACCCACGAGCTTCCGCTCACGCCTTCCCGGCAACCCTTGAGCTTCCGCTCTTGCCTTCCCGGCAACCCACGAGCTTCCGCTCATGCCTTCCCGACAACCCTTGAGCTTCCTCTCTTGCATTCCCGGCAACCCACGAGCTTTCGCTCATGCCTTCCCGGTAACCCACGAGCTTTCGCTCATGCCTTCCCGGCAACCCTGGAGCTTCTGCTCATGCCTTCCCGGCAACCATTGAGCTTCCCGCTCATGCCTTCCCTGCAACCCACGAGCTTCCGCTCATGCCTTCTCGGCAACCCACGAGCTTCCGCTCATGCCTTCCCGGCAACCCACGAGCTTCCGCTCATGCCTTCCCGGCAACCGACGAGCTTCCGCTCATGCCTTCCTGGCAACCCTTGAGCTTCCGCTCTTGCCTTCCCGGCAACCCACGAGCTTCCGCTCTTGCCTTCCCGGAAACCCTGGAGCTTCCGCTCTTGCCTTCCCGGCAACCCACAAGCTTCCGCTCATGCCTTTCCGGCAACCCTGGAGCTTCCGCTCATGCCTTCCCGACAACCATTGAGCTTCCCGCTCATGCCTTCCCGGCAACCCTTGAGCTTCCGCTCTTGCCTTCCCGGCAACCAACGAGCTTCCTCTCATGCCTTCCCGGCAACCCTGGAGCTTCCGCTCATGCCTTCCCAGCAACCATTGAGCTTCCCGCTCATGCCTTCCCGGCAACCCACGAGCTTCCCGCTCATGAGCTTTCCGCTCATGCCTTCCCGGCAATTCTCGAGCTTCCCGCTCATGCCTTCCCGGCAACCCCGAGTTTTCCGCTCACGCCTTCCCGGCATTCCAAGCTTCACACTCATGTCTACTCGACACACCACACGTTAATGGAACATGGAATTTTTCTACCATTTGTCGTTTACCGATTGCGACAAATCGAATTCTTTTCGCGTTCCATTAATACGAGCGACAACGAAACAAATACAAGTGTTCACGTATTCATCATTCACGAATTACAAACGCTTACCTTCGTACCGCTCATGCAACTTACACTTATCATATGCAAACCATATGCTCACACGACCATACGCGTTCTCGAGTTTGTACGTCATAATCGATCGTACTCGGCACCATTTGCGTGTATGCATCAACATGTATCACAAACCCCATACGTTTATATATGCCAACGCATATCAATGCAACTCACATTTGTTGCCCAATGCAACGAGCATTCTACGTATGCCTGTTTTTTGTCTTTGTTGTGCAGGTTAACAAGTCCCTTCTTGCTTACAGAGTTCGGGGACTTGTAGGGGCTCCATACCGCCCGATTACTTATGCTTGGTGACATCATGCTTATAACTCCCCAACCAATAAGCTCCTCTTGCTTGCGGACTTCGGGGACTTGTAGATACCTCTACTAGCAAGACTAGTTTTCTATCTCACCAAGCATAAGTAACACCCTCTTTGGGACACCCACAAGCCATGGTGAGGCCCAACCGCTACTTGCATCTTGTAGCCCTATGTTCAAGCTACGCTACGGTATCCGGAAGTCACAAATCCGTCGCCGGGAAGCCACATTTCCGGCCTTGCCAAGTTGTCTTCACAAACATCTAAGAAAATGTAAAGGAGATGGCTTCCTTCACCTATAAAAGGAACTCGATCTCCTCCCATTTAGAAAGACATTCCATACCCAACACTCCATTACATCTTTTGTAATCCCCTTGGGCTGCAAGGCTCAACACACTAGTGTAACATTCAAGTGGACGTAGTTTCCCGCTAAGGCGGGAGACGAACCACTATACATCTCGTGTCACTCTCTCTCTCTCTCTCTCTAAAGCTAACTAGAGACCCCTGCGGACTCTAACGTTAACACTCTACATGAAGCCGTGTGTGAATGCATATGGCTAAGGTCTGTAATTAGACATATTCGAGGAAGTTGTGGTTTAAAGTCTACCACAGATGAACCTACATGCATTTATGAGGATAATGCAGCTTGTATTGAGCAAATGAAGTTAGGTTTCATCAAGGGCGACAACACCAAGCATATATATCCTAAATTCTTTTATAATCAGCAACAACAATCACTTCTAAAAATTGAAGTGAATCAAATCCGATCAGAGGATAATGTAGCAAACTTATTCACTAAGTCGTTACCTAAATCCACCTTCGAGAAACATGTGAAGAGCATCGGATTGAGAAAGTTATCCGAACTTCCACGATTGTAGCAATCAGGGGGAAATATCGACATTAGAGGGAGTTATGATGTCTACATGTTCGATCTCGAAGAGTGAAGAACGTGTTGTACTTTTTTTCTCCTCCTCGAGTTTGTTTTTGTCCCACAGGGTTTTTCACTGGAGCAAGGTTTTTAACGAGGCAACGGATGAAGCGTCACCACCAAGTTTGAGCGGCACAGGGGGGAGTGTTGAAGGAAATTGACTTATGTGTGCCTAATCAAACTAGGATTAGTTTCATGTTTGGAATAGGAGAGACGGTTCTAGAATTCCTAGTCCTATTCGGAATAGTTTTCCTTGTATCATTAGAACATGGCTCCTATTCTCAATAATGAAACACACAATCCTCTCATCAATCTCTCTCAATTTCTCTCATTCTTAAACAGTTCTATATATATTTGCTATCATTGAGCTGCTTCCGATAACCTTGAAAACTTAGAGTATCCAATACATAGCCAATTGGCAAGGAGTTAAAAGACTCAATCTTTTATGAGGTCTTACATATATTCCGGTAGTGGAAATTACCCTCGATAGTTAATATGATATATAATCAGGTTCGGTCGTTAAGCTTAATTCATATGAAATTTTGCCAGATCTCAGCAGCGACACCATTAACCATTAATTTCTACCTATTTTCAAATTGTGTGATAGGGAGTTCACGACTATTGGGGCTATAGTGATCCACCGGAGGTTAGATCAATCAACCCAGTTTGCCAAAAAAAGATTAATCAACGCATAATAACAAAAGTACTTGGTCAAACACACCATAAAAAGCGTTTAATAATGTAAATCAAGGTATTTCATTCTTTCTATCACTGCCACCAAAATTCTTAATCTTACCGTTGCATCTTGTTGCATGGCTTTCTTTTGAATCTCTTTTTTTCAAATCAATGCAATTTCTTACAATTCTGAGCTTAATTCTGTCTCATTGTACGTGAAGAATGTATATTTACGAATAGAAAAAAGGTAGTAGAAGAAGAAGAGCAAGAGGCTCAGAAAAAGCAGAAATGGCTGAGCTAATTTGCAAAATGCCGGAAGAGATGACATTACAATTTCTTTCGAGGCTGCCTCCCAAATCTCTGATGCGATTCAAGTGCATCCATAAGTCATGGTATGCTTTGATCAATAATCCCAAGTTCATAGACAAGCATCTCCACTTGTACAACAAAGACTCCTACACTTGCTTCCTTCTCAAGCGCTCCGTGGTTGCAAGAACCCAAACTATCAAAGAGGAGATCTTATTTTCATTCCTTTATGCTCCCAATCACAATGATGATGAAGACAGTCATCCTCATTGTGTTGTGGAGGACATCTATTTTCCGACTGCTATGGGTCTAAAGACTAAGGGGCACAATATTGAGCTCCCTGGGTCATATGGTGGTGAAACTATATACATTTTAGGTCATTGTGATGGGATCATTTGTCTAGTTTATCATAGCGGAGGCCTTGTGTTCTACAACCCATCGATACGAGAATTCAAGATTATTCCCCCTTCATGTCTTACCGAGTCATTCTCTTGTGTTGGGGGATTTGGATATGATCCAAAATGTAAGGATTACAAGGTGGTTAATATTGTACCATCAGGTGAAGATTCATATGATCATAACCAGCGTCTGGTTATTTATCCTCCAAGGGCAGAAGTATACACTTTGGGTACTGATTCTTGGAGGCAAATCAAGATTGATTATTTAGAAACAGAAACTACTAGCTTTTGGCCCGACATTTATCAGATGTGCTACAAGGGAGTTTTTTATTGGTTGGGTCATGAACAAGATAAGGAATACCTCTGTTATTATGACAGGCTTTCCTCCCCAAGCATTAGGGATGTAATCCTTTTGTATGACACTGGTGAAGAGGTCTTTCGTACTAGACTACTTCCGGATAGTTTCAAGGACCTAGGATTGCATGCTTTATCTATGAGTCTAACAGTGTGGAATGGATCTATTGCTCTTTTTGGCTTTACTTATTGGGGTCCGGATATTGAGTCCTTCAAAATATGGATGATGGATGACTTTGGCAGTTGGACAAAACACTTGACCTATGAGACCATAATGGGAATTTATTTGTCATTGGTGTTATGGAGAAGTGACGACGTTGTTATGGTTGCCAATGACGGACGTATAGTCTCCTATAGTCTAAGTAGAGATAGGGTTAGGTATTTTCCAATTCAAGGTGTTTGGGGAACTTATCAAGCTTTCGTTTGTGTGAATTCGAATAGTATTGTTTCAGTCAAGGGAGGCAACAAGGTTGAGAGCAGATATATATAAACCAGTAATGTCGTCCTGGAACTTCTCCTATGTTTCGTGTTTCTAAGTTTGTTGAATTGTTTACCAAGTCGAATGGACTGCTAATGAAATCAAATTTCTTGTTGTCCGGAGTATTGGAACCCTAGCAATCATAGTACCATATTTGTTTTTCGTCCTTCGATCATTTTACTGTTGCACAGTAAAAGCCTCCTTCACAAGGAAGGTTTCGAGTTTGGACCAGCATTGTCTAAACTCTGCAGAACAAATTGATCTGTAGAGTTGTGCAGACGCGTGTAACTATTCTTCACCAAATATACTTACATATGTTATATTTACTACGTTGATTTGAATAAGGGATGAACTCACTTCATCTCCTTCATTTTCATTTTTTTTTTCAAATTTAATGGCTTAGACGAATAAGGGACAAAACTCACTCCGTCAAGATCATTTTTCTGGTCAAGATCACACAGTTCCTCAAAGATTTCCTAAGCCCAGAGACTATTCCGGATCGAAGAATCGTGTCAAAACTCTTTCCCCTTTGGCCACCAAAAATATATTGAGATGTAACTCCAATTAACGTCGGTGGAATTCAAACCCAAGTGCGGGTATCCACCAAGTCAACCACATGTGGAGATGCCCAATTCATATAATGAGCATGGCGTATGATAATTTCAGTACTCTACCCCGTGTAATCCAACTCATCAATTCCACTACCTTTCTTGCTTAATTTCATCAAAAACATCACAACCATCATTAACAGCATCAGGGAGAGAATAGATAGAATATAAGACCTCTCATTTGACTTTTGCTCAAGAACATCCCTTGGAGGGTCAACATAACATAAGAAAAGGCCTGTTAGTATTATAACAAAATGGAATTCACCACAACACAATGAGCTTGATTCAAGGCCTGAAATATCTGACTAGGATGAATTCTCAACATACAAAGATAACCCCATTGACAGAGAAAACGTACACAGATAACTCTTTAAGCTGGGTTATGACACTCAAAAGACAAACACTATTATGAAATAATAAAAATAAAACTCTTCATTTCTTCTTGATCATAGCACAGTTGGTCGCCAATATCTTCAATCTAAATGTTCCATCTGCAAAGCAAGGCAAATAATTTAAGAACACCCTCAAACATAACAGAAAGGACCATTAAAATATTCAGTAAATACCGTAGCATGACTACTCCTTAGTGATTGCAATTCAGCAGATCATTGCAAGCACATAATAATTTCAGAAGGAACGAATGTTCTGGCATGACAATCAGTTATTCTACCAAACCATTATGCTCTCTAATAAATAATAATACAAATAATTAATACATGTGAAAGACCATAGACACAAATGGCAGTATTTAACACGGGCATACCTTCCAAAGACCATCATTAAGATAATGCATGTTGTCAACTCCAATTCCCTTGTTGATCTGTTTACTGTAAGCCAAACAGGGGACTCAACTTCTTGAATAAGCCAATCAGCAATAGATAACTAATCTAGCTTTGATACAACTATAACTTTGCCTTAATATGAACTTAGAGACATCTACATAACAGAAGGAGCCTAATAGAAAGGTCTTAATAGATATGAAATATAGAGTAGCAACTACATTGACCACCTACTCCACTGAGGCCAACAATAAAATTTGCATACTTTACCTTTTAATGTCATTCCAGGTCAACAAATACAAGTTAGACTCAACTACCAAATATCTCCTCAACATTCTAACAGGCTTAAGATAACTGGATAAGCAAAAGTTATTCAATTGGACAGTTGGTTACACCACTTGAGGTTTGTACCAGTTAACTAGCAGAAATTATGTGGTAGACAAGGATTTACTATCAAATGGCAAGTAGAGAAACCATAGTTTCTCTTTCTTTCTTCTGTTTATAAAAGAAAGACCCAAGATGCTTGATGATTGAATCAGTTACTGCATGCTCCATCACTTCCTTTTTCTCACACTATTTAGTTGAAAGTTAATAAATAAGACAATAACTTACATTTCTTTTGCTGACATTTTTGTGAAGCCAATAGCAAGTGCATGCTGCTTTCCTTCTGCCATTATTGCCTGACAGTATTTAGTCCCTCAGATCAGAATCATGCATACCAAACTGAACCTCTTATCTCCATTACATATTAAGGAAACTAATCCAAATCAATTCTACATAATACCTGAACTAGTTCTAAAATCATATCAGTCAGAACCATAATTTGAAAAAAAAAAAAAAAGGATATAGGAGTTATACCACGGGAGTTTCTGCAGCCACTTCGTCATCCAAAGCACCACCAGGAGAAGTTAAACCTGGACACATTATGTTTGCACCAGCAAGAACAAATTTTATGGCACCCCTATCTACTTGTAATTTTTTCATTATATCTGGATCTGCAAAAACCAAAACAAAAAATTCTGAGTGTTCCCGGATACACATTTATTGAAGGAACATTTCAATGACAAAAGAATAGTAATTCATGTAATTGCATGAGAGATTCATAGAACAGAATTAATTATGGTCTTTCCAAACAAAAATGATTAAGAGTGCTTTGATCCTAGTAATGCCCCATTCCACCTATTTTCCCTAAATTCATAGTTTTTGAAATATACTATGAAATCCTTCTCTCTCTTCAATACGGTACCAGCATGTTGTTGAATGGAATCTTCCAAGCACAAGAACTCAGATTAGGGCTCATTCTTATTTGCTGATTCCACAGAATAGATGGTTTCTATTGTCATCTCATTCAAAGTACATTCTTATTTACTAATTTATTCTGGACAAAATTGTAAAAACTGTCTAGCCATTCCCATCACCATAGTCCTGCATTTAAAACGAATTATTTCTCATTCAATCCTCAAATGTAATAGAAGCAACGTCTTTGTTATAACTACCAGTTAGCGGTTTATTAGAAGTTCCTGCCAAATCATTCACTCCTAGAACACCAAATCTTTTTTACACCCATACAAGAAAGAAGCCAGAAAATAACTTCTCATCATAAAACCATGACAGTCTTTATGAGATACAGATAGTGTATTCGGAAAGAAATTTTTACATTGATGAAGCAGTCTGAGAGTAGGCATATATGGTCCATCACGTATGTTGAAAAATAGTGGCACATTGTTTACCACCACCAAGTTTAGATGGTTTTGACTGCCAAAAAGTGGAGGTTGAACCAAGTCATGAGATAAAAAGGTTATTATAGCAGAGTTAGAAGTAAACTGTATTAGCAGGAACAACAGAGTCAAACCATTTAGCAACAATGAGAGGAGATTTCTTTGGAAGCAAATCATCCAACACTTGTTCCAGTCCAGGGTACTGCAAGCGATGTTAAATTTGTGTCAAAGACATACGCAAAATATATCTCGAAGCATCAGTTATACTCATGTAGAGGCCACTGGTAGTAGAATAGTATTACCTCTTCTGCAATACTTTGTCGAATTTTGCGCTGGACAGATGCCTTCACTTGGTTTTGTGCTGACACCTCTTCAGAAGAAAATCTGCATTGTAACAATATATGAATAGGTGACGGCAAAACTTGTTTTCCGAGAATACATGCATAGATTGCAACAGTCAAGAACTTGCATCTCCAAAAAGCACCATAATTGCACAAAAAAAAACTGAAACTACTACAAGAATCCTAACCAACATCTCCAAACTAAATAACCTCACTAGTGACATCTCAAAGTTTCACACTTTATCAAAATATCTCCCAGAATTAGCAGAAACGGCAAGCTTAGCAACCATGTATCTAATCGTTTAGAGTTTGCTTAAACCCAAAGAAATAACTGCCCTACTCAAATGCACACTTTCTATTACCGAAAAAACAGATTGCAAAGCAAAAAATCGAAATTTACAACCCTTAGCAAAACATAATCAATGAAAGCAAGAAACTTTATTTAAGATTTATCGAATTAAACAAACCTACGAATCATCTGTGTCAATTATCAACAAAGTAAGAAACAAATGCCCACCCAGATACATAATAACATTGATAAACAGTAGTTTGCGGGATTATGTTTATGAGCTTACTTTTTGAACATGTTTGGAGATGGAGGAAAGAGAAGATCTATAATCTTCGAGACCCAAGCAGAGAAAACTAAAATTGGTTAGGGTGGTATACAATCGAACAATAAAACCTTGAGCTCTGTTCTTAATTTTCTTGGAACACAAACCGGTGCGGGGATCAGTTTGCTCAGCTGCGAACTGTTCGCGTTGGTGCTAAGCGGTAAGCCACTCTTTCAGGCTTTTAAACTGGGCTGGCCTGGAACGAGAGATAAAAGTTTGGGCTTAACTGCTTGGTGATCGGGGAGTGTTCTAAAATGGGGGCCATATAATCTAATTCAATGTGAATCTAAACTGGGCTTAAACACAACAAATAAAGTTGAAGCCATAATAACCCCAATCAGGGAAAATAGCAGAAATTTTACGTTGACGAAGGAATCTAGGAGTAGCATATATTATTCACCAAGAGTCCAAGACCACTGAAAACTAGTGGCACGCTGTTTACCAACACCAATGATTAAGGCCTCCTCTCGGTCGACTTGGCATTGAACGTCTGCCTAGCGGGGTGTAGTCGTCAACTCCCAAAATTTGAAAGCCTGAAAGGTATAGGTTAAACTCAAGCTTTAGCAATTATGCACCTCTTAAGTAAATAACTCTAGACTCATTTCTCATGATTCAGAGGTTGATTTATTATAGTATGTTCGATATGACATGCTAAAAGTTTGTTGGGATTGATACCAGATTATGCAGCAATATAGAAATATAAGAACAACAAAGAGACACCAGAATTTAACGTGGAAACCCTTCAATGTGAAGGGAAAAAACCACGGGACAATCTCCGAAGAACTTCCACTATGAAAATGAGATTACAATCACCAATCTCTCTAGAACACTAGAGGAAAATCTCTCAAGAGAAACACTCTTGGATACACACTCTATGCAGATTGTAAAAGAAGGATTGCTTTCTTTCTTCTCTCCTTTTACAATGAATACTCACTCTCTATCCAGCTAAGACTACTGGAGGTTAATACATATAGCTGATGACTTCTTCCATATATTCACGTACCAGACCCTTCTGGTCTTTCTTGGGAAGAGAAGAGATGACCAAATTAACTCCAGCTGCTGCATGCTTTACTTTTAGGAAATTGAAATGTCCCCTCTTTCTTTTCTTTTTCTTTTTCTTTTTCTCCAAGACAAAGTCTAACTTGGGTTATAACACCTATTAATTAGATGTATAGCATGAGGAGGGAATTCCAACAATCTCCCCCTTCCTGACTCATGCTCAAGAACGTAGACCTGCTAAGAATGTGCAGTTCTCATGCTTGCCTTTGGGAAGCGACTTTGTCAACATATCAGCTTTGTTCCCATTAGTATGAACCTTTTCTATCATCAGCAACTTTCTTTCAAATTTCTCTAGAATTCAATGGTACCGCATATCTATATGTTTGGACTTGGAATGAAAACTAGGATTCTTGCTGAGATGAATGGCACTCTGATTATCACAGTAGATAACAAACTCACTTTGGTGCAGACCAAGCTCTTGGAAATATCTCTTCAACCATAGTATTTCCTTGCAACATTCAACAATGGCAATGTACTCTGATTCGGTACGTAGTAGATAAAGCCACACACTTTTGCAATTTTGATTGCCAAGAAACAGCTCCCCCTGCAAAGTGAATAAATATCCAGATGTGGACCTCATTGTGTCTATATCTCCAGCCAAATCCGCATCAGTAAAGCCTTGAAGAATAGGCCTTTCATTGCCAAAACATAAACACACTTTAGATGTACCCCTAAGGTACCTCATAATCCATTTAACTGCTGTCCAATGTTCTCTACCCGGATTTGCAAGGAATCTGCTCACTACACCTACTGCGTAACCAATATCCGGTCTAGTACATACCATTGCATGCATTAAACATCCTACAACTGAAGCATAAGGAACTCTCTCCATTTCTTCCTTCTCTTTTGCATTTAAAGGACTTTGTTTCTTACTCAATTTGAAATGAGCAGCAAGAGGAACACTTACAGATTTTGCTTTGTCCATGTTGAATCTCTCAAGCACCTTCTCAATGTAACTTTCTTGTGATAGCCACAGCTGACCTTTCTTTCTATCACGAGTGATCTGCATGCCGAGAATTTTCTTTGCAGGCCCCAAATCCTTCATATCAAAGGATTCATTCAACCTCTTCTTCAACTCTTCAATTTTCCTTAAGTTTGGACCTACAACCAACATGTCATCAACATAAAGTAATAACATGATGAAGTCTTTTTCAGAAGATTTTCGAATGAACACACAATGATCTGAGATTGTCCTCTTGAATCCATTATCCATCATGAATGACTCAAATTTCTTGTACCATTGGCGAGGAGCTTGTTTGAGTCCATAGAGACTCTTCTTCAACTTACAGCCCATATGCTCCTTGCCTTTAACTTCGAATGCCTCTAGTTGTTCCATGAAAATGTCTTCTTCTAAGTCACCATGAAGAAAGGCTGTTTTGACGTCTAGTTGCTCTATCTCCAGGTTCATACTTGCTGCCAATCCCAACACAACACGAATGGAGTTCATCTTCACAACCGGAGAAAATATTTCATCAAAATCAACACCTTTCTTTTGAGCAAAGCCTTTAACAACCAGCCTCGCTTTGTACCTTGGTTGTGAATTTTCAGATGTCTTGAGCTTGAAAATCCACTTGTTCTTGAGAACTCGTTTTTCTTCTGGCCTTTCCACTAATTCATATGTTTGATTCTTGTGTAAAGAATCCATCTCCTCTTGCATAGCTTTCAGCCATTTGTCTTTGTCAACATCATCTTGGACATCTTGAAAACATTCTGGTTTACCTTCATCTAAGAGAAGAACATACTCATTAGATGGATATTTTGTGGAAGGCTTGTGTGTTCTGGTGCTTCTTCTCAACTACTTAGCTTGTTCAATAACCGGTGGCTGCTCTTCTTGGTTTTCTTGTGGAATTTCTTGGTTGTTTTCAACATCATCTCTTTGATCACCATTGGGAACTTCTTTAGCTTCTTGCTCAGCTTCCTCACCAACTTCTTCAACTGTAGGAGGAATAATATGATCTAGATCAATGAGATTATCTACATACGTCTCAGCTGCCTCCACATTTTCACTCTTCTCAATGTCTTTAATTGTTTGATCTTCAAAGAACACTACATCCCGGCTGCGAACCACCTTCTTGTTAAGAGGATCCCACAATCGGTAACCAAATTTTTCATTTGCATACCCAAGGAATACACACTGCTTGGTTTTGTCTTTAAGCTTCCATCTTTCTTCCTTTGGAACATGCACAAAAGCTCTACAACCAAAAGTCTTCAAGTGTTCATAAGAAATATCCTTTGAAGACCACAAGTGATCTGGAACATCACCATTTAAAGGAGCCGATGGTGACAAATTGATCAAATAGCAAGCTGTCCTCATTGCCTCTCCCCAAAACCTTCTTGACAATTTGGAATGAGACAACATGCATCTAATTCTTTCCACAATGGTGCGATTCATTCTCTCTGCGACGCCATTATGTTGTGGAGTTCTCGGAACTGATTGCTCATGTCTAATACCATGGCTTTTACAATATTCATCAAAAGATCCAATATACTCACCACCATTGTCTGTGCGAATGCATTTTAATTTTCTATCGGTCTCTCTTTCTACCATCGTATGAAAAACTTTAAACACAAACAACACTTGATCTTTTGTCTTTAAAGCATATGCCCACACCTTTCTTGAATGATCATCTATGAAAGTAACAAAATAGGAAGCACCACCCAATGTTTTAACTTTCATAGGACAGCAGACATCAGAATAAACCAAGTCCAAATCATTTTGTTTCCTATTCTGATTTGTATGAAAGGAAACTCTATGTTGTTTGCCAACTAGACAATGAGTACATTTATTTAAATATGTACCTTTAATTCCAGGAAGTAACTCTTTCTTGGCAAGAATTTGCAGCCCTTTCTCACTCATATGGCCGAGTTGTTTATGCCATAATTATGTGGGACTTTCATTCTCTGTGGTGTTTAGCTCCCCCTTGAACAATTGAGCTTGCATTTTGTAAAGTGTGCAGCATTTGCTTCCTCTTGCTATTACCATGGATCCTTTTGTGAGCTTCCATTTTCCATTGCCAAGTAAATTCATGTAGCCATCATCATAACTTCTTTGCTGAGATTAAATTCAAGCGGAGATCAGGTACATGTCTTACGTCTTTGAGAACAAGTCTGCAGCCTACATTTGTTTGCAAGATCACATCACCAATTCCCATTATTTTTGAGATGCTTTTATTTCGCATTCTCACTACACCAAGATCACCAACTTTGTAGGTTGAGAAAAGTTCCTTTCGAGGAGTAGCATGGAAGGAAGCTCCACTATCAACAACCCATGTAGTTTCTTCACTTGAAAGACTCATACATGCTTTTTCACATTCGGAAACTAACTCTTCACATTCCAGAAACTCTGACAATATTATGATATCACCATCCGAAGAAATTGTAGCAGTGTCTGTCTCATCTCCCTTCTCTTCCTTCTTCTTTTCTCTCTTCAATTTTCTGCATTCTCTTCTATAATGACCTTTTTCATTGCAATGGTAACACGTGACATCCTTCCTTGACCTAGATTTGCTTCTTGATCTCCCATGACCATGTGAATAATGATGTGGCTTCCGGCTTCTAGCTCTTCCCCTCCTTTCTACAATCACAGCTTCAGAATACGAAGAATCTGTAGATGTTCTTCTCACCTCTTCATTCAGCAAGTTGCTAGTCACTTGACTCAATGACACAACACCTTCAGGAGCAGAGTTGCTAACTAAAACCACCAATGTTTCCCAACTGTCTGGAAGAGAACTAAGAAGGAGCAATGCTTGCAATTCGTCATCAAGAACCATATTCATTGAGGAAAGCTGATTGACAATACTCTGCATCTCATTCAAATGTTCATTGATTTAGGTGTCTTCCTTGTATTTGAGATTGACAAGCTTTCTAATCAAAAAAGCTTTGTTTGCTGCCGTCTTTCTTTCATATAGGCTTTCAAGCTTTCTCCATAGCGCAAGTGCTGTGATCTCCTTCGAAACATGGTGAAAGACGTTGTCATTAAGCCATTGCCGAATAACTCCAATAGTTTTTCTGTTCAGCTTGTTCCAATCATCTTCAGGCATAGTCTCTGGCTTATCACCTTCAATTGGAGAATACAAATCTTTGCAGTGCAGTATGTCCTCCATCTTTGCTTTCCAGATCATGTAATTTCTCCCATTTAAGCTAACCATCCGGTTTGTGTTGACCTCCATGTTTTGCCCTTGCTAACCAATAGCTTTGATACCACTCTATTGGGATTGATAGCAGATTATGCAGCAATATAGTAAGAACAACAAAGAGACACCAGAATTTAACGTGGAAACCCTTCAATATGAAGGGAAAAAACCACGGGACAATCTCCGAAGAACTTCCACTATGAAAATGGGATTACAATCACCAATTTCTCTAGAACACTAGAGGAAAATCTCTCAAGAGAAACACTCTTGGATACACACTCTATGCAGATTGTAAAAGAAGGATTGCTTTCTTTCTTCTCTCCTTTTACAATGAATACTCACTCTCTATCCAGCTAAGACTACTGGAGGTTAATACATATAGCTGATGACTTCTTCCATTCACGTACCAGACCCTTCTAGTCTTTCTTGGGAAGAGAAGAGATGACCAAATCAACTCCAGCTGCTGCATGCTTTTCTTTTAGGAAATTGAAATGTCCCCTCTTTCTTTTCTTTTTCTTTTTCTCCAAGACAAAGTCTAACTTGGGTTATAACACCTATTAATTAGATGTATAGCATGAGGAGGGAATTCCAACAAAGTTGATCGATGCAGAAAGCCACAGAATTGGTCGAGTTCAAAATCCAAGTTTTTTTATCGGGTAGCATTTCGAGTTCAAATGCTACTTGGCCAGGTTGACCCCCTTTTGATCACAAGAAACAATCACGTTCATGAACAGAAAAGAAGCAATCTTATGAGCAATTGCTATTTTTATCGTAGAATATAAGGATGTGGTTACATAAAGAATTTGACCATAGATTCCCCCCTCCTCCTCCTCCTCCTCTTGTGTTTGTAATGGTCTATATATAAAAATTCATGTACAAAAGAAAAGTAGAAGGAAAAAGAAAAAACACAGATCTGAGCAATAATGAGAGAGTTTTGCAAATTGCCGGAAGAGATGGCCATGCAAATCCTATCAAGACTGCCTCCCCAATCACTTATGCGATTCAAGGGCGTCCACAAGTGCTGGTATACTATGATCAACAGTCCCAAGTTTAAAGCCAAACACCTTTCCAATTCCATGCATAACCATTCCTCCATTTGTGTCCTTTTCAAGCTATCGGTCCTCAAGAACAACAACACAAGAGACAATAACGAAAAGGAAACTGTATTCTCGTTGCTTACATTTTGCAATGATGATGATGATCAGAATGAGCATATCATTCATTATGTTGGCGATGATATTACGAAGAATCACTTTGTTGGGCTCAAGGCCAAGGATCTAGAGTCTGTATGGATTATAGGCCATTGTGATGGAATTATATGCCTAGCTGATTCTAGTAACGTAATCTTATGGAATCCAGCTCTTAGGGAATTCAAGCTTCTTAACCTTGAGCCTTATCCGGATGATCAGGTCATGACTTCTTTTGGCTTTGGTTATGATCCAAAGTCAAAAGCTTACAAGGTTGTTAACATTGGAAAGCCTGGTGAGGAAGAATATGGTGATGGTCATCTCCTTAATAATCCTCCCACCGTCCAAGTATACACCTTAGGTACCGACTCTTGGAGAGAGATCAAGACCGGCTCCTTGGAAACAGAAACTACGAATATGTGGCCCGAGGAATTCGATATGTACTTCAAGGGATTTTGTTATTGGAGGGGAAGGGAGCAAATAAAGGAATTCGACAATTTTTGTGACAGAAATGAGGAGGAATATGTTAGGCAATTAATCATTTCGTTTGATACGGTTGATGAGGTATTTCATCATATATTGTTTCCGGATAGTTTATATGAGTCATTTGCGTGTTGGTATTTTAATATGAACGTTATAGTTTGGAATGAATCCGTTGCTCTTTTCGGCATGGATTATGGTATATTCGAAGATTATTCACGGGTATTATGGGTGATGGAAGACTTTGGTGGAGTAGTTAAAGGTTCCTGGATAAAGCAATTCACCTTTGGGACAGCGGCGGGACTTGAGAAACCATTGCAATTTTGCAATAGGGATGAGATTTTTTTGGTTTCCGAAGGGCGTTTAGTCTCCTGCAACATCGATACTGGAAAGCTTAAGCATCTCCCCACTCCTAACATGGATTTTGATCATTTGGAAGCTGCTGTTTATGTTAATAGTATAGTTGGGATTTTGAAAGCTAGAAATTAGAGATAATTGTAGCAGTATAATTTCTTACTCTATCTCTAGTCCAACAGCTGGATTTTAAACGTTGCCATGTGTTGTAATTTTATTCACATGCAGATAGCCATGCAAGCCATTATTACAATATTCAATCCTTCCTGATTCTACCACGTAATTTCTATCTTTTCTTTTGTTTAGGAGAACAACAAGCAGGATCATGCATGGATCATAATTGCTGATTCAAAACTTATCTCTTCCATTATTAATTACAAACAGCTCAGAAATTACAAAGTTGGTTCTACACGTAAGAACATATATATATATATATATATATATATATATATATATATATATATATATATATAAAGAAAAAACCAAAACATTTGAGCATCAAATAAAAAACCGATTGAAAATTTTATAAAAGGAAAATGATTGTTGGCCTCAATGAGGCCTAAGATTTGTGACCTCAATCTTATGTGTTGTATATATCATGTCATATATGTCACCTACATGAAAGCTTGAAAAAGGAAGAAAGACGCAGAGGAAATAGAGAGGCTATACTGTTGTATTGATTGAATCAAATGAAAGGTTACAACAGCAGGTTTATATAGTTTTGGACACGTCACTACAGGAAAATAGGTCATTTACGGCCGCAAAAAACGCAGTAAATGACACTTTACGGCATGTGAAGAGACGCTCTTATAGACAGCGTCGTAAAATTGAACTCAAATTTTCACTTTTACGGCGTGCAATTTTGCACGCCGTAAATGTACTAAAAAACACGCCGTAAATGTCCTCATAAGCGCGCCGTAAATTTTCAATGCACGCCGTAAATGTGCTCAGAAGCACGCCTTAAATTTTCATTTACGATGCGCATTGCACGCCGTAAATGTCTATTGCAAAATTTTTTTTTTGAAAAAAATCAATTTATTTTCAGTTGTTCCAGGATCACCCCAACATTGCAGCTATTAGCCATATCATGTTCAGGCACTTATTGAAACAAAATAGAAGTACAACATACCCAATGTAAAAGAAACTCTTCATCAAAATTATCTCAATCAACCACAATAATCATATTACAACAAGTTTAATAATGATATACTAAACCTCATTACATCATTTAATCGTTTGACTAATAAAATCGATAAGTTAGCGAATAATATCTATCACAATATTCCACATTCCACATGGTATCACAATATATCACATTCCACATGGTGTCTCTGAAGTCTAAACTCAGTGGTGCACAGGAACAAGTAGATGATTGCCATTGAAATAGTTTCATGGTTATTGCCACTGAATGATTAAAAGAGAAGATGGTAACAGGAAGATTAGATAAAGGATTAAGGACCTTTATCTAATCCTTCACCTCCCATAAGAGCTGCTAGGTGGACCGTTTTGTTTCCTGGAGCTGAACATGCATCAAGATCCTTCAAGAAGCTAGTTATTAATGTCAATTCTGCAAGCCAATCATACCAGTCATGTAAGATATCCCCATATGACATTCTCATTTCAGAATATACACTGATAATAATAAATGCATATATACCTCTGTGTTTCTTAGAGAGGCAAGTGCAAGACAAGCTCGAGAGCAACAAATCTCCTGCTTGCAGATAAATATTCAGCAAAGGCTCAAGCATCATGCCATATAACTTGCAGAATTCCTGTTTGAATTGGTCAACCAGGTTTCCCATTGTTTTGGTTCAAATAAAACCTGGATAGCATAACCAACCAATGAGAAATCAATTACATATCTTAGGAGATAAATGACTAAAACGATTAGAGATACCATAGTCCCAGAAGTACTTCGTTTATTACTTTCACATTCGAGTTATATCTTTACATCTGCAAGTCCATTCCAATAAAACAAAGCAATACAACTAATTCCAGACTAGTAAACCTAATAATGCTTTCCACTATATCAGAAAAGAAGAAGAAAAATGCATTAAAGTAGTCCAAAAAGAAAAGAAGCTTCCTGAACTAGAAACATGAATCACCTTGTATGTACCACATTCAGTAGTACTCTTATAAGCTGCTGTTACAAAGACCCGCTGCAATTCTTTCATATAGGTAGCACTCCATGGGGCAAGGTATTTCTGGGCATATGTGATAGTTCGCAAGTTATTTTTAGCTCATACCATCTCTATAAACTCTTGAAGTCTTAGCTGAAACTCCAATTTGCTCTGCCATCAATAAAAGATGCAGTATTAGACAAATAGCCAAATTTTAGCACAATACAATTAGGATAAGTTTCTAAGTAGTAACTAGTCCATATGTGTCTCCTTTGATAAAAGCAGTTCAAAGCAATAACTCACATAAATGGAGTCCATGTATAGAGTAAGAGAATAGATATGTCATTTTAACTCACAAGAATGATTAACCATTCATGAAAGAAGTCATTTTTCCATTTACTTTGATCACCTATTATGTAGTCTAAGTAAGTAGGACATGTACGCGTGCAAGAGATATGCATCATATGCGTAACTAAAACATGTACCCCATATTGTGAGAATAGCAGTAAGTCAAATTTAAGATGAACCAAGCAGCATGAGAGATGCCATGAAAGAATTGCCAGATTTAGCTTACATACAACCCTCCTTGGCCAAGCTAAATTTCAGTGAATAGGCCTAGCATGAGTTACAAATACCGCAAAGAACAAGACCAAAACCATAGCATACAGAACCATAATATTACACAATGCTAGCTAAACCATACATCAGTTCAATCTCTAGTGCTTAATCATTCTTGTCAGTACATGCTTAATCATTCAAAAGTCCAACTAAATCATAGTACATGCTTTGGACCAACCATGCTCACCCAGTCAATCTCAAACTAGCAATTAGATACATGGAAGTTATATAATGTCAAGAGCATAGAGATTAATCTTTGTCAAAGAAAACAAAAGGACACCCATCAGAGAGAGGTGTAATATGTGATAAAGTAATCTGGGGTTCACATCCAAAACCAATTGGCAATGGATAGAATGACCCAAACCCTTATAAACCCATAGGCAATGTCCATTTTTCCCATGTGGGATGTATATATTCTCAACACGCCCCCGCACGTGTGGCGAATTTTCAAGCCATACACGTGGACAACTTGGGTGACGTCACTACGCCAATAATAGCTTCAGACAACACACTTCAGACAACTGCAGAATTTTTAACTGTCGTCTGATACTTTGGGACGACAGCAAAAATTATTCTGTCGTCTGAATTTTTGAATCAGACAACAGTTGTTACAATGCTGTTGTGCAGTCATAAATCAGACAATGATTGTTTTTTTGATGTTGTCTGAATCAATCAATTCAGACAACAGTTATTGCATTGATGTTGTCCAAGGTTGATTAACACAATAGTTGAGAAAATATGTTGTCTGATTGTTTTTAATCACACAATAGTTATTACTTCTCTATTGTGCAACTATTATTCAGACAATGGTAGCACTTTGATGTTGTCTGAGTAATTTAGTTCAGACAATAGTTTTTCTGTATCTGTTGTGCGATTGTTATTCAGATGATGTTAATATTTTATGTTGTTTGACTATATTGTCTGACAATAGTTTTTGTTTTGTGTCTGTTGTGCGATTATTATTCATATAATGTTAGTATTCAATGTTGTCTGACTATATATTCAGACAACAATTTTTCTATGTCTGTTGTGCAACTCTCCTTCCGACAATAATTGTGTGTGTTTCTGTTATCTAAATTTTTAAACGCTGCTGCCCTAATTGAATTCCCACATTTAGCCAAAATTCAATTTTTCGACTCCCTCCATTTCAATAAATAACACGAAGTCGTTTTAGCACTTGGCCAAAATTCCCACACTTTTACTCGTCTCCACTCTCTCTATCTCTCTCTCACACACACATTAAGGCCAGGAGGATTTCTCAGACACCAAATGCCGTCGGCGACGGAAGAACCCAACACGATGACGTCCTCGACGATGATGATGATCGACGAGATTTATGAGTTCTCAGCCCCGCGCTTCTTCGATTTCATCAAGGACGAGACTGACGACGACAAGATCAAGGCCGAGCTTTGGTTCGATTCCCTTCCCGTACGATTCCCTATCCCTCTTCTCTTTTCTTTATTCTTCAGTTCGTCAATTCCTTGTTACGCTTTTTCTCAAATATGTTTTTGTGTTGGATTCCATTTTCTTTCCAAATTAGGGATTTAGGTTTTCTTCTTTTTAATTCGATTACCTGAATTGGAGTAATTAGGTTTTAATTTCCTTGTTAGGCGACGGACGCGACGGACGGGAAGAGGTATTTTGGCCTTCGCCTTATATATAAAGATATAAAGAGGTAGTCATGGATAGATAGATGATAACACTCCACCTTAATGAATGATGGTGATTGATTGATATAAAGTATGCTCTTTTCTCCATTGTTGTTTCAAATGAATCTCTCGTATAGACTCTACTGAGGGAGAGAGGGAGGGAGAGGAAGAGGCTCCGAATTGTCCACTTTAACCGTCGATGGCCAAGAGAAGCGCCTCTCCTGAGTGGTTCCATTGCAACCCATTTACTGACATTCAGGGGATTCGACGTTCGATAAAATTCGAAGTAATATTTCGAGGTAATTTCCCTATAACTACTTGTACTTGTTTGATGAAATGTTTTAGCACTGATGAAAATTGTTTCGATTGTTTGGATAGAAACATCTTTGCAAGCATTCTGCTGCTTCTATGGCAGGAATGACTTTAGGTAAGTTGTCATAACTTTTACATTCATGAAAACCAAGGTATCATCTGGTTTATATCTGCCTCTCTTCTTCTGCAGGCTTTAGGTACATTCAAAGGCTGGTGGACCAATTCCCTCCTGTAAAAGCGTTTCATTTTGTCCTTGACCACACTGAGGTATGGCATTGTAATCTCATTTTTTTTTTTACTTTGGATCATTAAATTTGTGTTAAACTTTGTTCTGTCTTTGTTTGGATGCTATGTCGTATCTAAGTGCTCTTTTGCTTAATCTTTGGTTTTAGGATACAATTAAAATTTTGGGCCGTATGTTACACCATTCTTTGGCAGAGGATTGTAGTAGTTGGGTGCTCAAATTGATTGCTTAAGAGTGAATTACTGTTGTGGTTTGTTAATTTTGAATGTGTTTGTGAAATGTAGTGTGGATTAGAGAAGCTTGGTGGAGCAGAACAAGGTGAATTTCATCCACCCACGTCGCGAATGACCAATTATGTTGTGTTTAAATTCGGAGAGCTTACTAGGTCTTACAATGTAAGTTTGCCATCATTTTGGTTCTGTTTTAGTAGAGAGCCATTTATTTATCTGTTTTTTACAAGTTGCAGATGTTAATTATAGAACATGGTTGTATGTGTAGAAATTTAGTTGGGGTATGCTTGTGAGACCCGGAAATTTCAAGTGTCTCTTTTGAGTTTCGACGGATACGTTTTTGGTTGTTCCTAATCTTCAACATATCTCTTATGACAATTCTTGCAAAATTTGTTCAACTTCTATATTACTTTTAAATAATTATCTCTTTTCTACAATTTATATTCCCAACATATTTTCTTAAGTTTTTATTATCATCCCATATCATTAACCTCTTTTAGAGAACTCCATCGAGACTAACCTTATTAAGCCCAATTCTCAAAAGTAGTTCTTTAAGAAACAAGCTTAACCTTTTTCTGCCAGAAAACAAAATCTCCCCTTTCTTCTCCTCCTGAAGCTTCTCTTAGCCCTGTTTACGTCAGTCAATTTTCATGCCTTAATGCACCTATATCTAAGCCTCTGATCGAAAAACGTTCTTCATCAAAGTTGTTCATCATCATCTCTTCTATAACATATCCAAAAATCAGTGCGATCAGATCTGTAATGAAGTCTGTACATCGATCTGAGTAGAGGTTGGTCAGAAATCAGCAGATTTCGAGTTTCAGCTTTTCTTTATCCTCTTTCCTTATCAGGATTCCTCAAATTCCTTTGGAATTAATTCCATTAAGAGGTAATGTCACTGTTCAGTTTATAGTTCAGATAATTATTAGTTCCATGACACAAGTATAACGTGCACAAGTACTCTCTCTAAGATACACAATGACTGCTTTACTAGCTTCAATCTCATCTTTGGTTTCCTTCTACCCAAATTGAGTTTGATGTTGGCATGATAATTGATCTTAGTTGATTTTGAACTATTCTTTAGTAGCAGGTTGACAAGCATACTTGTTATTTTCATCATCATCTTTTCTCAGCTTCTTATCTGATCTTTTGCTTCAGTTTTCCTTGTACTATATACATACTAATATGGGAAGATCAGCTGCATCTCTTGGTGGCACGAGTCTTACTAGCTTGGCTATCTGGGCTTCTTATATCTTGATGGTTTATGCATAAAGAGATTTCTTGTTTGATTGAAACTAATATGCATGAATTTGCAGGTCTTACTATCTTGGCTATCTGGGCTTCACTTCAGAATGCAGTGGTATTTCATGACTTCATGATTGCTACTACTGGGAAGTACTGGCAGTGCTGCTCAAAACCAGCATATGTTGCATAGAGCATGAGGAGACCCAGCTACAGCGGGAGGGTTAATGCTGCTATTCTTAGATGTTCATTATGTTTTTGGCCTTTATGTTTAGGGGTATATATATAGGCAGGGTTAATTAATATATATTAATGTTGGGATGAACATACTATTGATGGAATAAAAAAAAATTTGGAATCAATGGATGTGTTTTAATTTGGATGTGTTATGATTCTCTCTCAGACAATTCAATTCCAGCTAAAACCTATTGTCTAATTGTATTGTCTAACAATTGAACATTAAGAAGAATGCAAAAACTGTTGTATGAACAACCTAATTACAATACTTTCCGAACATATGTAGTTGGCTAATTAGAAAACATACAACAACAAAATAACATCTTCGGTTGTATTAAATATAAACAGACAATGGTTTTCTCACTTTTCTGTTGTCTGACTTATCTTCACAAGCTGCTTTCTGTTAGGCTACTGTTGACTTACTTTGCTTTGGACAACAGACTTGGCATCTAGATCTGTTGTTTTTTCTGGTGTTCAGACAATAGACTTGTACATGCTTGCTCTCGTACAAAAGCAAATCAGACGACAGTTTCCTGCTATTGTCTGATTCTCCAATCAGACGGCACAGGCTTTCACAACAGCAGACAAGGTCATCAGACGACAGTTTTGGACTGTCGTCTGAAGCTATTATTGACGTAGTGCGTGGAGCCCGTGTGGCCGTTAGGCATGCACACGTGGGTAACCTGGCTCTGATACCATGATAAAGTAATATGGGGTTCACATCCGAAACCAATTGGCAATGGATGGAGTGACCCAAACCCTTATAAACCCATAGGCAAAGTCCAATTTTTCCCATTTGGGATGTATATATTCTCAACAATATGAACCCTATGGCAGCTCCGAAACTAATAGACTAACCAAAAACTAAACCAGCCTATTTCTAGCTCTGAAAACCCAAGAAAAACAAAAGCTGTAGAGATTCCACTATTGAAACATAAGGAACACACAATTAAGCTTCATCACGAATACAGAACACATAGATTTAACGAAGTGAAAACTAAGCTCCATCACCAATACAGAACACATAGATTTAACTTCTCAATTACTTTTCTCAGCAATCAAGCAAATTACGAATCAAACTCAAACATTCACTATTGAAATCGAGCTGCATATCGTTTAGCCCAACCTTCACTATCACTATGACTGATCAAATTAAGAGATGACAGATCAAATTAAGAGAAGAAAGAAAGACCACATTCACTAAATCTCACACCAACTGGAGCCCAAAGGCGATCTAGAGCTGCCTGCAAAGCCTCTTTTCTAAGCATGAGAAATGTCTCTGCATCACCAGTTGACAAAGTTACCTATAGATTCAAATTCATAGTTCACTGACAAAGTTACCTATAGATTCAAATTCATAGTTCGTTTACCTAGAGGATCAAAAATCTATACAATTAATTTTCAAATCCTTAACCTATTGTACCAAATTAGCAAACAATCCCCAATATCAAACCCTAATTTCCAAAAAATTTAATCAAACCCTAGGCGGCAAGAACCAGAGTGCGTACTTGATGATGTGTGGATCCGTGGAGAACATGCGCAAAATGGAGACCTTGCGGAGAGGGATGGCGTCGGACTTTGGATTATCGCCGGGCCTTCGACGGCTGGATCTTCGTCCTTCATAGGACTAAGAAATGAGAGAGAGAGAGAGAGAGAGTGGTGAGAGGGACGGCGTCGGACTTCGGGTTATATTCTCGGCCTTTGTTCTTCATCGGACGAGATGAGAGAGAGAGAGGAGAGCGGGGTTTAACTTGTTTATATGAGAGGAAGATTTAATTTTAACAAATTTTTTGTCCCGTTTTACCACATAAACATGACGTGTGTGTTTAATACGTCGTATTTAATCTTATGCAATTATATAAGGGGAACGACGTGCATTCATTGCATGCCTTGAATTTTATATGAAAAAAACAAGTTTTACGGCATGCATTTAAAGCCTGTCGTAAATGATACTATTTTAAGACGCGAATTAAGTGCACGCCGTAAATTTCACGTCGTGAATAGTAAGCTTTTCTATAGTGCGTACAATAGCTCTATATTTGGTAAAAAAGCTGTAAATTTTTAATACTATCTGTTAACACCCCTCCTCAACTTGATGGGAGATTTGGAGCATCAAGCTGCTGCAAAGAGTAAGTATGATGCGAAGAACACAGACCTTTGGTGGGTATTGAAAGCTTGAATCCACGAACACAGAAAAGAGAGGAAGCAGAGAAAATAGAGAGAGTTTTGTTATAACAATCAGGCAAATCTGTTACAATCGAAAATGAGGGAAGTGCAGCAGCTATATACTTTCCCAGATTACATAAGAAATTGACACGTGTACAATATATAGCTGTAGGTCACTAACCACTTAAGCAAGTAAGCTGCAGTAATAAGGTAAAACAATATTTTTTACTACTCTGTTAACTAGTATATCAGACCAAATGCTTCAACCAGGAGGAATGAGTGGCATGGACGTACAAGGACTTGGTTGAGCAGCAACATATACTGACTTGGGTTGAGAGGAGAAAGAAGTAGACATAGATTGATTTTTCGCAGAAATTTGGGGTTGAAAAACATAGTGATGCCTATGAAAACATTCTGCTGCACTGTGACCCTCTTGAAGCAAATATGATATTGTAAAGAAAAGCCAATTGCAACAATTGCCTAGGAGCAGACCTTTGGGGACAACTTTTAGCGAGATGTCCAAGTTGTGAGCATATTTGGCAAACTTCACAAGAAGAGGAAACACTTTGAGTGAATCTGTTACTGAAGTTGCAAAATCCACCAGTTTGTTCTAATTGACCATGCCACTTCCACCATTTCTAGAATTGTCACGAGTATTGTTTGTGCGTTGAAATCCACCATCAATGAATTGTGTAAGTTTCCACACCGATTAATAAATCCTCTAGATTTCACATAACCAGTATTTAAATTCACATATGCATAGTTATGATAATATTGATATGGAGCAAAAATACCAAAGTTACCATAGATACCAAAACTCGGAGGACTTCTATGGGAGTACCTGCCACCACCTAAATTGAACTTATATATCTCTCTGTCCACCTCTTTGAGGTAAACCATTAAGAAAGTCAGAATGAAAGCCATTGTTGGGTTGAGAGAACCACTTACAATACTGCACTTCACCGTACGTTAAGAGTTAACAAGTCCAGTGTTGACTTGTGATTGAAGACCACCATGCATGTTGCTGTGTTATACCAGAAGTCAAGTATGGAGTTCTAGGAACCATTTCAACTGTGTAAGGAACCTGTATAGACATTGCAGCATTGTTATTGTGACAATAATCATTCCCTGTATAACTTCCTCCATAACTGCGTCAATTTCACTAAGATCAAGAACCACATGTTCCATGGCATTCACAACAAATAACTAACCAACTGATGGTCCACATCAAATTGGTAGTGAAAGCTGAATGGATTAAAGTTTTTAAATAATTAGTCAAAAGTGAAAATTTGTTTGTGCTAAATTTAAAATGAGTTGTAAATTTCGTGTTTTTCATCCATTTTTTCTATAACATAAGGAATAAAAACAAAAGGAACTAAAGATTAGCTCACCAAGATAAACGGGTCCGCGAGTTTTTGTGATCCATGATGGGTGCCGAAAGTTTCTTTAACTCATCCAGCATATACTATATAAAGAAATTAAGGTCGTTTAACTTTTCTAAATTCCTTTCCAGCATACCAACTGCAACTTTTGATCCGTCTCCGGAGATGTTCCATGTTATGAAGGTAAATAAAGTCTTCTTAGTTTTTATATATGATATGTGTTGCAAGTTTATTAGCATGGATCATTAGCTGGTTGCTTATTGTCACCAAGTGATACAAAAGGTTAGGTTCAGAGCAAAAGGTTTGCAAAATGGTAGAAGAGGTGGTGGTTCAAATCCTATCGAGGCTACCTCCCAAATCTTTGATGCGATTTAAATGCGTCCGTAAGTCATGGTGTGCACTGGTCAATAATCCAGGATTCATATCCCAGCATCTCCACTTGTACAACAAATTTGCCTCCACTCCCATTCTTATCAAGCGTACGGTCATTAGCCGGACCGAAAGTACCAGCGAGGAAGTTGTGTTTTCACTCCTCAATCTTCATAATGATGATTATAACTGTCATCTTGAGGCTAACTGTCATTCTATTGTTGAGGACATCAATTTTCCAGCTTCTATGGGTCTAAAAACGAGGGGCCAATTTATTGAGTTTCCTATGCCTCGTCCTCGTTCGTTTGATGAAGCTGTATATGTTATAGGTCATTGTGATGGGATCATTTGTCTTTTAGTTTTATATATTAGCACTAGCGTTATCTTATGCAATCCAGCAATCAAGGAGTTTAGGCTTGTTAAAGATGTAGATGTAATCTCATTTCATGTCGGATTTGGCTATGATCCCAAATCCAAAGATTACATACTTGTTAATGTTATGTCGACTGGAGAGAAAGTATATGATAACGAGCGTCTCGTTATTCATCCTCCTAGGGCAAAATTATACACCTTGGGAACCGGTTCTTGGAGAGAGATCAATACAAATTATTTGGAAACAGAAACTACCAACTTTTGGCCTAGTCTTTTCCAGTTCTACTTTAAAGGAATTTTCTATTGGTTGGGAAATGAGCAAAGGAAGGAACTCGTCTCTGAGTTTGACAGGGATGATGAGGATAACAATAGACTAGTAATCCTTTTCTATGATACAGGTGATGAGCTTTTTCATAGTTTATTGCTTCCAGATGGTTTCTATGACCCAAATGAGGGTCTTTATACTATGCGTCTTGCATTGTTGAATGAATCCATCGCTCTTTATGGCTTTCACTGCATTGGTAACTGTCCTGAACCATTCGAAATTTGGATAATGGTTGACTTTGATGGTACCGACTGTTCTTGGACAAAACAGTTAGCAGTTGTGCCCACCGTGGAACTTTATATGCCAGGGGCAGTTTGGAAGAACAATGCTATTCTAATTAATAGAGAAGGGCGAGTAGTTTCCTACAATTTTGATGAGGAGAAACTTAGGTATAACCCGATCCATGGTGTGCTTCGAGCAGATTTTCAAGCTGCAGTTTGTGTGCATAGTATAGTTTCAGTCAAGGGACAACCAACCTGAAAGAAAATAACGATATTGTAATTTATTTTATATATCGTTTCCCAAAGGAGTAATAGTTTTGGTAGCTAGTAATTTCAACTCTCATGTTGTGTTCCAGTTATCCTTTATATTAAAAATAAATTACAGATCTTTCTTTCATGCTTATGTTAGAGTAGGCATGCATGATGTCGATGATAGGTCGATGACTACTCCATTGAAGTTATAGTTTAGTGTTAGCGTGAGTCCGCTGTCATTGCCTTGGATATTATCAATAATACTCGGACAACTAATTGGGTTATCAACCTTTTAAATATCAATGCAAATGAAAAATGCTATGGTGTACGTAACATTTCATGTACGTATTATATCAGTAGCTTTTTTCTTGGGATTAATTTATGATTTTGGGGTTTAAAATTTAGGAGTTTAGATATAGAATTTAATTATAATATTTTCAGCCATAAGCCAACCATTCTAAGAGTACTATTGAAACTTGGCCGCCCCAGATATCAATGAATTAGAGTGCAAAGCAGGTTCACACAATGGGTTAACTTGAGCATAGTTGTAATACCCCGAAAAATCCAAATTAAATTCCGTGGATTTTTAGAAATGATTTCACGATAGTGGGAGCGAGTACGAGGCTCGGAGAAGTTGTGGAATTAGTTCGAACGATTAATTTTCGAAAAAACGAACGTTATTTAGGGGCTCGCGAAAGTTGACTTTTTATACGTTCAAAATTTGGGAAAACTTCCTTCGTGAAAGTTGTAGAGCTCGTCGATACGATCGCGTGCATATGCGGAACGCAAAAATCGGAGTTCGTATGAATTAGTTATGATTTTTTTAAAAAGTTTCCAATTTAGTATAAAGCTTCCATTTTCGGAAATTTCCGAAAATATTTTCAGAATTTCCAAAAATGGAAACCGGCTGCAGATTTCCTCCCGAAGACGGAAATCGCCTCCAAACTTCCACCGGCCATATCTTCCTCCTCCGGCCACCGATCCTCACCAAACTTCTTCCATTGGCTTCGTATGGTCCTTGCGCACCTGTCTGTGGCAGCCTTTCATGGCGGCGCGGCCTGTAGCGGCGGCGGAAAGCTTGTTCCGATTTAAGCCCGATTTTGAGTCAACGCCGATATCTTGAGTTTCCGGCCACCTTTCTTTGTGATTCTTGGCTTGATGAACTCGCCTTGAGATTCTGAACCAGTCTCCAGAAGGAATCGAAGCGAGTGGTGGACGTTTTCACGCTGATCGGAGCTCTCGCCGGATTCTGGAAAAATTCCGGCCACCGTGACTGAGTTTGGTAATTTTCGACCTCTTCTTGATGTTTTCTGATAGCAAGCCTTTAGAGTTTTTTGTTAAGCATGATGAGAGGAAGAAGAGCAGCCCGGCCCCGACACCATTGGCGGTGGTCGGCGGCGGCTCTGCCACTAACTCCGGCGGCCCTTTCCGGCCACCTCCGGGGATCAAAAATATGGTTTCTGTACATTTTCAGATTCTATATTTCAATACGATCATTTTGGTATATTACACGTAATTTTTGGATATCGTATGATTAAGTTATGAATTTTTAAGTTTCGATCGATTTCGATCGTTCGATTTGTGATCTGTGAAGATCAGACCGTCTGATGGAATTGTAGATTTGATATGTTGATCGTATGACTGTCCCGATGACTTTGTGTGGTCACGGACGAAGATCCAACCGTTGGATCTTCGTATAATTGAGAAATGGTGATTCGGGAGGCGATTTGTGAGAATCCATCCGTCGGATTTTTATATAAGTTAGAATCCGACCGTCAGATTCCCGTATATGTGTGCTTTTGAGTTGTTGGCTAAGTTAAGATCATTATTGGATTAGGTGATCGATGGATTTATTTGGCGGACGATTCGTGAGATTGTTAATTGAGCTGTTAAGAAGACGCAGCTGGATCAGAGGTGAGTAAACCTCACGTGGTTCATATTACGAACCGAATAAATTTAATTACTTTATTTTGTCGTAATTGTGTGAAAATATTTATGAAATAAATATTTGTTTTAAATCATATGGGCTTGATCAACTACGGTCCATAGGTAAGTAAAATGTATTTAAACTATAAAAATGAATTTCACGATTTTATTGTGTGGACTATAGTTGGTATTAGTGATTATCCCTGAGCGGATAATTACGTATATATATATTTATGTGGAATATATATATGGATGGTGTGGCATTGTGGTGTGTGGATTATTGAATTGAATATTTACATATGTCGGAAACATATATGTATTGGTAGAATTGTTGTGATGCAAACAATATTTGTGAGTGAGTTCATATATTGTTTTTGGGTATGACTTTTCGGGAAACAATATGTCGTGGGAAATGGTATTTCTATTGTTTTGAAAAGTGTTTGAGGATTTGGGGAGTTGCAGGTTGTGATTTCTCCTTTTGGGTTGGGAAACATTTTCAGGTCCGGTATGACCATTTTAAATGTTTTAATCTGACGACCGGTGGTCTGAGGATTTGAGAGTCACAGGTTGTGATTTCTCCGTTTGATTTGTTTTAACATTTTGGGTCCAGTGCGACTCGCTTAAATGTTTTGATTTAAGGGTCAGGTTGGCCTAAAGATCCGGGGTTTGCAGGTTGCATCCTCAGGCAATATATCGTAATTACGCCTTTGGCCCGGTTAGTGATTTCGATCAGTTAGAGCTCTAGTCTGTCTGCCAACGTGTCCAGGTTGGACCGGATTTTCATAATGATTTGTTAGGTTAACATTTCCTATGATTTTGTCACGATGTGACTTGTAAGAGCCCTTTTGGTAAAAGGTGTTGAGTTTTGGATGGATTTATTAGTGTGAGTTGATGATGTTTTTAATTAATTTCCTTGTTAATTCTTTTGTTTAAATTTCTATTCTTTTTCTCTTTTCTTCTTTTTCGGTTATATTGTTTATTATCTCTATTTATTTCCTTGATCATTTCTATGGTTCGATTTCCCGTTTATTTCTCGTTTTCATTTTATTGTTTGATTTTAATGTAATCTCCTGAACTAAATTATATGCAGGGATTACTATGACTTCTGATTTTATGCGTGTTGGTTATTTCCTGAATTAACTTTCTATGCATGATTAATGTTCTTATTAGTTTAATTGGGAAGTGCAGTGATGGATGAGACTTGTAGAAAGTTGAGAAATATTATTCCGTATTGTGGGGATAAAGACATCTTGTTAAGAGTAGAGATGAGTGATTCATTTGATTTCTTTGTGTGTGATTTCAAATGATTTGGAGTTAATGATTTTGGTGATCGATTATCGAGATTGTGGTTTTCTTTGTGGATGTTGAAATTGTTGGTTGTTACTTGAGTTAAAAGTACTGTGTTATAATAAATCAACCATTCTTTCTTTTACTCATACTGGCTGTCAAAAGCTTACCGGGTTTTGTGTTGTTGCAATCCCGGTACACTATTCAAACGGTGTAGCGGATAATCCTACAGGACTGGAGAATTCAGGAAGGTGATCGAACCGTGTAGAGTAGCTGCTTTGTAATACTCTGATTTTCAGTTGTGAGGTTTGTTATGCTCATTAGAGCTTTACAAGTTACTTTGTACGAGTGAGTTGTAATAATTAACTCGAGGTCTTCGAGTTTTGAATTTGAGCGTGAGTGGCGAGGTTGTTTCTGAAAAAAAAAAATTCAGAACGTTTATTTGTTTAAGTTGTTTAATTCATGTTTCGGATTTGAATTTGTTATTCAAAATTCGGGGCGTGACAATAGTAGTAGTCATGATTATGTTGAGAATATATACATCCCACATGGAAAAAATGGGACCTTGTCTATGAGTTTTTATAAGGGTTTGAGCCACTTCATCCATTGCCAATTGGTTTTGGATGCGAACCCCAGATTACTTTATCATGGTATCAAAGCCCATGGCGGCCTGACCATTGCTCATCCTTCTTCTTTCCGCTGCAATGTTAGTTGTTCTGTGATAGAAATTTGCAAGATAATAGAAAGCTCTAAACAAAACCCTAGAAATTGTACAATTACCGGTTAAAACACCAAATCTCTCCGTCTGTTCTTGTTTTTCTGTAAAATTACCTCTCAAAACATCAAAATCTCTTCGTTTCTTGTTTAGTTCTTCAAGATTTCGATCTGTTACTCATCAAGAATCTTCAAAGTTTCAAGCTTTATCAATAATGGCGTATTTCAACACTAAAAGCTGTAATGCTGTCTCTGTGAGGCTCGATGAAACCAACTATCCCACTTGGTTCTTTCAGATGTTTCATTATCGATCTTAGAGGCCATGGTCTACTCAAATTCGTTGATGGATCTCACCCTTGTCCATCTCAGTTCCACATTGCAAATGATGGTTCACCTACTTCTGAAAATTCAAAGGCTTATGAGCGTTGGCTTGAGCAGGACAGTTCCTTGATTTTAATGATCACAAATACTCTTTCAGCAGAAGCACTTACACTAGTCATTGGATGCAAAACATCAATGGAGGTATGGCTTACTTTGAAGCAAAGATATGCTATTGTGTCTGAAGTACATATTATGCAATTGAAGGCAACTCTGCAAAATATTGAAAAAGGCTTAGAATCTATAGAAAAGTACTTATTGCGTTTTAAATCTATAAGCGATCGATTGACAGCAGCTGGTGTTTCTATGTCTGATCAAGATGCTAAGTTTCTAATTCTTGCTGGTCTACCGGGGGAATATGGTCACACACGACAAATTATTAGAGGGAAACATGATATAACCATGGATGAAGTCAGGTCTTTATTACTCTCTGCTAAATTTGAGATTGATCGAGTTGGTGAACAAGGCATTGCCTTTATCCTCTTTTACTGTTATGGCTGCTGAAAATAGTATGACATTACCAGAAGAAATTCAATGGAATGGGTCTCGTGGTGTTGCTTCACCTTATAATTATTTAGTGTCTACTGGGATAACTAGTCCAAATGCTCCCTCTATTGGATATCAATCTGCATTCAACACTAATGCAATGATGAATAATGGTATCTTGAGCAATGGTACTTATCTCTCTGAATGTGGATCTATTGGATATCAATCTGCACCATACAGTAGTACCACACAGCAAAATGTTTATGGTTATTTCTCTCAACCAACTGGCTTCATTGCTCAAAATGGCAGAGGAATCACTCAAAATAGTGGAAGTATGCAGGTTCCTTATGGTGGTGCAATATCACAGCTACACGATGGCTGTTCCCCTCAAAATTCTGTTTTCAGTCAGCAGCATTTTCAGTCGTTTTGTGAAAATGTGAACACATGTTCTCTTAATGATCCATATTCAAATGCTACTGAAAACTCACCATTCGGTGATGGGCAATTCTTAGAAACTAATGATCTTTCAAATCTAGCCAAATTCTGCAGGTTTTGATATGCTTGATGAGTACCTTACATACTTCGATGCGGATGATGACATCTCTCAGTACATTGATTTTGATTCTTGTGGAATGCTGGGGAATGAAAATATTGTTCCTAGTGAACCTCTGGTTGAGCAAAAGTCTGTTATGGGTGCAACTGAGCCACTATATTGCGAAGAACAGAAGGGATCCGGCTCCTCTAAAGTGAGGAGTCTGTGAATTTACTTCAATTTCATAAAATCTTGAACCTCCACATGATCTAATGGTCCAAGTAGTTAACACCTCACTCTATTATCAATTTTTGGAATTTTATTTTAAACAACTTTAACTTACTGTTAACTCCACAAAAAAAAAAAAAAAGGAAAAAAAAAAAGGGATTTGATGTGATCTTATGCTTCAATTCTTTCTCTGTGCTGTGCTGCAACAATGCGTTTGCTCTTTCTGTGTGCTTCCATGGATGGTCCTCTTTAAACCCTTGGATGGGGATATCTCCTAAAAGCCAGCAAGCATCATCACTAAACACAAAGTGGAGCAGTAGGAGGTGAGTGGAATTCTGGATATTAAGTTTAAGTGTGTGGTGAGGTAAGTGCAAATAAAGCTTGGGTCTTTAATCATGGACCTCCATGGCTTACCGACTGAGGTACATTTGACCACAGATTTTATGGGTAGTCTGATTAGGACTTCAAGTATGAGTTCCTCAGGAAAATCTCGTCCATGGTTGAAGAAAAATCTCTACGATATTATTTACGTGCAAGCCTTAAGGATATGCACAATTATGAATTCATAATTATAAACACGATTGAGGTTATCAATGCAAAGTTTGTGTCACTGCAAACCAAGGATGCACTTTAGCAAAAGGCCTGTATTCGATCGATATGGGGGTTTCATAAATCTTGTTATTGATACATGTGGTTTGTCAAGACTTTGAAAACTTTGAGGGTTTAAATTTTTCTTATTGGAATTTGAAACAGATGCAATTGCATGATTAAAGCTAATTTTTTCACTACCCATTGACAAGTTTCCATGGAAGCACAGAGAAGCAGCAAACGCAGGTGTAGAGCAGAGAAAAGAATTTTTTCGCTCAAAAATCTCGTCAAATCACTTTTATTTATTTATTATTATTTATTTTTTGATGGATAGAGTTAACGGAAAGTTAATAATTTTAGATTAAAATTTCAAAAATTGATGATTTAGTGAGGTGGCAATTGTTAAGACCCTTAGATCATATGGAGGTTCAAGATTTTATGAAATTGAAGTAAATTCACAGGCTCCTCACTTTAGAGGAGCCGGATACATTGATTTTGATTCTTGTGGAATGCTGGGGAATGAAAATATTGTTCCTAGTGAACCTCTGGTTGAGCAAAAGTCTGTTATGGGTGCAACTGAGCCACTATATTGCGAAGAACAGAAGTACTTTGACATACCAGAGCATTATGAGATGGATGCAAAGTCATTCAAAGTTGATTCTATAACTTCAGAATCTCATGACAACCTGAAGTTCTTCAACCTATCAGAATATTATGAGACGGAATCAAAAGTGGTCAAAGATGAATACCATGTTGAACAAAGCCATAATATGAATCTTGAAGATGTGAGCAAGACATTGGAACCGACAAGTAATTTTGGTTTTGGAATTTCATCTAGTGAACTAGCAGAAGACAGAGACAAGATCTTTTATGGGAATACTAGAGAACCTTCCTGCCATGTGATTACTGGTGAGAATCATCAAAGTGCTCAAGAGGAGATGATGGAAATAGACTTGGTGCAACCAAAAATTCAAAGTTAACTTTGAATACAGCTTCTCATTTTTTTAATTTTTTTAAATTTTTTAATTTTTTTATTGTGATTGGATTTTCTTATTACACTCATTTTTTTTTGCAGTATACTCTTCATCTACTAGAAGAAAATATAACTAATGCTTTTTACTATACTACCCTTATCATGATATCAGAGTGGGTTATCCCACGTGTGCATGCCTCGCGGCCACACGGGCTCCACGTCACCCAAAGTTGTCCACGTGTATGACTTGAAAATTCGCCACACGTGCGGGGGCGTGTTGAGAATATATACATCCCACATGGGAAAAATAGGACCTTGCCTATGGATTTATAAGGGTTTGGGCCACTCTATCCATTGCCAATCGGTTTTGGATGCGAACCCCAGATTACTTTATCAGATTATATGTCTCTAGTCTAGTGGTTCTAGTGAACTGATCAATTGCTACCGTTAACTTAATCCAACATGCCATAAAACGCGTTTTACCTTACCTGATCTAAATATGCTGTCAAAATTTTGTCAACTCTGTTCGGCCAACCCCATTATCAAAAGAACACTTGTGCTTGAACCACTAGATTGCGTACTGGGCTTTAAAAATATTTATTGTTTGACATATAACTTTTGGACTGGACCGAATAGATTTTTAGGTTTTTTTGTTAGGTAATCACAATTAACATAAATATAAAGAGAGGCACCAAGCCGACAGTGAAATCTGACATGTACCAATCTGACTATGAAGGGCGCTATTTATCCGATTTAAGAAAATATTATGATTTTGTTAAAAAAAAAAAAGGCAATATAAATGGTACCTAAACTCCTCTAAGTAGGTCTATAGACTAATATTTATGGTTAGAGTATCTTTAGCAATGCTAGCTATCTTTTAGTCAAATTTTAGCTAAAGTAACTAAAAAGTTATTTTGGTCTGTTACTTTTAAAATACTTCTGCATCAGTTCTCTCTATTTTAGCTAGTTTTGAATTTATATTATTTTTTTCAATGAAGATTAAATAGTTTAAATTGTTGTAAATATTATATATATGTGGTTGTCCACTGTAAATACTCATTAGTTATGTCATTATGATGTAATTACTACTCCTATATAAAGGGGTTTAATGAGAATGAAACACACATTTCTACCTCCTCCTATATTTTGTCCCTCTATGTTCTCTCTCTTATTCTCTAGTTTATAACACGTTATCAGCATGCTTTTGCTCTTATTTCTTCTTCTCCTTAAACTCCATGATGATCCGCAAGCTTATGGTGCAACATAGTTGCCTATGACCAAGGTTAATGATCTACAAGTTTTTCTTTCATTCTCAACGAATTGCTTCATATATAACATAGATATCTTATATTATCGCATAACAAATATATGTGTTTCATGTTTAGCATCTTTGTTCCTATTATATATGAACATCATTTTTTTTTATGCGATCATACAATTTACATATATTTGTATGTATCTTTTATATAATGTAATTGTTGAGATTTATGTTTCATATTCGACTTTGAGAACCATTCACTACTAGAAATCTGTTCATTTACATCACATCATTTAAATCGGTCATACTTGCCCACGATGTAAAAAATAAATCTAACATCGTTTTACGAAAATACCGATTTAAATGTATGTCATTAACATCAGTTCTTAAAATGACCGGTGTTAAAAATTTAGTTCGAAAATTTGCGGGAACCTATTTTTGCAAAAAGCGCTAAGTGTTTTAATGAATTCAAAGGCGCGGGGACGAAAACTTAAAATTTTCACACTTAGAAAAAAAAACACCCGGCCCGACCCCAAAACCAAAACAAAAACCCTAAGCGGCCATACTCGAGCTCCTCCCAAAACTCGACTCTGAATTAACCTCCATTCTGGACCCATACTCGATCTCCTCCCAAAACTCGACTCAGTCGAACTCGCGGCCATTGTTACCCTCGTCGATCGCCTCCTTCATCCAGTCCTTCATCTTACGCGCCTCCCAGCAAGACGACGTCCGCTGCTGCCCTCCCCCTGCCAAACCAAGAATGTCGACGCCGACCAAGCATTGTGCTCCGAGGAGGAGGAGGACATCATCCAGGCTTTTCTAAACGGTGTCGTTCCGTCTTAGTCTCTCGAATTGAAGGTCGGCGACTGCAAGAAATCGGCAGCGATTCGGCGCTAGTGGCTTCAAAGAACGACCGGGAGGCCACTGGGTAATACAAGGCGACTCTCGAAGGTGCAGATCTGGACTCTTGAAGGAGACGAAATAATCTTTGTAAGTATGATTGTTTTAGTATCAAATATTTGGACAACTTTTATCAAGTTCTTCAGATCCAAAGCAGCCAACTTTTATGAATTTGGTACCAAATTGACCGACTGGTAATACAGGGCCTCAACTCGAGTTTGAAGAAAAGCCCAACGAATTCCTGTATCGAAACGTCGTTGCTCCCTGGAGGATTTCTCTCTCAACTCGACCACTTTAGGTACTGCTCAGATTAAATTTTAATGGTACTGAATCGATGTGGGTTTTGTATTGGAATTTTGAGCAAGTAGTTGATGTTAGCTAGTTTAGAGTTTAGATAGATTTCTGGGTTTTTGTTGTGATATTTCGGCAAACCCGATGTTACCTTGGGGTAAATGAGGTGTTGTTTCTCTTTGTTTGCAGATTCTTTGGTGTGTTTTCTGAATTGTGTTCTGTTTGCCTCTGCATTTTATTGCTGCAAAACTTTCAGCTTTTGTGTTATAGGTTGCTTAGCAATTAAAAATGGCTGCGAACTTGTTGACTTGCAAGCTTATTTGTTTGTTGAATATCTGAATATAGATATGTTTTTGCTTTGCCTGAATTAACTTTAGTAATGAATTCCTAGTATTGCCTATGTTAAAAGGTTTTGAGCTAGTGGTGACTTGTAGAAACTCTACAACTATTAGCCCATACGGAATGGTTTAGATTGTGAGGAGTTTTCCTGAGCTCTGCATTTACTCCAATCTGAATATATGCTCCTTGTCTGTTGGTAGTCCGAATGCTATATTTTTCGGTAAAAGTTGGTAGAGTTTATTATTGCCTTAGTGAATGGGAGATGCAATGTAAAGCTATAGCTGCCTCTCCTTTTTCTCCATTTATTTACTTTCATATATGTGCGACCTTTAGGAAGGCTTAATGTGTGTCTGGTCCTATTGAGTGACTATCCTCCTAAATAGTACAAGTGTTAACCTACTCTTTCCTCTGATACATTTGTATATGACCATTATTAGAGACTAGGAATGTTACTTTTTATATTGGATTAAGCCTCTTTCTCTTATGAAATCAAACGATGTTTAATTGTTGTTGATGTAGAATCCGAATATAGGTTGTATATAAGGACAGTGGTTAGGAGATTAAGAAGTTGAATGGATTTTCACTTAAAGTTATTAGTTTTCAATCTCAAAGTAAGGAACTAAAGCTGTAGCTAGTACCTGCATTGTTTCCATAGCATCTTCTGTCTCTAAGTGTGAAGAAGGAATGTGGGAGTAATTTTAAAGTGAAGGACTAAAAGATGAGTTATGGAGTTATAGTTTAAATGTTGTTATTGCTGTTAACAGCTCAACCCTACCTTTGCAGCTTTTGATTTCTTCATCTGTTGTTGTTGTTGTGGAGTTAATTTTTTTTCTTTTTCTCTTTCCTTCTCAGTACTTTGCATTTCTTTTAGGTTCTTCACTCACATGCTTTGCATTCCTCTTATCCTATTGCTGTGTTCTGAGGATATTTTTATCTAACTCACCCGTTTCAAATTATGCAGTTGCAAGAATTGAAACAGCGTGCATTAGGCAACTTGGTTGAACCCTTTGTCAAGCCCGGCCTGCATAAATGAGAAGCAACCATTGCACGTGTTGATGGTAAGTGTTCATTCAATGTTGATTCTTGGTGCCTTATAAAGAGAATAATGTTGCTGAAACAAAGTTTTGTGTGCACATGCCTTTACTCTTTCTCTAATATTTTTTTAATCCGTAACCCAATACATGTCTCATTTATTAGGTTGAACCAAAAGTATGAAACAAATTTAGTTTTACTTGAGCTGGTCTCAACTCTTTGTTTTTGTTTTAAAACTTACAACTAGATAATGGTTATGAAATCTATGTTTTTTGGATCATATTAGCTCTATTGGGTTCTTGTTTAGTTTAGACATGGTCGGTTGTGGAACTTATATCTATCCTATAATGAATAAATATGCTGAGTAGTTTATAGAGGTGCACTATGACTTAAAAGAATGAACTGAACTATCATTGGACTGTTAGTTTTTTTTTTTTTTTTTTTTTTTTATAATCTTATGTCGCTGAAACAAAGTCCTATTCAATTTTAATATTGCAATAATCTGATCTTGGTTATCTCAATAAATTGTAAGATACCAAGTTGGTTGGAAGGAGCAGCAGGTTAAGAGCGGGTCTTCAAGGCGAAACTAGTGTTGAGTAGTGAAATCCAACTGTTCAGGTTAGTAACCCAACTCTTCTGCTCTGGTTTGTTTATAAACTGTGTGAAGTGTTTAGCTAATTTTCAGTTGATGATTTGTGTATGAAGTTTTTGAAGTGATGATTATGAGTTTTGTATTTGTGCATGAACTGTATGGCAAGTTGAAAATCAATCTTGAATATGTATATGAAGTGTTGAACGAATTGTAATTCATCTTTGGTTTGCTGTCCAGTTTTGATTGGTTAAATTAATTTACTTTTTCATGATGTTTCAGCAATGGATAAATCTTGGATTAATGAAGATAGGGATACTTTAAAGTACCAATTAGGTGTGGAGAATTTTTTGATTTTTGCTGAAGAAAATGCTAGTAACCGTAAAAGAATTCCTTGCCCTTGTTCAAGATGTGTAAACTTCAAAAAAAAAGTCCAGTAAAGTGATTAGGGGCCATTTGTATGATTACGGCTTTAGTTTGAGCTACACAACCTGGATATGGCATGGAGAACCCTCTTTGTCCTCCTGTGCTAGTGTGCCTGGTGGTTTTGGGGCAGGCCAAAACCATCAAGTTGGGTCTGAAACTGTTGATATGTGTCAAGCAGCCTTTAATGAGGGTGATTATGATGAGGAGTCATTTGAGTTTAATAAGTTTGTTGAGGATGCAGAAAAACCTTTATTTGCAAATAGTGAACGCACTAAGTTAGATTCATTGGTGCAACTTCATAACTTGAAAGCTAGGTTCGGTATGAGTGATACTTGCTTTTCTGAGTTACTTTCCACTGTTGGGTCATTGCTTCCTAAAGATAATGTACTCCCTCAAAGTCTATATGAGGCAAAGAAGACTCTCAGTAATTTAGGGCTGCAATATGAGAAAATTCATGCATGTCCTAATGACTGCATATTGTATAGGAAAGAGTTTTCCTATGAGATCACTTGTCCTAAGTGTGGTTTGTCTCGTTGGAAGCTAAAGAAGGATAAAACTGTTAAAGTGGGGCAACCAGCGAAGGTGTTGTGGTATTTTCCCATAATTCCTAGATTCAAACGCTTGTTCAAATCTGCCGACACTGCTGAAATGCTTACTTGGCATGAGGACAAGCGAATTAAGGATGGACACATGCGCCATCCAGCGGATTCTCCCGCATGGAAGTTGGTAGATTATAAATGGCCTGACTTTGCTGGAGAGTCGAGAAATCTTCGGTTGGCTTTGTCAGCTGATGGTATTAATCCACATAGTTCTCTAAGTAGTAGGTATAGTTGTTGGCCCGTAATATTGGTGACCTACAATCTTCCTCCGTGGTTATGCATGAAGAGGAAGTTTATGATGTTATCTCTATTAATATCTGGTCCGAAACAACCGGGAAATGACATTGATATCTACTTAGAGCCTTTGATTGACCGGACTTTGTGCGGTACTTAGTTGATCGGTTAAAAGAGGGAAAATCTGATCGTATTTTCTTTATGTCTTACAATCCGGGGTAATGCAGCAATATTTTTAGTATATTATTAAACTACTTTTATATTTTGCATAATGTTCACTTCATTTTTATTGCAGGAAGCATTGGATATTAACTATCCTATGGGAAGGAGAAATCTACATGTTGGATCCGTTGCCAAAACCAATCCATTACAAAGAATGGGAGACCTCGGTGATGAAGTAAGTATTACATTATATACATTGAGCTGTTTTTTTACATATCCGACAAAGTTTTGTTTAAATTGGGTAATGATAATATGGTTGTGTAGTGCGGTCAAAACCTTCAATGCTGAAACTGGAAGGGTCAACAAACTGCCTAAAGTAAAATCGCTTCCGGTAAGGCTTATACATGTGTTTAATTGGCTGAGATAATACATTACATCTAGTATGTCGATATATGCCTTAATTCAATACTTTGAATAAATAGGGCGTACCTAAACAACCGGGTGGGGTTGAGTGTGGCTATTATGTTATGCGATACATGAAGGAAATTATAGAGGATGAGACACTTTCATTTCCAACCAAGGTACGTATATGCATTATTATATATGAAGAACAGTTTGGTTTAATTAAGCACTATTAGCTTGTTTAGCCCCATTGTGACTTATATGTTCTTTAATACATTTCAAGTGGGCGGTAAAGACGCGCAAATCATATAGCCAAGCTCAAATTGACGAGGTGCGCATTGAAGTGGCTGATTATATACAGACTTGGGTGTAGGACTTGTGGCTATGAAGAAATTTTTGAGTAAGGCTAGCTAGTTTTTGGCTTTTTGCTTGAAGGAAAGTTTGGTGTATATATGTACGCGCAAATCATATCAGTTTTGCTTGTGGCATGTAGAACTGATATAGTTGGTTGCTATTATGTTTATGGGCTAGCCTTTGTAGGTTTTGGGGTTTTATTTTGTGAATTATGTAGAATCATGAATGAAGATCGATGACAAAATTAATGGAAAGCCCCAATTTTTGGATGATGAGAAATGCATGTATTTCTATATATTTCCAACCACCAGCAGGTAGATGATTATTTGCTCTTGCATTCTTATATAATATGAACTGATGTATATAAATGGGAAACAAAACACTAATGTCAAAGAAAACGATGTCAATTCAGAGATTACAAATTAGTACCTAAAATTGGACTGATGTCTCATGATTATGAACATATCGAAATGGCACCCAAAAATCGATGTACACAAGACCAATGCACATCGATATCTAAACACCAAACCGTTATCTACTGTCAACATACAAATCAGCTTTTATAAAGTAAACCGATTTACCATGAAATACAGAACATCAGTTTTGTAAAATATAAATGATGTCTACAAAACTAATAGACATCGTTTCAGCTAACGAAAAACGATGTTCCTAGTAACATAAAACATCATTCTTAATAGATTAACTGATGTTGCCTAAAGGTACATACATAGTTCTCAGGAGAATAAGGTGGCAAGATGCACCTAAAACTGGACATGAACAAACAAAATTTTTTGGAGACTGATGTCTACGACAGTATTAGACATCATTTCTGAAATTTTAATCGATTTAAATGTTCACTTAGGTATTGTTCGGGATATACTTTATTAAGTATAAAATGTGAAAATATGAACAATTAAATATAGTTAACATATAAGATTATGATGATTATAACGATTATACATCGAATTTTATTTAAAAATCGATGTTGGTTGTTGTCTGGGACATCGGTTAAAAACGCGCTTATACTGATGTCTGCATCTTTTACATCAGCCACTAAGAGATCGGTCAGAATTTAGTTTTACATCGGTTCTGGACTGATGTAAATGAACAGATTTCTAGTAGTGATTGTTCCAATAGTCAAAAATCGAGTCCGCTGATCGAGTAGTCTTAGACCTATGGCTCTACAAACATCACACGAATGTTTTTCTCGTGTTTTCCTTATGGGATCCATTGTTCATATTTATGAACACTTCGAAACCTCTGTTTCGTATATGCATTTTCTATCATTTTTCATAGAACATATTGTTCTAATACTTATGGATCCTGATATATCTTGTCTTTTCTCTTTGTAGAAATATGACGCATCTAACAAACTTAAACTTTGATCCTCTTGAAATTTCTGGCAAGAACTATTTGATGCTGAAATTCATCTTATGGCTAACAACTTTGGAAATACCATTAAAATCGTCAATAAGTCATTTGTGCAAGATCGGACCAAGGTTATGATTTTCTTGCGTCATCATCTTGATAAGAGCCTAAAAGATAAGTACCTTATGGTGAAAACCCCGCTTGAGCTTTGGCAAGCATTGGTTGATCGATTTGCTGACCAGAAAACCATTGTTCTACCTAGAGCACGATATGAATGGAAGCATTTGCGCCTTCAGAACTTCAACTCTGTCACTGATTTTCAATTCTGCTATGCATCGCATTACCTCTCAACTAAAATTATGTGGAGAATCTCAGCGGTGGTGCTCTTGACAACGATTAATTTTAAGCCTATGTTTAGGCATTTTTTTGTCTCTATTTATTTTATTTAATCATTTTAAGCCTATGTTTTGGCACCGATTAAACGTAATTTCGTTAATCAATATAGACCTCTTTGTTTCAAAAAAGGCAATTACTTTTCATTATCTTTATCTATTTAATCACATTTATTACGATTAAATTACCTTGATTACAATTCT